>NW_020954575.1:13595090-13777937 GCF_900497805.2 Vombatus ursinus | reverse complement strand
TTCCTTCCTTCCTTCCTTCCTTCCTTCCTTCCTTCCTTCCTTCCTTCCTTCCTTCCTTCCTTCCTTCCTTCCTCCCTCTCTTCTTCTTTCCTCCCTCCCTTCTTCCCTCTCTCCCTTCCTTTAGTCCCTCTCTCCCTCCTTCCTAAATAAATCCAATCCAGCTATCCAACCAGTTCTGAATCTATCTCACTGTGTTACTATCTAATTTATTTCTCCATCTTCTCCACAAGACTAGTATGAGAGACGTTATCTATACAATATTTTGTAGACTTTAACTAGGTCTACAAAATATTGCATAGATATTATATCATTCTATCTATACAACCCTATGAGGTAGGTTCTATGGGATTTGTAATCCCCAATTTACAGAAAAGGATGCTGAAATTCAGAGAGATCAAATGATTTGCCCAGAATCACACAGCTAGAAGCTGAAAGAGATGAGATTATTATTTGGGGCTCTCCTGATTCCAATCTACTACTCCTTCCACTGCACCTCACTATAGCAAACTGTATTGACAGGGGGGTAATAGTCAATTATTTCAATTGAATTGATTTATTTACATTTACACATCCATCCATCCACATATGTGTATGTATATATGTGTATATATTTTTCCAAGCCCTTTCCCTCACCCTAGACTGTAAGTTTAAGGACAAAGATGTTTTCATTTTTGTCTCTGTATTCCGAGTGCTCTACCCATTGCTTGGCAGACAGGAGACTCTAAATGAATGGTTGTTGAATGAATGAATTGAAGCTACTTTTCTTTTTTTTTCTTTTTTTTTTTTTGACTCATCGACCCCCTTCTACTCTCCTCTCCTCATTATCTGTGATTGGTTCTTTCACTGACTGGGTTGGTGTGACTGATGGCTTCCACAGTTATTTAGACAGGGTCAAAGGTCTCTTGACATTGTTAAGGTCTAATTGTTTCAGTTTTTCTACTTTGTGTTTAAAAAAAAATCAGGACTCCTTAATTAGCTTACTTGCTTCCCTGTGAGAGGAAGGAGAGCCAGAGGAAATTAGAAGTGACTCAGGCCAGATTTTGCCTGACTTTACATTTTTTTTCAGTATCTCACTTTTTTTAAGGCTAGGCTCCCCATCTCACCCAGGCAAGGAGGACAGTTAGCCTGTCATATCTTTATCCCACTACTGATCTCCACAGAAGCTTTGACTTGCTCTGTTTACGACTTGGGTTGGTTTTTCCTTCCTTAGACAGCCTGCTGGTCCCTTGTCTTGGGAAGCCCTCCATGTTGGTGTTAGACTTAGTGTGGACACCCAACGACTTTAATCCTAGGGCAGCTCATAATTCCTGAATTCAAGTTGATCCACTAGCCTCAGTCTCCCCAGTAGCAGGGAGCCACCACCCCTGGCCTCAAATTACTCTCTGGCTGGGCTCTGAAAATCACCAAGAGGAGTTAGCCTTCAAGTATCTGGATTCTAACCTGGTTCTTCTGATTCCATATGCAGGGCCTTCTTTCCACTGGGCCACTAGCAACTCTGCTTCCTGCAAGTCTGTGATTCTCTTCTCTAGTTTCTAGAACAAACTCACTGGTAGATGGAGGGGGTGAGCATTAATTTATCTCAGATATGAGCTTTATAAACAAATAAATACACCAGGACCTTTTACTACCTGTTAATCAACCGCAATTGCTTCCTATAACTGCCCAGAGTCCATAAATATCAATGTAGTAAAGATTAAATCTTGGCAAAGAACTTGCCTCAGCCTCCTTATTTACTACATGCTAATTAAGAAGAGTCAATTTAGATGAGAGCTCTCCTAATTGTCATATTAATGGAACACAGCAACCCAGCATCTATTAGATAAGCATAGGAGGGTTCCCTACTCCCCCCACCCCCCGTAAGTCAGGCTGATGAGCAATTTGGATAAAAAGTTCACAAACTGAATTCATTGCCTAAAGTGTGGTGCTTAATAACCGGGCAGATTAAAAATGTTAAGGCACTAGTCTTAAATACCATTTACTGTGGACCCAACTGCTTTCCAGCATATCAAATTGGGGCAATAGAGATCAGAGGCCTTTTAGTTTTCTTCCTAGTGTGAAAAAATGCATGGGATGAAAAAGGGTAACCTTAAAAATTCAGGGTTTTCAGTAAGGGTTTTTGTCACTGATTCTGGGTTGTCATTGAGACTTTAAAAAAAATGGGGATATTGATAAGACTTGTGATTTCACTGGTATAGGAACTTTCAGGTGAAGAAACCCCATCTACCAAGGCAGGTTAGTGCTTTTTCTGCAATTAATAGTCTTAGAGTGTTGCCTAGAGCATTGAGAGGTTGGATGACTTGTCCAAGGTCACACAGTCAATATATGTTAGAAGTGAGACTTGAACTCAAATCTTTTTATCTCCAAGGCTGGCTTTCTATTACTATGCTATGCTGTCTTTCTGGAAGACTACAGACTATCAATATGGGTCAAGAGGAGTATAGTGAAACAACGTTCTAGGTCTTGATACACAGAACATGGGTTCAATTCTCAGCCTTACTCCTTATTGCATATGTGACCTTAGGTAAGTCATTCACCTCTCTGGGTCTATTTCCTTATTTGTAAAATGTGGGGATGGACCTCTGGGATCCCTTCTGGCTCTAAATCTTTATTATGACTCTCTGAAGCCTCCTCATTCCCACATATAGAAAGTATTACTGTCACAGCTTTTCCAAGACATGACTGTTTTAAGAATGGTCAGGTCTAGATGGCTTATTAGCCATTTTCTCTTTCACAGACTTTAGAACTGAAAAGGAACTTAGACATGATCTGCTCTAAACCCTCATTTTACAGCTGAGGAAACTGAGGCCTGGACAAGGGAATTGATTTCCCCTTCCACAGCTGGTAAATAGCAGAGCTGGGATTTAAACTCAGGTCTTGTGACTCCCAAGGCAATGCTTTGTTCCTGGAACCATACTGCTTCTACTTTCCCATCCCCTTCTATCAAGCGGCTCAGGTTGTCCAGTGAGCCAGGAATTCTTAAAAACCTTCCCGTGAGGACCAGCTTCCATGCCTCTTCCAATTAAAGCTACGTAGGGCTAGAGGAACTAAAGACCCAGAACTCAAAAAGAAGGTTGTCAGAGTACTACTTATAGGGTTTGCCAATCAAGTGTATGCAGAGTGACCTAGAGTCTGGTGGGTAAAGTGTGGGCTGAGTCAGGAGTACAAGTCTCTGCTCCTAGCTCTGCTGTAGAGATGCAGCAGGATTTTAAGCAAACCACTTCTGCTTCAGTTGTGTTTCACTTGCCTCATCTGTGAAATGGGAACAATCAATGCTCTCCCTACTCACCATTAAATTAATGTATGTGAACATATATGTATATGTATATACACATATACATTCATACACGCATGCATGTATATATCCATATCCATATACACACATATGTATGTGCATATATTGTATATATGTGTACATATATCTCTATCTATCTCTATCTATCTATCTATCTGTCTACCTATCTACATATCATTCAGTCATCTTAGTTGTGTCTGACTCATTGTGACCCCTTTTGGGGTTTTCTTGGTAAAGATATTAGAGTGGTTTGCCATTTCCTTCTCCAAAATATGTATATACACATATAAAAAAACTATCTTTGTAAAATTATTATTATATATATCATATAAATGTATTTATATGATACATATATCATATACATATATACACATATAAAAGTACTACCCCCAATGAAATTAATGTACACACATAAATATATATTAATTCTATGGGAGGTAGAGCTTTTATCTGTATGTATATTATATGTATATATGTATATATGTACATATATAGAAATACAAATACATTCGTACACACATACAAAAGCACTTAATGGAGAGCTGGCCATGAGCTGTAGAGTTTGGATGTTGTGGACATCAGGCCTGAATAAACCAGGATAATTTCTAACTTGGGCCTCCTGAGGGTACATAGTGGATGAGGAATCAGAAGATCTCTTTTCTAGTTCTTCCCCTTGCATTTAATGAGAGCTTGAGCAACTTACTTTTCCTACTTAGGCTTTGGTTTCCTCCTCTGTGAAATGAGGGGGTTGGATTTCATGACCTCCCAAGTTCATTCCGGCTCTAACATTCTATAGTTCTGAGAAAGCTGTATCTCCCCATGGAATGGTGGTTGGGTACCACTGACTGGAGGCAAGAGACTGAACTAGTTGACCTCTTGACTCCTCCAGTAATTTTGGCACAGCTGTGTATCTATGGACACATTGGGAGATCTCTCTGCTCTGCGGCTGCCCAGTGTAGATTGTAAGCTCCCAGAGGGCAGGGACCAGGATCTTTTAAAGCTCTTTTTTCAGTATGTACAATGCATAGCAGAAGTTCAGAGAATTATCTCATTTAATGCTGAACTCATTTCAAGCCCCTATTATGTATCATTATGCATTATGTATTATCTATTTAGGGACAAGAACTGTTTTATTTTTGTTTCCTTAGCACCTAATACATTTTGGTGGGGGAAGAGGAGTGTCAGTAATCAGTCAGTCAATAAATATTTATTATTCACCCACTATGTACCAGGTATTGTGCAAAGCACTAAGAATATAAAGAAAGCAAAAGACAGTCCCTGCTCTCAAGAAGCTCCCAGTCTAACACAGGAGATGGTATGCAAACAACTATGTCCAAACAAGCTATAGACAGGTCATACCTGAAATAATCAGCAGAGGGAAGGCAAGAGACTTAAGGGTGATGGGGAAAGGCTTCCTGTAGAAGGTGAGATTTTAGCTGAGATTTGAAGGAAGCCAGAGAAGCCAGGAGGGAGAAATAAGGAAGGAGAGCATTCCAGGTATGGAGGACAGCCAGTGAAAATGCGCAAAGCTGAGAGGAGTGTTTTGTGAGAGGAACAGCAAGAAGTCTAGTGGCATTGGGTGAAGATTTGTGATTTCATTGTGAGCAAACTCCCTCTGCCAATGAAGAATAACAACTGGACCTACAACTTATCATCTTAGAAAGTTGCCTGGGGCTTTGAGAGGTTAGGTGACTTGCCCAGGGAAACACAGGCAGTATGTATGTATTGAGAGAAATGATTATTTCTTTCTTATGTTAATAACCAATTATTAAATTGAGATTAAGGTTTTCCATTTCTGTTTCCTTATTCAGAAATAAACCCCTGTAGGTTATTTAGCCAGTCTCTGAAGGACATTTCTGGTAGATGAGATTGCCCAAATCCTTGGGTACATGCTTTTTGATCTTGGGTGGGACTCTACTCAACTAGAAAACCTTACAAAGAGAATCTAATCCAGGAGAATTCCTGCCTATTGTGTTCTATGCAGGCAGGATTGGGTGGAAGAAGATCCCTTAGTCTGGATTGCCAGAGATGTGGTGGTCTGGGTAGAGATAAGTAAGAGTAAGAAAATCAAAGTTGGGCCCGCAGACTCTCATTAGACAAATCCCACCTCTCATTATAATAGTCATTATCTCATTAATTGTTAACCAATCAGAGCTGATTTCTGCCTGTTGGGAACATCCACTCTTCTAAGAGTATATGAGTGTCCCTCCATGATTTGTTTTTGGTACCCAAGAGTGCCACTAACCTCTTTTATTAATTACTTATGAACCAAAATTAATAAAATTATTGTTAATTACCTAGAAATGATGTCTGTTGGATTTTTCATATGTCATAGTATAAGATTTGGGATTTTAACTCAAGTGGTTCTGATTCTGCTGTCTCCTGCCTTGCATGTATTTAGGTACTTGATAAATGCTTTTCAGACTGTTGGATAGAAGCAGTATGGGAGCCCTGGTGGTACTCTATTGCTGTTGTTTTGCCCTTCGTTTTTGAAGAGGATCAGTGACATCACAGGGTGATGACTTGACTTGTGTGTGAATTGGATGTAAGTGAGGCAGAGCTGCACAAAGTCGTCAGCATCACTCTCTCTTCTAGAGTCATCGAAGTTCAGTGGCAGGGTAAAAGTCAGGATGACTGGCGATGTCACAGAATGCAGTGGATGACCTTGGCATCGTTGATGTCTGACTAAGCTCTAAGAACTCCACAGTGCTTACTCCAGCTGTCTTCATGGCTGTTGGAATGAGTCGTTCTCATCTGCTCATTCTGTGGGGGTGGTGGGGGGGGTTGTCTTCACATGTTTGGGGTAGACACCCCCCTAACTCATCAATGGGTTGTCCATTACTATATAAATGTCAGCATAATCTCCTATTCCCTAACAAAGGTGCACAGGCTGCCTGGTGAGAAGGTTTTCTAGGATGGTTGGAGATTCCTCTCTTATTGGTCATCCTAGCAGCATTATGAGCAAGTGGTGCTATATCTGAATACAAAACAACTTTCAGAATCTGGAATCCTGGTTCAAAGTCTAGCTCCACTATTTGCTTACATTTACTATATGACCTTGGGCAGGTCACTTTCCATATCTGGGTCTCAGTTTCCTGATCTACAAAACGGTGTATTAGACTTTCAGTGTAGTGGAGTGGAAAGAGACTTGGTTCTGAAGTCAAAGGACATGGCCTGATGCTTAGTACTTGTGTGACCTTGGGCAAGTCACTTAATTTCCTTGGGTCTCAGTTTCCTCATCTGTAAAATGAGAGGGTTGGGCTTCTAGATCTACATGTTTGATGCTATGCCTGGCCTTCTATCTTGAAATCCTTTGAACCTGTATATGGGATGATTGCTGATGAATCCTACAAGGAATAAAATTAATTTCTTCCTTTGCCTTAGGTACTGGCTTCCAGTGGATTCTGTTTTCCAGAAGCAACATGTCAATCCTATTACTGAGGGAACAGTTTCAAGAGGGGAAGGGAGGCAGGAAATGAAGATGAATTACCCTCAATTTACTACATGATAACCCAGATGGTGCCCTTGTTCCAGTCTCCCAAAGTGTGTTCTGGGTTAGGAGCAGGAAGATGACATTTTTCTGGCATTGTTAAGTAGCAGAATTTGGGAACAATAGTATGGGTAGTCTATATTAAGACCGCTCTGTCCCCCACCCCCACTCCTATTTCATGTGCACGCACACACACACACACACACACACAGTGGACTCATTTGGAGAACACTTAGCCTGATCTCTCTGGAGCACACCACCAATTTTACTTTCACTCATTTCCCTTTCCCTGTAACCCAGAGACAATCCTTTCAAACATTATTTACCCTGTGGCCCCTATGCAATTGTCCTCTGTTGCTGGCTAGGACAGATGCCCTGACTGAAGAGAAATATTTGGCTTTGATCTTCCTAGAGTCTCAGCAATCCATGTCACTTGCAACCAGAGTTGGTGGGTGGTGGATAGAAGCTGTTTGTTATAGGAGATAAATGAGAAATAGTGGAAAGAATACTGATCTGGGAACCAGGAGACCTGGGTTCTCATTCCAGTTCCAGTCCCAACCCTGCCCATAATTATGTGTCAATGTAGGGGTATCACGGGCATCTAGGTGGTACCATAGTGCAGTGTGCCAGATCTGAAGTCAGGAAGACTCATCTTCCTGAGTTCAAATTTGGCCTCAAATACCTACTAGCTGTGTGACCCTGGGCAAGTCACTTAACACTGTTGGCCTCAGTTTCCACATCTATAAAATGAGCTGGAGGAGGACATGGCAAACCACTCCAGTGTCTTTGCCAAGAAAATCCCAAATAGGGTCAAGAAGAATCGGACACTAAACAACTGAACAACAACAAAAGCAGGGGCATTGTGTTACAGTGGGAACAAACCCTGATTTGCAGTCAGAGGATCTGAGTTCAAATCCCAAGCTCTGTCCCATTACCTGTGTGACTTTAGGAATGTCACAACTTCCCTGGGACTCGATTTCATCATTTGTAAAGCAAGGAAATTGGGCACCAGAGGTTCCTAAACTCATTTTAAGAATATGTTGATAACTGCATTTCAATATAGTTTCCTTTGGAATCCTACATATTTTATTTTATGTATTTAAAAACATTATACTGAGAAAGTATTCATAGGCACTGCTAAAGCAGTGGATGACACAAAAAAAGATTAAGAGCTCCTGGGCTAGATAATCTCTAAGGTTCCTTTTTAGCTCAGAGATTTTAAGATTCTGTGTAGTGTCTTTAAAAGCACCCAGGGATCAATTCTCAGGATAACTTAAAGAATAGAAGAATCCAAAAGAATGAAAGAGATCATACAGGGTGCTTTTATTGTGTAAAAAAAAAGCAATCAAGAAGACATTAGCAACTACTGACCCATATGTCTGCTTTCTCATTGTTATAAAAACTTAATTGAGAATGGTCCTAATGCATGCATTGAGAGCAGAGCTGTAACTAGCTAATTTTATGCCCGAGGCAATAAAATAAAATTATGCCCTTTCCTACGCTTTCATTGAAGTTATTTTGCATATTTTATATCTATTTTTTCCTTTGCCCCTTAGCTTTGCACATCAAGGCCAGGGTTTCACTTGCCTGATCCTCACTATAGCTCCCTCCTTTTGAGGGCATCCTCGATGAAAACAATTAGAAGTGTAAGCAAATAGCCTGGTTTTTGCAAGTGATTTTCTACAGTGGGACAGCTTTGTGGATGCAAAACTGACTGATAATTGTAGAGGATATAAAGTCTTATTGTGCTTGTTAATGATTGACTAAAGAGAGCATTTTATTCAGTAGAGCCAAATGGGGCAGACTTCTGCATGGGGACATAAATAGGATGGCTCAGCTGGGGCTTTGGTCTAGAAGACAAAATGTAGAAGGCTCTTGGAGGAGTGAGAAACAATAGAGCTCACCATCCCAGGAGGCAAGAATTCTAAGTTATTATATATTATAAGTCAAGTTATAAGAGTAAGCTACCAGATGGCAGGCTTTGCTCCCCTGGTGCCTGTGTCCCTAGTAAGCTCATCCCTCGGTTGACACTGTTGTTCTCTCCCCTTGCGGTGGCCTCCTCACCAGTGCCCTCATTGGAAGACTAAGATTGTAGTGTTTGGTCTGTGTGCAAAACATCCTAGTTATGGTTTGGGTGAAAAGGGAAATGGGGGAGGGAGCTGGGCATGCTGACTATCATAGGATTGTATGGAAGGGCCCTTCACATAGAATGTCAGCTCCTTGAGAGAAGTAATTATTTTGTTTGCCTTTATATCATCAGCATGTAGCACAGTGCCTGGGAAAAAGATGATGCTTAGCAAATGCTCATTGATTGATCTGGTTCAACCCTGCCACCACTCTTCTCCCTCTCTCCTTTTTCTCTTCTCCCTTTCTCTTTCTCTCTTTTTCTCTCTCTTTTCTTTCTCTCCACTCTCCTCATGTATGCATATATATATATGTACATATATATATATATGTATGCACATATATGGAGAGAGAGAGAGAGAACTCCTTGAGGGCAGGGGCCATGTTTTTCCCTTTTGTTGTGTGCACAGCATTTAGAATAATGCTTGGCATTTAATTAATGCTTATTGACTTGTTGAGGAAATAAGCCCAGAAAGGTTCTGTGTCTTACCCAAAGGTACACAGGTAGTAAGTGGCAGAGCAAAGATTTGAACCCACATTCTCTGATTCTGATAGCAGCACTACTTTAGAGCTTGTGGGAGTCAGTTTGTAGTGTACACAGGAGATGTTGCCTTCATTTTGAGGTTGGTCACCAGAATCTTCCTGATCCTGCCTCCTGCCTTTCATCTCCTAGCCCAGATCACTTTAATCACTCACTTCCTCTTTCCTCCTCAGGAAAAAGGCACTAGCGATTGAATGTATTTTAGGGTGAGTTCTTAGCAGGAGAAGAAAGAAAGAATTACCATTCAGTCTGTCATGGTCCAGATGGGAAGGAAGAGAAGTGCACCTGATTAGAGACAAACCAGGACCAATGTTTTTCTTCATAGGCTTGCCATAGAACCTAGAGCAGGAAGGAACCTTAGTCATCATCTAGTCCAATCTCTCATTTTGCAGAGGAGGAAACTGAGGCTCATAGAAGGTGAGTGATTCACCCAAAGCTACACAGGTCAAAAGTAGCAAAGCCAGTCCTCTGGCTCCATATACAAAAGTGTTTGTTCCCCACCCCCACCACCATACCAAACTGTTTTTCTATGCCTCTAGGATTTGTCTCATTCATGTGACCAGTTATACCATGTTCAATTCTATTAAAATTTGCAGTGAGGCAGATGGGACCATAAACAGTTTTGGATATGCTTAGATACAGGGCAGGATTGAACAGAGGCAAAAAAGAGACATCTCCCAGCCTTTGGGTTTTAATCTGTCTGATTCCCATGATCTTGTTTAAGGAAGCTAGGTGATATAATCATTACAGTGCTTGAATTGGAGTCAGGAAGACCTGAGTTGAAATACTTCCTCAGACCCTTACTAGCTGTGTGATCCTAGGAATGCCTTTTAATTTTGGCATCTTAAAAATGAAAATCATATTAGCATCTATCTTATAGGGCTGTTGTGAGGACTGACAATGACAACAACACCAATAATAATTGTAACTAGCATTTATATAGTGCTTTAAAGGTTGCAAAATGCCTTGCATATACAGGGTGTTCTAAAAGTCTTAACTATTGTTTTAAGTTTAAATAGCTTCAAACTACACTAAGACTTTTGTGAAACTCTGTTTTATTTCATTTGATCCTTACAACAATCCTGTAAAGTAGATGTGCCATCATTATCCATATTTTACAGATGAGGAAACTGAAGCTGAGAGAGGTTAAGTCAAATCAACAAGCACTTATTGAGCACCTACTATGTGCCAGGCATTAAGTGCTGAGTATATAAAGAAAGGCAAACATCAGTCTCTGTTCTCAAGGAGCTCACAGACTAGGATGTAAACAACTACGATCAAACAAGATATACATAATATAAATTGGAATCTCAGAGGGAACATACTAACATTAAGGAAGATAAGGAGAGGTTTCTGGCAGATGTTAAGACTTTAGCTGAAGCTTGAAGGAAGTTAGGGAAGCCAGGAAGCAGAAATGAGGAGGGAGAGAGTTTCAGACATGGGAGAGAGTCAGTGAAAATGTGCAGTGTTGGGAGATGGAATGTTGTGTATGAAGGACAGCAAGAAGGTACAAACCACTGGACTGAAGATTACATGGAAGAGAGGAAAGGGTAAGAAGAATGGAAAGATAGGAAGGGCCAGGTTATGAAAGTCTTTAAAAGCCAAACAGTGGATTTTATATTTGATCCTGAAGATGATAGGGAGCCATTGGAGTTTACTGAATAGGGTAGTGACATGTGGTTTAGGAAGATCAATTTGATGACTGGATGGAGGATGGACTCGAGAGGGGAGAGCTCAAGGGAGGGACACTAACCAGAAGGATATTGCAATATTCCAGGTATGAGGTAGCAAGAACTTACAACATGGTGGTGGCAGTGGCAGAAGAGAGAAGGGACATATACTATAGATGTTATGAAAGTAGCAACACTAGGACATAGCAGCTGATTGGATATGGGTGGTGGTGGTGGTGGTGAGGGAGTGGGAGTTGAAGATTAAATCTAAGTTTTAGAATTCTATGAGCCCAGTTACCCAGGTTCAAAACATTATATGATGAAACCCTTGACAGTAATAGGGAAATTAAGAAGAGAGGAGAGTTTTGGGAGAAAGATAATGAGTTTAGTTTTGGATATGTTGAGTTTAAAATGTCTGTGGTATATCCAGTTTGAGATGTCTAGTAGGAAATTGGAGATGTGAAGCTAGAGGTCAATAGAGAGATTAGGAATGGACAAATAGATCAAAGAATTATAGGTGCAGAGATATAATTAAATAAATGGGAGCTGATAAGGTCATCAAGTGATACAGTATGAGGGAGAAGAGAAGAAGGCCCAGGACAGATCTTTGGGGGACACAGTTAGTTAGTATGACATTTCAGTAAAGTATCCTGAAAAGGAATTGTAAGATAGATAGGAGAAGAACCAGGTGACAGGAGTGTTGTGAAAACCTGTAGAGAATAAAGTATCATGGAGAAGAGGGTGGGTGACCAACAGTGTCAAAGGCTTCAGAAAGGTCAAGAAGGATGAGGATTCAGAAAAGGCCATTAGATGAGGCAATTTGGTAACTTTGGAAAGAGCAGTTTTAGTTGAATGATGAGGTCACAAGCCAGACTGTATAAAGTTAAGAAGAAAGTGAAAGGAAAAGAAGTAGAGGCCCAATTGTTAAGATTTTCTCAAGGAGTTTAGCTATGAAAGAGACATACAGTATGATAGCTAGTAGATATGGAGAGATAAATTAAGGTTTCTTTTTTGAGGATGGGGGAGTATGGCCATGTTTGTAGGCTTTAGGGAAGCAGCCAGTAGACAAGGAGAAATTAAAGATAAGTGAGAAAATGGGGATGATAGAGTGTACAATTTGCCAAAGGAGATGGGATGAAATGGGATTACTCGTGTATATAGACAGACTTGCCTGGGCAAAGAGAAGGGCCAGTTCTTCACGTGAGACAGAAGTGAAGAAGGAGATAGTGGTGGAAGACATCTGAGTGATGTGAGATGAAGAGGAGCGGGGGAGGAAAGAGCCCTCTATGAATGGCCTCATTTTTTTCCAGTGAAATATGAGGCAAGGTTCTCAGCTGAGAAGGTGGGAGGGGAAGCCATGGAAGGTTTGAGAATGGATGAAAAGGTCTGGAAAAACCACTGTGGTGAGTGGAATAATGGATTGATTGGTACGGAAGGATTATCTTGTGACAGTGAGGGCCAAGTTGAGATTATGTAACATAATTTTGTAATGGATCCAGTCCGTATTGTTTTGTTGTTTTCTCCAACTTTGATTAGGAGCATGAGAGAAGAAGGAAAGGTAGCAGATGGTGGAATTAATTCAAGGCTGAGTCTTGGCAGAGCAAGATCTTCTATACGATAAGGTAGCAAGGGACTCAAGAGAAAGGGGACAGGATAAAGTTCACCAAGGGGTCAAGATGAGGAAAGAAGGAGAGAGTAGTTGCAACATGGTGATGGCAGTGGCAGAAGAGAGAAGGAGACATATACAATAAATGTTATGAAAGTAGCAACAGCAGAACATGGCAACTGATTGGATATGGGTAGTGGTGATAGACATATGGTAGACATATAGACATATGGTATCATATGGTAGATATGACAGAGTGAAGAGTTGAGGATTAAATCCAAGTTTTGACATTCTATGAGCCCAGTTACCCAGACTCAAAACATTATAGGATGAAACCCTTGACAGTAATAGGGAAATTAAGAAGAGGGGAGAATTTTGGGAGAAAGATAATTAGTTCAGTTTTGGGTGGTGGTCACAGGGCTATTTAGTATTAGTGACAGGATTTGAATTCAGGTGTTCCTGACTCAAACATCTAACATTCTATTTACTATTCTTCTGTTGTTCAGTCATTTTCAGTCTTGTCTGACTCTTCGTGACCCCGTTTGGGGTTTTCTTGGAAAAGATACCAGAGTGGTTTGCCATTTTCTTCTTCAGCTCATTTTACAGATGAGGAAACTGGGGCAAACAGGGTTAAGGGGCTTACCCAGGATCTCATACTGGTAAGTGTCTGAGGCCAAATTTGAACTCAGGAAGATGAGTGTTCCTGACTCCAGGCCCAGCACTCTATTCACTGTGCCACCTAGCTGACATTTACTATTCTACCCAGCTGTATAATATAGGCAAATTACTTTGCACACTTTAAGTAACATATCTGTATCTATCTATTGATCTATCTATATCTCTACATCTATATGTATCTATACATGTATCTTTCATCATCATCATGACAATAATGATCTCTCTCTCTCTCTATATATATATATCCATACAGATCTCTTTCTGTCTAGAGAGATATAGATATGATGATGATGATGATGAAAACCAAGCACTTGGAAGTGGGTTTGGGGTAAACTGGAGCGATTCAACCAAGAATTCACAAGAGTGCTTTCTAGTTACAAAGCTTCTTCCCCCAATAGTCCTATGAGCTAGCTAATGGCGATATTACCGTTCTCATTTGACAGAGGACAAGGTGTACACACACACACACACACACACACACACACACACACACACACAAAGTCCCACAGATTACAAAGAAGCATGAGTCTAGGACCACAATATTGGTATCTGAATTCTAGAGCTGTAATGAGAGACATGCAGCCTGGGCTTCTCCCCAGGCACCTTTATCTGGGGTTGGGCCCATTTTCCCTGAAGTAGTTAGGATGGCAATAGCCTCAGTGCCTCACCATCTTCTACTAGTCTCTTGTTTTTGGGGAGGTGGGGGAGAGAGAACAAACATTTATATAGTACCTACTGTATACCAGGAACTGTGCAAATATTATCTCCTTTAATTGCCACAACAGTGTTGCGAGGTAAATGCTGCTATTATCCTCTTTTTATGGTATGAGGAAACTGAGGCAAACTGGAGTTAAGTGACTTGCCCAGGTTCACATAGCTAGTTATTATCTGAGTCAAGATTTGAAATCAGGACTTCCTTACTACAGGCCTAGCACTCAATTTGCTTGATTGTGCCACTTACCTGGCTCTAGCAGAGGGAATGGAGAGGGAGAAGAGGTAAGTGCTAGGAGAAGATTAAGGACCAGCTGAGGTTGGAGGAAATGGATCATGCTGGAACCTCAGTCAGTCTCTCCTGGAGTCTGCCCAATTCCCTTTCAACTGAATTTGCTTCAAGTAACAGGATTTCTAACTGTTGCTCTGTCTATCTGCCATAGGCAGCCTCAGTTTGCTGGGGTGAATCACTGTGCATAAGGAAGGGCAAACTTTTCTGAAATGCCCTCAGAGAGCTATGCCCTCTAAATTCCCAAGTATTTCTGAATAGATTCACACCTTCCTGAATATGTCCCTCTTGTTCCTTTCATACAGGAGGCTACTATTTTAAAAAGCTTGGGACTAGACCTGTGATTTCACCCAGATGAGGAAACTTTCTCCATCAGTGCAGTTTGGTATCTCTTCTACAAACTCTTGTCTTAGACAGAGCTGCCTAGTACACAGAGAAGTTAAATGATTTGCTAAGGTCACACAATCAGCGTTGGGACATGAACTCAGGTCTTCCTGGCTTTGAAGGCAACTCTCCAGCCCCATCACCACAGAGAATAAGTATAGTTACCTTTACTTGGAAAGGCTGTACTTAAAGAAGAAAAATCACTTGAAATTCCTTGCAATACTAAGGATTTTAAATAAGTTGTCCTCTTGTCTTTTCTTATTTCTCTTCCTTCTTTATTGTTTAGCAGGGTCCTAAGTAAGTCGTGTTGGCTTAGCTGTTTCCTGAACAATGATGGTTATCTTCAGGGAAAAAAAAACCCACAAATACTATATTGTGGTGTTTAAAAAAAATTTACAGAGACATATAGGGCATATCTTTTAAGAAATATTAATGTTGGAAAAGATGCCTTTATCTGCATTTTATTAATTAATCCATATATCTACCTGCCATTCCCTCTTCTCTGTGACCCTGCTCACAGCAGTGGTTTGCACTTAGCCTGTTGGTAAATTGATGCCATAAATTGAATGTAGACATGTCTATTTCCAGCAGTTCTCTTCCCATTTTATCACACAACTGTGGTCTCAGGATTGAAGTTGGTGAAAAAGATTAATACAATTTAATACCACCCAGATGGAGGAGACCAGAAATCTATTTCAAATCATTTT
Source organism: Vombatus ursinus (assembly GCF_900497805.2). Taxonomy (NCBI): domain Eukaryota; kingdom Metazoa; phylum Chordata; class Mammalia; order Diprotodontia; family Vombatidae; genus Vombatus; species Vombatus ursinus. The sequence continues at coordinate 13,762,445 of NW_020954575.1, read as the reverse complement.
ATTCATCTCTTAATTTCTTTTGTGGCAGGATTGAATGGAACATACTACTTTTTTTCAGGCTGTTGCTAATAACTACTTAAAATGATTAAGGCAACTCGTTATTTCCTGTAGGAGTGTTGCTCTGCTATCATTAACATCGGATTAACATGACTCCTGTTCATCTTAAGCACACAACTGTATTCCACCAATTACCTAAAATAAACAGGGAACAGTGTCTCAAGGATGCTGTATCTCCTTTGGAAGGGATGGGGCTCTGATCAGGTAATTAAGCAAGAGAAACTTTATCTTTTATTAGCTTCTGAAGATGAACCTGCTTATGAGAGTGACTGCTAAGAAAGAGCTAGTCAATGACTATCCCAGGCTGCCCGCCCAGGACCAGACCTGATATTACTTTTGCTCCAGCAATTAATGCAGTATCATGGTTATGATTATTATGTCCACAGGGCCTGAGCAATGTGAGTGGAACTATGTGACTATGTCCTGACCCAGATAACAGCTTATGTTCCCCGAGTAATGTGGAAGGTAGCTCTTTTGAGCAAACCTACATCGGAGAGATACCATACACTACTCCAGTGCTCAGGAAAAGTACTGTTTAGAAACATTTAACTTCTGTTGATTTCAGTTGCAACTAATGAGCTATCATTCCATTTGGGAGAGCTGTGTGAGAAATGGCTAGGACTCCTTCGAGCACTCATGCTCATAAACTTGGGCCTCACTGGTCTAGGGGAATTTGGATAAAATCAGCAGCTAGGAAATTTCTAACTCCACCTGCTCGTAAGACAGGTGAATGCAGAAAATGGGGCCAGAGAAACTCTAACTCAGTCAGGAGAAAAGAATGGGAAGAAAAGGATGCTAGAGAGGGAAATTTACATGTTGCAAATCTGCAATTCTTTTCCCTTAAACAATTAAGGATGAATTTAGGAATCCTCAACGTTCTCTTTATCTTAATTGGCAAAAGAGTTTTTAGCACACAAATGCTCTCCTTCCCCATGGATTAGCAAGAAAACAGGATGTTAGCTACTTGTCTGAGTACTGCAGTAAAGAGGTTCTGGGAAGGACTGAAGAGGGAAAGGGAGATGATTATGACCAAAAAAGTATATGTTAGAAGGAAGATGAAGGTTTCATGGTGTCAAAAGTTCTAGTCAAGAGAAAAGTCACTAGGTTGTTCAGATCCTCTGACCCAGTGATCTCACTACTAAGCATATACCTCTATATAAGGAAGTCAGTAACAGAAAAGTCTAAAAGTGCATTGTATCCCGAAAGTCTGCATGCAGATTTTTGGGATACTTTTATATAAGATTTTTGGGATACTTACATATATATATGTTATATATATATGTATGTATGTATGTATGTATGTATGTATGTATATATGGCAATTGGGGTCAAGTTACTTGCCCAGAGTCACAAAGCTAGTAAGTGTTATGTGTCTGAGGCTGGATTTGAACTCAGGTCCTCCTGACTCCAGGGCTGGTGCTGTAGCCACTGTGTCACCTAGTTGCCCCTATATTTTGAATATAATATAAAATATTCACAGTAGTTTTCCTCATGATAGCAAAAAAGAAACAAAACAAAACAAAACTCCCCCAAAGAACCCCCAAACAACAACAAAAAACCCCCAGCTAGTTGGGAAAAAAGAGAGACCCTTTGATTGGGGATGATTCAACCAATTGTGTTATGGGAAAGTCAGAAATCCATAGAAACAGGAGGAAATTTGTATGAAGTAAGAGTGAAGAAAGTCAAACCAATAGAATAATATACACAATGACTATCATGGTATAAATGATAATAACATGAAAAGCAAATTCTGATGAACAATTTCAGTCCTGGCCTATTAATAATGAAGCATAGGTCTCTCCTCTCAGTAAAGTAGTGCTGGTACTGATAAGCCAGGTCATGTTAATTAAGGCATTAAGTACATGAACAGAATTTTATGAGAGGCAGCTCTATCAAAGTGAGAAAAACACTCTTGAAGAGAGGAAGACCTAGGTTCAACTTTCTACTCTTGCCTTTGAAATGCATTGTGTGTGGCCTCAGACACATAATACTCACTAGCTGTGTGACTCTGGGCAAGTCACTTAACCCCAATTGCCTCACCAAAAAAAAAAAAAAAAAGAAAAAAAAGAAATACATTCTGTGATCCAAGACAAGTCACTTCACTTCAGTGCTCTAGGCAACTCTGTACAAGTATAAAGTGCGGAGATGTCAACATCCGTATTATTAGACGGAGTTTCCTCATTTGAGTGTTTCCTATACTAATTAAAACATAAGTCTAGTCCATATCCCTTTATTAGACAAGCTAGATCTCTGACAGTTATTGAATAGAAAGTAGAATATGTATCAACTGCATATGACACATTTAGAAAAATTGACCATGGGTTGGGGTAAAAACAAACTCATAAATAAATGCAAAAGCAGAAATATTAAACACATTCTATAATGATCATAACTCAGTGAAAATTATGATCAATAAAGGACCTCTGAAGGAGGAATTTAAACTTAATTGGAGACTAAATAATTTAATCTTAAAGAACTGGCCAGTCAAGTAATAAATCATTGAAACAATAGATAATTTCATTTAAAAAAAACAGCAATGAGATAACATACCAAAACTTTTGGATTACAGCCAAAGCAGTGCTTATGGGACAATTTGTATCTCTAAACAATTTTTTTTAATCAACAAGAGAAAGAACAAATCAATGAATTGGGCATGTAACTAAAAATAAAACAAAACAAAAAATTAGAAAAACAACAGATTCAAAACCCCAACTAAACACAAAAGTGGAAATTTGTAAATCAAGGAATAGATTAAGTTGAAAACAATAAAATTTCTTGAGTTTAAAAATAAAATGAGAAGTTATTTATTTAAAAACAGCTAATGAAGTTAATCTATTAGCTGATCTGATAAAAATGAGGAAAACCAAATTGCCAATATGAAAAATTAAAAAGGTGAATTCATAACAAATTAAGGGGGAATAAAAGAAATTATTAGAAGATACATTGTCTAATTATATGCTAAAACACCTGAAAGGGATTCAATGAAATGGATATTCATAAGAATATTATATGTCCAGCTTAATAGAACATGAAAAAGACAATCTAAACAACCCAATTCTAGAAAGAGAAATTTAAAAGTCATACAGAAATTTACAAAGAAGAAAAAATGACCAGAATCCATTCTGAATGAATTCTATTTTCAAAAATCAATTAATTCTAATATTATATAAATTATTTACAAAAATAGAAAAGGGATTCTACCAAACTTTTTCTATGATACAAATATGGTTCTGATACCAAATCCAGGGCAGATGAAGCAGAGAAAGAAAACTATAGAACAATGTCACTAAGGAAAATTGATATGGAATGCCGCATAAAATATTAGCCAAGAAATTATAACACATTAAAAAGATTATGTGACTAGATCAACTTTGTACCAGTACTATAGATTGATTATTTGGAAAACTATCAATATAACAAACAATTTTAATAAAAAAGAACAATGAATGTAGAATTTTTTTGGTAAAACATAGCACCCTTTTATGTTAAAAAACATTAAAAAGAATAGGAATAAAAGGGCCATTCCTTAATATGGTAAATCGGATCTATCTAAAACCAAGAGCTAGCATTATCTATAATGCATAAATTCTAGAGGCCTTTCCAATAAGAACAGAGATAAAGCAAGGATTTCTATTGCCACAATTATAATATGGTTTCAGAAATGTTAACTATGGTACCATGTCAAGAAAAAAGAAAATAAAGAGAAAATATAAAGGTAGATAAGAAATTGTCGTTGTTCTTCTTTGAGTTTAGACTATTTTATGAGGCAATAAACATGTGTACTGACACATATAATATAAATTAAAATAGTACATATTAGAGGTACAAAGTATTGAGAGTTTAAATGGTAGAGAGATAACTTCTAGTTGGAAAAATCAGGAAGGCTTCACAGAGATGAAATTTCACCTTCAATGTTTCAAGGATGGATAGATTTTAGAAGGTAAAGATTGTGGGGAGAATATTCTAGGTATAGAACATAGTGTGTGCTAAGATGAACTATGCTTGGAAGATGGGGATTAGGTTCAGTTTGGTTGGAGCATAGAGTATATAAGGTGAATAACTCAAATTAAGTTTGGAAATATAGGTTGGAGCAAGGTTGTGGAGGGCCTTAAATGCCACACTAAAGATTTTAGATTTTAGTTGGTAGGTGCTGGGGGCAGAGGCTGAGGTTTCTAAGCAGTAGAAATCATAATCAAAGCTTTGAGTTATGAAGAATAATCTAATTGTAGAGTAAAGAATGGATTGGAAGAGGGAGGAGAATAGAGGCTAGGAGGCTTATAAGGAGATTATCGTGACAGGCCAAGTAAGAGGCAATGAGGGTATGAATAAAGGCAGAGAACAGCATACAGGTAGAGATACTAGTTTAGGTTTTTGGAATAAAAATATTCTAATTTTTGTGCTCACATTTTAAGAGTAGAATAGTAGTAAGAGTTACACACACATACACACATACTCCCTCCCCCACTTAAATCTCTGATTTCAGAGGGCCTATTTTGCTACTTGTAAGGACAGCATTTGAGGAGAAAGGACCAATAATACAGGAAGAAAAAACTGCAACAATTCTAATTCAATATGACTATGACTTCAATGAAAATTATCATAGAATTAATTACAGACTTTCTGAGATGGAAGGAACCTTATAGGCCATCTGTTCTAACCTGTGCTTGTATAGCAACCCCTTCTTTATCTGTCCAGCCAGATGACCATCCATTCTTCCCTTAAAGACCACTAGGGATGAGCAAACCATTATTCCCCAAGGTAGCCAATTCTACTTCTGTCCAGTTCTAACTTTTGGGAGTTTTAATGCCTTCATGCAAAATCTGATTCTCGGTCACACACTTTCTAATGCATTGTTCCTTGCTATGGTCACTGGGGCCAAGAAAACAAGCCTAAACGCTCTCCTATGTAACAGCCCTTTGAATGCTTGAAAACAACTCCCACATTCACTACTCCCACCCCCTCAATTTTCTTTTCTGGAGTTCTTTCAACCAATTTTGTTATGCAACTCTACGGGTTCCTATAACATTGTGGTCAACCTATTCTAGTTGCCCTCTTTTGGTTCCATTCTATCTTCTCAATGTCCTTCCTAAAATGTTTCACCTAAGACTGAAAAACAAATATTCCAGATATGGTTTGGCCAAACAGAACTATAAACTTTCTCAGAGATTGAATTTACAATTCTTTTTTTTTTCAAAAAAACCTCCAAACAACAAAATCCAACCATATTATCTATCATATCTATCGATCTCTTCGCCATCTGTTACTTGTGCCATTGATTTTTTTTTCCTTCCAAAGGATAGGGCTATATATTTATACCTGTAATATTAGTGTTCATTAGAATTCAGATTCAGTCTATTGTTCTACTAAATTGAGATCTTTTGTCATCCTGATTCTGACTTCCAGTTTGTTAGCTATTCTTCCTAGCTTTGTGCCATTTGGAGATTTGGTAAGTATGCCAGAAGTAGGAGAGAGAGAGAGACAGAGAGACAAACAGAGCGTGCTCCAGCAAATGTCCTGATGACTCAAATCCCTCATCACTGTTGCATTACACTTTCCTGCTAGTTGCTTTATTTTTTCTAGGACTTATCGCACATATCCCTCTATCTGTCTAAGTGGTCTGTAGTATAAATACTATTAAAGCAATATTGCTTCAGTTTATCTCTCCACTAATCTTCACTCAAATGTTTTCTACCATTCTCACCTACTTTGATTCACAGATATACTCACCCTAGTATAATTATCTTGGTATGTAATATGATTATACTCTACTTTTTACCTCATGCATTTCTTCTGAATAAATTTACCCTTCTGTTGTAATTTTCCAGGCATGAATTGACTTCCTGTTTTGAAATTCACTGCTGGATGATATATGTAAAAATTAGAGAGATACAATTTAGCCAAATGAAACATACATTTGAAGAGAGTCAAAATGGTCAAGGAGGAGGGCATATCTGGCTATTTTGTTCTCCATGCTTTGCCCCAATACCCACAAAATTTTACAAGAACCAGAGGAAGGAAGGCCTTCATCATGTTGACTGGATCAATATGTAAAATGGATCACACAAGTGAGAAGGTATGGATGAGCTGTGTTTTATATTTATAGAGGGAAGTATGCATACTGATGAGATCACTGATTCACAGAAATAAATTCTCCCTTTACCCCCTTCCATCCATTAAAAAATATTTCTAAATGTAACACTTGAAATCCATATTCTGTTACTGCCAGAGTGGAGCCACTTTCCTATAGACCCTTTAAACATGGTTGTAGGATCTTTGAAAACCTGACTTAAAAAGCAGCTCCTGCCAGGACCTGCCACTATTTCTCAGGGAAGTACCTGTGCACTCCTGATGAACTTTTGGAAGGGAAGGGTCTTGTGGATGTGTGTTGGTTTCTGTCCCATTATCTGGGTGAAGACACGTGACCATTGCTTGCTGGTTCTCATTGCCAAAAAGACAGCTTCCCTTACTGGAGCACAAAGGTTCAGTTTATCTCAGGGGGCATACTTTAGTTGACAAGAGTGATAATGTTTAGGGGATTGTTTATAAAAGTGTAATGTACTTGGAGCTCAAGGCAAAGGGCAGGTTTTATAAATCAACAGATAACTAAAATGAATGCCTGGGTCTGTAGATTCCTGCTCCCTAGATAAAGGTGAAAGGGGGTCATCAAGGCAGAAATACAGTGGCTTGGGGCAAGTAAATGAGGGGAATTCAATAAGAGCCGCTGCTGAGGTCTTAGACTATCAGTTATTGTCATAGATGGAAAGCCTCTGAGGTCAATGTAAAAACAAAAGTCAACATGCTCAGCAAGAAATATATTAAAGTTGAAGTACACACTCTAGATAGATGGTTTCTCTTAACACTTAGCATTACAAATAACGTGGAAAGGAAGAATATTTTGATGTTTGCTTGATGAAGACAGACACTGAACAAAGCTTATTCGAAGGAGTTCTGGGCTTGGAATCAGGAATCTTGTGTGACCAGAGGCAAATCATTTAGCCTCTCTGGTTCTCAGACTCTTCATTTGTAAAATGGTGTTAATAATTATCTGTCTCACAGGGATATTGTGAGGCTCAAGTGAGACAATGGGCATAACTTCCTTATATGCATAAAACCACTATATAAATATCATTCATTATTAATTATGGGGTTTAAAATTAAAAATCAAACGATTAGTTAATCATCAGTTCCTTATCTTTAATATCTTTTCCCCCTTTCGCTAGATGATTGAGATGGATTCTAAAAAGGCCATCTTGTAATTATTGGTGTGCAAGTTATTAATTTTATGGATTACTTAGAGTATATGTTTGACAACAAGCTGGTCTTCCTTGCTCACGGTCTCTTCCTGGTATGTGCCTAAAGAATGGAAATTCCTGGGTACCCGGGATGTGGAAGGAACCTCAGTGGTCATCTAATTCAACAGATAGGTGAAGAATAAAACCTTTCCAAATGTTCCTAACATGTGATTATCCAGTTGCCTCAAAGACCAGGTTTTATAGTTCTATCATTATACTAAGTCACGTGGGATTACCATACTAGCTCACATTTACATAGTACTTCAAGGTTTTCAAAGTACTTTTTTTGGTGAGGCATTTGGGGTTAAATGACTTGCCTAGGGTCACACAGCTAGCAAGTGTCAAGTGTCTGAGGAAGGATTTGAACTCAGGTCCTCCTGACTTCAGGCCCGGTGCTCTATCCTCTGCACTACCTAGCTGCCCCTCAACACTCTTTCTCTAACCTATGCGCATTTGTACTAGCCATTCCTCCACGTCTGGAATGTACACCCTCCTCATTTACTTCTCAGAATTATTATTTTCCTACAAGGTCAGTTTAAGTTCCACCTTCTCAGGAAGCCTTCCCTGAACCATTAGTATTTTCTTCTTAGGTTTTCCTTTTAACCCACTTATGAGAGAAATGATTATTAATAATTGATTACTAAAATCAGGGGGATCTGGATTTTTTCTGTTTCTATTTCCTCATTTAGGGTTTAGGTCAAGGTAGCATCTGAAGGACAGAGCTGATGACGAGATTGGGTTAATTTGAGTGGGACCCCATCCAACTGGGAGGGCTTATTTCTGATTAAACAGTAAAGAGAATCTAATTTAGGTGAATTCTGGCCATTGTTCACTATATAAGTGGTCTGGGTGGAGGTAGATCCTTTTTTCTAGATTGCCTGGGTCTAGGTGATGATGAGCCTCTTTGTCCAAGAGTGAAGTGATCAGAGTCATATTCCCCCAAGCCCCTCATTAGAATAAGCCCATCACTAATATTAATTCTCTCATTAATTGTTAACCAGAGTTGATTTCTACCTGTTGGGAATACCCACTCTCCCAAGGATATTTAAACATTGGATCTTCTCTAGGGGGCATCTTTGGTTTTTGAGAGGGCCACTGATCTCTATTGATTGTTTGCTAGTCATAATTAAGTCTAATAGTACTTTGATATTTTTTGGGCTAGAAGATTAAGATTTGAGAAAGGTGATTCACTGAAGACTCCTCTATTTCAAACACTATCAATCAATTTGATTATGATTCTGTAGGGGTAGTGATTATAAGTTCTGTATATTTGGCCCCAGAGCCATGAGTTGCAGATAGTAAGATCACTTGCCTAATCATAGGAAGTTAACTAGAGGCCCTCCACCCTTGTTTTTCCTTGTCATGGTGACCAAGCCTGGTGTGACAGAGGTGACTCAACTACATAGAAAGTTCCCTAATTATTTTTGTACCTCCAGACCAATCTCTCTTGTCCAACACAAGCAGGTTACCGTCTTATGACCACTTAGTCAGTGGAGATGCTTCACCCAATCTGTGACCCACCTGTTAATATGTCATTTTTGGCCTTCAAGAGCAAGGTCTATCAACCAGTGAGATTCTGTATTTTGCCATGCTTCTTTTGCATACTTGGGCAAGAATAAGCAATGTATTAGTCCATACTTTGTATAAGTCGCATAGGAATATAGTTTATAATAGGAGAGCCCTATAACAGGCTTCAAACTTTAATGTAATGTCCATTACTTGTTTACCAGCTGTGGAGCTCACTTGTACAACCATAAGAATGCTGACAAAGCTATCTCCATCTTGTTTTTCTCAAATTTCATGGCCAAACCAAACATGGGTGGTGGTATGGTATGAAAAGTCCCCCTGATATGTTCTTGGGACATATGTATGTCCCACGCCTGCCTAACCTAAGGATAAGAACATCCATCTTATGACTACCTAGTCAGTGGAGATATTCCTTGCTTCACCCAACTTGTGACCCTGCTGGCAGATCTTTTTTGCTTATCTTAGCCTGTACATCATATGTCAACCAATGGAATTATTCTGTATTTGGTATAGCTCTTCTTGAATGTATAGATATCTAACTCTATAAAAATAGGGCTCTGGAAGGAGGGGGCATCTCAGATTGTAATGAAGATATGAGGTCCACTTTGTTAGACTGGACTATGAACCCTTTAATAAAGTGCCATTGGCTCAGAGCTCTGCCTCAGTCTCTCTTATCATAAATTGAATAATTTTTATCCCCATAGATTTAATCAGTGTGGGTAATTGTCAGTATAAAAATTCCTCTCACTGGTCCTGATCAACAATTCATATGTAATTCATAATTTTTAATGAGTTGCCTCAGTCACTGAAAGATCAAATGACTTGCCCATGGCATATGTCAGAGGAAGGACTCAAATACAGGTCTTCCAAATTAGAAGACCTTCCTGCCATCTAATAAATCACATTCTGCCTCTCACCTTGCACATACGAGGCATAAAATAAATTCTTGTTGAAGTATTATATTATTATATCCACTTTAGAGATGATGAAATAGGGGTTGAATGAGTTCAAGTATCTTCATTTTCTCTCTACTCATCTCTATTGTCTGGCTTCTCTGAATTCCCTCAGATCCCAACCAAAGTCCCACCTTCATCAGGAAGCCTTTCCTAATTCCCCCCTCCACCTTAATGCTGGTGCCATCCTTCTGTTAATTATCTCCATTTTATTCTGCATAGATCTTGTTTGTACATAGATGTTTTCATGTAAGATTGTGAGCTCTTTGAGGGAAGGGACTGTTTTTTGCCTTTCTTTTAATATCCTCAGTGCTTAGCAGAGAACCTGGCACACAGTAGGTACTTAATAAATGCTTGTTGACTTGATTTGCCCAGAGACACACAGACAGAAATACCTGAGCTGAGGATAAGAATCAGGTCTTTTTTGATTCTCTCCTCTATACTGCATTCCCTTTCCTTGGGCCCCAGACTTGATGAATGGTTTCCCAGTAACTTACTTGAAGAAATTTTTTTTCATGCCTCATACTAACCATCCAGCATGAGAAGTATCCACCAGGAAATTAAGATATCCACGTTGTCATCATTTAAATGTCTTTAAATTAGGTGAGAAATTTAAAATAAACATAGATTGATAGAAAATAATCAGTGGTGATCCCAGAGTGGCTGTTTTTATTTAATTATTGAGAAATCTGGAGACTGTGCTGGTGAAGATGGGATGGTATATTATTAGACAGATAAAACATTTATTAAATGGTAAAATATTTATTATCTCAGATACATGTGGCAGAATTTAAAAGAAGAAGAACAAAGTATTTGAAGAATTTTCCTTTTGGACTAGAACGGTTTTTCTTTGTAATCCTAAGCATTTTATTTTATGTCTTTTAAAACATTGTTCTGAGAAGGGGTCCGTAGGTTTTGCTAGACTGCCAGAGGGGTGGTGCATGACACACAAAAATTAAGAACCCCATCTTTAAGGAGATAAGAAACATTACCTCTCTTTAGTACAAGCTGATGTGTATGTTGTAGGGGAAGAGTGTGCATGGACACTGTTGAGATTTCCCCCAAACAAGAGAGACGTAGTACAAATACCAGCAATACCCAGAATGGTGGCTGGGGCACTACCTGGAGAGCTGTGGCCTGACTCTGAGGGGTAGGTGATGAACCAACTGAAAAGTGGTAACATGGATTGTATCCCAAACTCCCAGCAACAGTCAGGCGTGGGACTTGTCTCCAACACAAAACTCACTTTTATCTCAACACTCTCCACCCTGTATGCGCCATCTGCTATACAAACTCTTGACCTTACCTTTTCTGAGCCAGACTTGATCCCTTCATAGTAGTTATAACATAACCATTCTGCTACCAAAGTACCCACACCAGTGGCTAAAGATCCAAAGGTGCCTCCCTCCCAACATATATGCCCCTTATTATCTAGATCAGTTTTTTTTCCAAAGTTGTGGAAGGCCCCCTTGGAAGGCCTATATACATAAGCTATAATTTATAAATCCCAGACTTAATATAGAGAAGTCCTTGAGGCAAAGGAGAAGCCAGAAAGAATAAGTAGGAATTGTTTCATTTATTTTATTTCTATCCCTAGTGCCTAGGACAGTGGTACATAGTAGGTGCTTAGTAAATGCTTGTTCATTGATTGAATGAATTGTGTGATGTTGGGGAATCTCAGGAGCACCAACTTACATGGGAGCTCATGGTAATGCTATCCTTCAGAGAACTCTGAAAAAAAATCTACTTACATGAGTAAAACCTTCTACTATTAGAACTGTATTGGGTGAAAATTAGCTGATCAGCCTTAGTTGGGGTCCCCAGTTATGTCTCTTCTAGAGGAGCCACCACATTTATTTGTTATCTATGTAAATTGCCTGAATTGCACTTTTGAAAGAATAATTTCCAAATCTACAAGTGACAGCTTTTCCAAGCTCACCCAATAATAAGCCCTGTTGTCAAATGAAGCCAGATTTGAATCATTTAAGATCTTGGGATAATGAATGGTAAAATGTAGCTTGCTGTAGACGCACATAGAATAATATGTGTTATATCCAGGGGCAAACAACCAAGCGAACAAACAGCTGCTCAATGAATTGTGTTGTATTAGACTGACCAGGGAATAGCGGCAGAATATAACAGAAAGAAGTAAAAGGCATTGAGTTAAGTGAGTTCAAGTGAAGAAAGGCAGGTTGAAGATGATTAACATGGCTGGAAAACAGAGGGAACAGAGGCCAGGGTTGATCAGAGAGGCTAGAATGGAGATAGCTTGATGTGGCTGGAAAGAACATTGTAAGAGAAGTCAGGAGGCTAGGCTTTGAAGAAGCTCTACCACTTGCTAACCAGTTGACTTTGGGCAGATCATTTCCCTTCCCTGAGTGTCAGTGATTGTAAAAAGAGAATAATTATATATATGCCACCTAACTTGTAGGGCTGTCTTGTGGATCACATGAAAGACTGATTAAGTGGACAGCACTTTGCAAATGGAAAGTACTCTATAAATGTAAATTATTATTGGAGACACAAAGACAGAGATAGAAAAGAGGGAGAGAAGGAGACAGACAGAGAGAGATCACAATAAAGAGATAGTAAGAGTGATAGAGACATGGAGAGAGAGAGAGAGAGAGAGAGAGAGAGAGAGAGAGAGAGAGAGAGAGAGAGACAGACAGAGAGAGAGAGAGAGAGAACAATTTAAATAGCATGGACAATTCTGCAGTCCATTTCTCTCAGTGCACATACATACCTTATAGAGAACCAGAGATGGGAGATGTCTATCTACTGTTTCCCCAGTCATTCTGTCAGTCTTAATGACCATGTGCCTTTCATAATGTGACTTCCTCAGCATGCTACATATAATTTTAGAATCTCCTTGTCATATTTTCAGACAGTCTATTCATCCTGCTTAGGCTGGTCAAGCTAATAAGAGGCACAGCCCAACGTGGTCTTCCTAGCACTATTTGTGACTTAGAAGCTCTCTGCTGTGTTTTCTTCATATCTCTTTATCTCGATCTCTGTCTCTCTTTCTCTCTCTGTCTCTGTCACTCTGTCTCTGTCTCCCTCCTTCCTTGTTTGTTTACTACCCCAGGATCAAATATAAAGTCCTCTATTTGGCATTAAAAGCTCTTTACAACATGACTAGTTATTACCTTTATGGTCTTCACATCACTCCCTTCTGTACTTACTTACTATTCTTCATACAAGACACTCCATTTCCTATCTCTTTACCTTTGCACTGGCTGTTCTCTATGACTAGAATGTTCTCCCTTCTCACTTCCACACCTTGGAATTCCTGATTTCCTTCAAAGCTTAAGTCAAGGGCCACCTTCTTCAGGAGGCCTTTCCTGGTCCCTTTGACTTCTAATGCCTTCCTTTCTTGGGATACCTTGTATGTAATACCTTGTATGTAACTTGCATATATCCACACAAAAATGTGTGTGTGTGTGTGTGTGTGTGTGTGTGTGTGTGTGTGTGTGGTCTCCTTCATTGGAACATAAGCTTCTTGAAGGCAGTGGCTATTGAAGGCAGGAAAAAACTATTTTTGTATCCCTAGTGCTTGTGACACAGTAGATGCTTAATAAATATTTATGGTTGTTTACGTATACATATGTATACACATCAAATACATATGCATCTATCTAAATATATATATGTATACACAAACATATATATACATATATGTGTGTATACACCTATATACATACCCACAGGGTGTTCCAAAAGACAGTGTAGTTTTAAGCTACTAGTTCTTAAAACCACACTGAAACTTTTGGGATATTCTGTATATAATGCTAGGAATATGACCAGGCAGTAAGAAGGCAATGGCCTTCTCTTCTTAGCTTGGCTTTTGTGATTTCTTTGATTTACTTGAATTGTAAGCCAAAAGGGTTTGTGGGGCCTGGGGAAAAAATAACTGTGATGGCTCAGAAAAATTAAAGAGATAAAGAATGAAATAGATTTCATTTTAACAAGGAGGAAAAGAATTTTTATTGATGTGGGTCAGCTGTATGTCTATACACAGATCATCAACTAGTTAGAGCTAAAATCGGAATTTGAAGGAGGAAGAGAAAAAGGAGGAGGAGGAGGAAGAAGAAAAACAGTGAGAAAATGGAATAAAATTTAAAAAATTGAACCTTGGATTATTTAAACTAATTGAAAATCAAGAAGTGAAATGGACAATAGATTGACATCAAATTGACTATAATAATTTCATCCAGACGTTTAATGAATGTACATTTATTGTCACAAGGAGACCAGTAAAATCTGACTTATTTGCCAAAGAGAGATGGCTGCCAAAGGCAATACTTTCAGTATTTTTTCAGTTGTGTCTGACTCTTCATGACCCCATTTGGGGTTTTCTTGGCAAAGATACTGGAATGGTTTGCCATTTCCTTCTCCAGACCATTTTACAGATGAGGAAACAGAGGAAAACAGGGTTAAATGACTTGCTCAAGGTCACACAGGTAGTAATGATCTGAGGCTAGGTTGGAACTCAGGAAGATTTCTTCCTGACTCCAGGGCCCACAGTCTGTCCACTGTACTACCTAACTGCTTATTATAAGATTTCATAGGTTAGAATATAACTCATCTATGAAATCTTATAAACAAGAATGATACACAATTGTGAGCAATATCATCTAATAAAAGGGAGAGAGGTTGTGGAAGATAAGACTAGTTTAAAGAAAGTTTGACAAGATACTCAACTAGGCAAAGTTATCACAAGGACATGACAAGGATGAAAATGGAAGGAGGATTAGAGATGGAAGAAAAATGGAAAAAAAGTTTCAAAAGCCATTTCAGCAAACTGTTTTCTCCACTGACGTTAATGGAACCACCACACTTGAACCCTAACATAACAGTTCCTCAGGTACTTATAGAGAAAGTAAAAAATAGTACTAAAGAGAACAAAGATAAGGAAGATAGATGGATTGGACCAATTATATATAGAGAAGATTAATGCTGGAAGTGACATAATTGTGAGGGCAGTGAGGGACTGAAATACAAGTTATCTGAAGGAGGGGAAGATATAAAAAGTGTGGAAAAAATATCCTGGACTTTATTAACACTGAAAAAATTAACCAAGGGGACATCAGTAATTCCTGAACTATATGACTACTCACCTATCTGCACCAAACTTTATGAAAGTCTTCTTGTGGCAGTAGCAATAGTCTAACCCTTCCCCCTTTCCCCATTCAAGTTAAACTGGTTATTCCTTAAAAGGTATTGAGACTTTCCTTGAGACTTGGTCGGGTTTGAACTGTTGATATCACTTACTCATCACTTGAATACAAAGCAACCACAAGCAGCTGGAGCTTGATTGGTGGGTCACAGAAAATAACTCTTGCAAGGGAGATTTGCTCAGCTGAATTAACTCAAGGTGTCCTGAGTGCCTATCCTTTTTGAATATCCTTCTGTTACAGGTAAGTAAACCTCTGTTTGTTACTGTTATATGACCTATGAGTGGATAATCAGAGTGGTCAACTGGTTCCTTTGTGCCATTGGGAGAAAATGATAAAGGCCTATACAGTACATTGGTGAATGCTCTTGTGGTGACGTTTTAGGAGAACATAGACAAGGCTCACACAGGATGGGTAGGCATTGGTGGGTTACAATCCTCATCATTAGAAAGAACTCCCACATTTAGGAGATTATAAATGGATTTGAGTATTGTGAGTGGTAGCTCATTTATACCCTATAATGTAGGGTTTCTTTGGCAGAGATCCCTTCAATGTGTTTAGGGGAATGGGAGGTCCAGGAGCGAATTAAGTGGGAATTAAAAAGACTTTCTAACCCTAAGTCGGATACAGAGTTGAAACATGGCAATATGTTCTTCTAGTAGAAAGAACTAAGTGCAAAAATTAATTGAACTTAATTAAGTTCAAAACTAAGCTTAATCTGGGGCACTTTGTCTGGTGTTTGGACATTAGTTTTATACACACACATGTACATAAATATACATATATGTGTCTATATATACATATATAGGCTAATAGCTTTAGTCATTCCTAAAGAACCATCAACCCACTCTTATCAAAGAAAGTATTTCTGGCCGTTATAGTCAGTCAGTCAATAAACATTTATTAAGAGCCTACTGTGTGCCAGGCACTAAGTGCTTAGTGCTAGGGATACAAAGGAAGGTAAAAGAAAGCCCCTGCTCTCAAGACCAGTGGCCAGTTGTCTAATGGGAGCAGGCTCAAGTGGAACAGCTTGATGGCATCACTAGGACACATTAGAGGCCCTGCAGGATCAGAACTATCAGTTGTGTCTCTGTATGTGTGTCCTGGCCATATGTGTTCCTTATGTGTGTTCTCTTCCAGATATGTCTGTTCACTTTTTTTCACTGATGGAATACACACACATGGTCACATAGTAAACATGCATGCACACATATGCACACATTACAATATATATATACACACCCCGTGTATATTTCCATATGCACATTCCATGTAGTAATTCTATGTGTGTACATACATGTGTGCATTTGGTATGTTTAGTTATCTCTATATGGGTAGCTCACCAGTAGATTATAAATTCTTGAATTTCAGAGATTGCTTTGTTTGATTGTATCTTTGACACCTAGTATAGTGCCTTGTACAAAGTAGGTGCTTAATAAATGTTGAATTGAATCAAACTGAAGGTAATGTGGCTATTTTCATATTCTAGCAGATGGTTCATGTTAGCAGAGCCTTGTTGATCTTGTTGCAAAGAATCATATTAAATGAATATTTCTGCATAACAGATGTGTCTATTGGTTTCTGCCTCAGTAAGAATCAATCCCTATAATAAAGACATGATTGTTTTGGTATTTAGAGGCTAACACAGGACAAAGGGAAGAGATTATTATTATTACTATTATTATGGTTGTGACTGCATTGTCCAAATATGTGTCATATTCATAAAATGAAATCCCTGATAGGAAAAATATATAGGTATACACTGCTAAGTAATAGTATCCAATTTGGCATAAATATTTTTTAAATGTGAAAGGCCTTTTTAAAAAATATACCTTTCCTTTCAAATGCAGATGCTTTATTTCATCATCCTCAATCTTTGTAATTTTTGTTTTTTTCTTCCTGATCTTCATAAAACATGTATGATTACAGCTGGATTAATATTTTATCCAAATCAGATTTTAGGGAAATACAGTACATATTGGCTCCTTTCCATCATCCTATGGGTAATATGTGATTTTTATTCTTCTAAGATTGTAGCCATGTAGCACCAATGGAAGAATGCTGTTACTAAAGAGAGGGGCATTTGTGGTAGGGACCAGTGGTTCCTGGAAAGGTGACATAGTTGAATAGAAAGAGCCCTAGCTTTGGAGTTCAAAGAACTGGGTTTAAATCCTAGGTCTGCCACTAATTAGCTGTGTAAATATGGAAGTCATTCAACCTTTGTGAGTCTTACCTTACTCATATAAATTGAGGGTTGTGACATTTGCACACCATACTTCCACAGGCTTATAAGGAAAGAACTTTTTAAACTACAAATGCAAGTTGTTGTTATTGTTAGTTTTGAAATAATTACAGAATTTCTCAAATATAATCTGTCCTGAATTCCTCCTACTCAATACTAGCCCCAACTCATTCAGTTCCATTCAATATATGCATATTAATAGACTGAAGGAATGGATTGGCTGTCTACTAATCTCTGTCTCCTATCTCTCTATCTGTCTGTCTGTCTGTCTGTCTATCCAGATTGTTCCAGAGTTGGATGGTTAGACGAATTTTTTTTGCCTTGCTTTGCATTTCATTAAATTGGCTTGGTGATATTCTAGGGCTTGGTGCATTTAGTACAACACCAACTGCAAATAAAAGCGCATGGAGAACCTCACTTTTAATAAGGAATCCTTTCTTGTTTGGATTTGTACAGGGTATCTTTTATGTCATGGATAAACTACCTTAGGTGAGCATATAACCGATATGTTTCAGCATCTCCCTTAATGTCAATACTCAGGGCATCATTGAATAAAGTTATTTCTATAGTTTTATAATCCAGATAACTTGGCTTACTTGCTATTCCATGCTCCATCCTCTATCTCCAAACCTTTGCATGGGCTATCCCCCATGCCTGGAATGCTCTTTTTCACCTTAAAACTTTCAGCTTCTTTCAAATTTCAGTTTAAACATTACCTTCTGCAAAATGGATTTCTTGGTCCTCCCATTTTCTAAAGCTTTGTCCTTTAAGTTACCATCTATCCACTCAGTATGTATTGTGTATATGTTTATTTAATTACACATGGTCTCTTCCATCAAAGTGTAAGCTTCTGTATGTTCATCAATTGGGGAATGGCTAAACAAGTTTTGGTACATGATTGTAATGGAATATTATTATGCTATAAGAAATGACAAGCAGGATGATTTCAGAAAATCTTGGAAAGACTTACGTGAATTGATGCAGAGTGAAGTGAACAGCACCAATAGAACGTTGTACACAGTAACAGCAATATTGTGTGATGAAGAACTGTGAATGACTTAGCCAGTCTCAGCAATACAATGATCCAAGACAATTTCAAAGGACTAACGATGAAGCATACTATCTACCTCCAGAGAAAGAACTGATACTATTTGAATATAGTCTGAAGCATGCTATTTTTCACTTTCTTTCATTGTTTTTCTTTTATTTAAGTCTTCTTATACAAAATGACTAACATGGAAATGTTTTACATAATTGTACTTGAATAACCTATATCTTATTGCTTACATTCTGTGGGTGGGGAGAGGAGGGAAGGAGAGGGAGACAGAATTTAGAACTCAAAACTTTAAAAAAACATTAAAAATTGTTTTAATGTGTAATTGGGGGAAATTATATATATATATATATGTAAATCAAAAATAAAATGTAAGCATTTTGAAGACAGGGACTGTTTTTATTCTTTCTTATATCCCCAGTACTTAGCACAGTGCCTCAAATGTAGCAAGCACTTAATAGATGTTGATTGATTAAATGATTGATGTCATGGAGTCTTATATGATGTTGACATATGTATGTGAAACACTTTGAGACCTTTAAAGACTACATTTTGCTCTAGATGGTGCTTTCTTATCAAACAGCAAATAATAAATGCAAAGGAATTTTTTTTAAATGAAAGACTATGTCACCCAGGTTGGAAGAGCAGGTATCACTCATGGGCCTGATCCTGCTGCTGATTGGCACAGGAGCTTTGACTTTCTCTGTTTCTGACCTGATCGAGTTCACCCTGCCTTAGGCAACCTTATGGCTTGCTCCATACTCCCAGGGGCCCTCTATATTAATGCTGAACTTAGTGTGACACCCAATCATCCTGGCTGATGGAAGTTCATGACTCTCAAGCTCAAGAGATCTGCCATCTTCAGCCTTCCTAGTAGTTGGCATTATAGACATGCACCACCATGCCTGACTACAGAGGGATCTTAAAATCTCTATATCAATGGTTTTCAGGGTATGAGTTAGGGACCCTTTTAATGACTCTGTTACATTGAAACTATTTTTGTAATAATAAAAAGATGTTTTAATTTCTAGTTCATTAAATATCAATAGATATAACCCACATTAGAGTGGCTATGTTACATGGTGAATAGAGTGCTGGGCCTGGTGTTAGGAAGACCTGAATTCAAATCTGACCTCAGATACTTACTGTGTGACCCTAAACAAGCCACTTAACCCTGTTTGCCTTAGTTTTCTCATCTGTAAAATGAGCTGGAGAAGGAAATGACAAATCACTCTAGTATCAGAAAACTCCAAATGGGGTCGTGAAAAGTTGGACAGGACTAAAATGACTAAACATGTAACCCGTGTAAAAAAAAGTACTTTGAGTCCTCAATTATTTTTAAGAGTATAAAGGGATCCTGAGACCAAAAAAGTTTGACAACCACTGTTCTATACTATCCAAACTGTTATACAGATGTTCTAGACTCCATGATCTCTTTTATTCCCCTTTCTGGCTATCCCCATCATTGTATTCCAATATTATTTATCTTATTCTGAGAATACATGTATCCGTGGAAGGGAATGATACCATTATAGAAAATCATCTGTGAAAGCCTACCTGTTCCTTTTTCAGGTATTCATTTAAGATGCATACATATGTATAGATTATCCTCATATAAATGTAAAAATCAGAAAGCAATAGGTAGTTACTGCTATCTTCTTTACTTCTTTCTTTTTTAGAATGGGGGTCAAGGTAAAATTATCATCTGTAATTTTTTTCAGTTATTTGAAAACTCCCTCTGCTCTGAGCTATCTAGAGAATTGATCTTTGAAGGTTAAATAACAACTACAAGTCTCATGGCAGATATAAATTGGGTATATTGTGTATCAGGAAGAACCTATTCTTGAGAAGTGGTGGGAAATATATTATGAGGTCAAGTATGACTAGAAAAGGAAGATGGCTGTATACAGAATAAAATGAAGGCCAACTGATGACATTGCCTGAATGGTGCATTTGGTATCCTAGCTATATCAAAGGAATAAAAAGAAAGGTGTTCATCATGTTGGGTACATTCTTTTTGAAAATTTATTAAAGGCAACTGGGTGGTGAAGTGGATAGAGCACCAGCCCTGGAATCAGGAGGATCTGAGTTCAAATCTGGTCTCAGACATATAATACTCACTAGCTGTATGACTCTGGGCAAGTGACTTAACCCCAATTGCCTCACCAAAAAAAAAAAAAAAGAATTTATGAGAAAACATGGACAAGAACGATATAAGTTGAGAAGATATGCAGGGGTTGCTATCTGCATTGGTGGAGGGTATGAACATATAATAAAAACATAGAGTCACCAAAGTATATTCAAATCAATACATTAAAATATGCTGAATTTGTATAGTACTCTATCCTTTTTTTTCTTTGCAGTGAGGCATTTGGGGTTAAGTGACTTGTCCGGGGTCACACCACTAGTAAGCTTCAAGTGTCTGAGGCTGGATTTGAACTCAAGTCCTCCTGACTTCAAGGCTAGAGCTCTATCCACTTCACCACCTAGCTGCCCCCATAATACTCTATCTATCTATACATATACATTTCAAAATACTGTCACACATTATCTGATTTTATCCTCAGAACATCTTTGTGAGGGAGGGAGGGAAGGCAGACATTATTTCCATATTAAAGATGGGGACAAAGAAATTCAGGGATATTTGTTCAAGGTCAAATGATAAGGTAATGGCATTACTGAGACTTTAACCTTGATCTTCTAATTCCTATGATCTCATGAAATAAAATATTTGTAGGGAAAAATAATGATTCATCAGATTTTGAACTGATGTCTATAATCAGGAGGCAGGAAGATGAAATTTGAGGCAATTAGAGGTCAAGCACTTGATAGGTAATCAGAAGACTTTGGTTCAAGGCCTGGGTCCAGCAATGATTAGCAGTGACTATGGGCAAATCTTTCAGCTCTTCTAGGTGTCAGTTTCCTCATCCATAAAATAGGACTAGATACTTTGGGTTAGAGTGCATATTTGTCAAAGATTCTAACTCTCTTTGTCCTCCTCAGCAGAAAACACTACTATGCCTAACCACCCTGGGCCATTTGGAACTAGATTGCAAAATTTGGGCTGGGGCCAGTTGCTTGGGACTATCTCGTGGGCTGCTTCATCTTTTGGAACCTAAGCCAATACTGAGATATAAGTGGCAACAAGGCTGAATGAGCACACATATACTCTGTATCCTTTGTCCATTAGATTGTTCTGTATACCATCACTTTATGCTACAGTTAGATCAATTGAATGTGGAACTATTTCTCTCTCTCTCTAAAACTCGGTTTAGAAGGAAGCCCTTACTAGCTGTGCAACCCTGGATAATCTAATCAACATCTCTGAGCCTCAGTTTTCTCATTTGCAAAATGGTATCCTTGTAATACCTATCTCATTGGGTTGTTGTGAGGGTTATATACTATAAACCTTAATTCATTATATAAATGAGTTATTATCATTGTCATTGACTTAAGCCACTGAATAAACTTTCTAAGACCCACTGCTCTGGCTATTACTAGATATGATATTTTACCAACATTCTATCATTCCATTTGGTGTTTTTTTCCTTAATGGGGTGTGGGATGAACAGGCTTAGTGGGTGGTATAGAAACAATTCCTGAGGAAACACTTAAGAAACTGGGCTTTCTGCCATTAAAAGAGAAAAATCTTTATGGTGACCTAATTAAAATTTAAAAAATTCAATTTGGCCAATTAGACAACTTGGCTCCTTTCCAGGAGGAGCAAGGAGTCACTGTAATAACCCACCGAATCCTGGGATGTTTTGCCTTCCCAAACAGTAAGTTCCCAGGTAGTTTATCAACTTTGTTTTAAGTTACTTGCACCGGGTGATCACTGCCCAGACAGTGGAGGGGACTATGCTGAGTGTGGCCAGGGCGGCTGCTCCTGCCACAGGCTAAGTTCTAGGGACAACTGGACCTGGAGGAAACCAGTGCAAGTCGGCATGTTCTCTGCAACTTGAAAAGTTTTCTTTTTTCTTTCTAAAATGAATAAATAAATAAACAAAACATTTATTAAGTGCTTTTTTATGTGCAAACTGCTGTGCTAAGTTCCAGAGGCACAAACAGAATAGCAAGACAGTCTGTGCTCTCAAGGAGCTCGTGTTCTAATGGGGGAGACAACACATATGGAAAGTTTCAGATGCTAGTCAGATGGAAAAGTCCCATAGTCCTTAGGGTGCAGATACAAACCAGATGCATCTTCTTTAATGTCGTTTTCACTGATAAAATCCTATCAGTTTCTGATGCTGAACTATATTGGCACAAAGCACCAAGGAATTTGGTGGCAAAAATTTTCCATTCTGGTTTTATAGTAGCTGTGGCGGCAGCCTCTGCAGGAGCAGGTGTTGCTTCCCAGGATAATGGCTGAAGGCACCCGGCTGGAAGCAATGCTGCTCCCAGGGCTCTGGGGTTCAGGGGCCTGTGTTGTCTCCATCAGGATCTGATGACAGATGGTGGTCAAGGTGGTAGTGGTGGTTTGACATACCTGGCATTTCTCTCCCAGGCTGCTGCCTCCTCTCTCTCTCTCTCTCTCTGTCTCTCTCTGTCTCTGTCTCTTTCTTACACACACACACACACACACACACACACACACACACACACACACACAGTGCTGAGCTGCTTTGGCCAGGCTGGCTTGCCTGCCTGGACCCTGCATAATGGCTCGAAGGACTGGGCTGGAAGCAAGCCTGGTGCCTGGGGGGAGCTGCCCCTCCCAGAAATGCAGTGCCTCTCTGTTTCTCAGTGACACTTGGTCAGCAGTTATTACTGGTGGTGGTGAGGAAGGCAGGGTCCCTCCCCACCATGATTTACAATGAATTGGATCCCTGACTAAACCCAGCAAGCTACTAGTAATCACCAACATAAGGTCCTTGACTAGCACTGGCTTCAACAGTCTGACTCCCTGCTGGACTTTCTAGTAAAATTCTCTTAGCATTTGTAAGAAATAATGAGTAGGATGCTCTCAGAAAAACTTGGAAAAACTTACATAAAGTGATGCAAAGTGAAATGAGCAGAACCAGGAGACCACTGTACACAGTAATAGCCATACTGTATGATGATCAACTGTGAATGACTCAGCTATTCTCAGCAATACAATGATCTAAGACAATTCTGAAGGATTTAGGATGAAAAGTGCTATCCATCTCCAGAGGAAAAACTGATGGAGTCTGAATGCAGATTGAAGCATACTTAAAAAACAACTTTATTTTTCTTGTCTTTTTTTCCCCCTTTGGTCTGTGTTTTCTTTCACAACATGACTAATATGGAGATATGTTTTGCATGACTGCATGTGTGTAACCTATGTCAAATTGTTTTCCTTCTCAATGAGGGGGGCGGGAAAGGAAGGAAGGAGAGAAATTGGAACTAAAATTAAAAAAAATGAATGTTAAAATTTTTTTACATGTAATTGGGGAAAAATAAAATGCTAAATAAATAATTTTTTAATGTTTAAAAAAGTTCTTTTAGCACATACTGCCTGAACTAAACAGGTAAACTCAGTGAAGATAAATATCTTCAAGGAACATATTTATCACTATTCTGGTCCCTGGCAGGCACTTAGTAAATATTAGCTGAGTGACTTGGGCCAACAGGAATAAGAGAGTATCCAAGCATTGATAGTTGCCTGATCTCATACAGATATGTAGTTGACTGTTGTGATGTATCACCAGAAAGTGCAAGGACATCCCAAGCCCGACAATAGACAGCTCCTCATCTATGGAGCTATGGAGAGATAATGAGCCTATCTTTGAAATGAATTTTTTGGTTCTGAAATTTTTTTCCCATGCATTTTCATAGATAGGTGAATTTGTAGAACCTTGTTGCAAATAAACTGCACCCAAATCATAACATACTTGGCACTGCATTTCCTCAGTTTTTATTATTAATTGAGCTGCTAACTCTAAGTTTCTCCATTTATCATGCTGGGTTCTATAGCCAATAAATCCAGTGTTCTCATGTATGTATTCTTGTCTAATTTCAATGCTGACTCTAATATCAGAATAGAATCAGCAGTCTGTTCTTTTAGCATTTTCAAAATGTTTTCTGTGATAAATGTTGGAGGTGAGGTGGGAAAATCGGGACACTGCATTGTTGGTGGAACTGTGAACTGATCCAAATATTCTGGAAATCTATTTGGAACTATACCCAAATGGCTATAAATCTGTGCATACTGTTTCACCCAGCAATAACACCTCTAGGTCTGTAACCCAAAGAGATTAAAAACAAAAAAAAGAAAAGGACCTATTTGTACAAAGATGTTTATAATACTGGCAAAGAATTGGAAATTGAGGGGATGCTCATCAATTGGGGAGTGGCTGAACAAGTTGTGGTATATGATTGTGATGGAATACTATTGTACTATAAGAAATGACAAGCAGGATGCTTTCAGAAAAATCTGGGAAGATGTACATGAACTAATGCAAAATGAAATGAGCAGAACCAGTAGAACATTGTACAGAGTAGCAGCAATATTGAACAATGATCAATTGTGAATGATTTAGCTATTCTCAGCAATACAACAATCCAAAAAAATTCCAAAGGACTCATGATGAAAAATGCTATCCACTTCCAGAGAAAGAACTGATGGAGTCTGAATGCAAGTTAAAGCATACAACTTTTCACTTCATTTTTTGGGCGTGCTTTTTTTTGGTCTATATTTTCTTTCACAACATAACTAATATGAAAATGTGTTCTGCATGTTTGCAAATGTATAACCTATATCAAATTGCTTACCATCTTAGGGACGAGGGAGAAGAGGGAGCGTAGGAGAGAATTTGGAGCTCAATTTTTTTTAAATGACTGTTAAAATTGTTTTTACATGTAATTGGGAAAAATAAAATTATTAAAAAAGTTTAAAAATAGGAAAGTTGATTAGTAAAATAGATTAGGTACACAACATTCAGAAGCAAAAAAAAAATTTCTGTTAACTCCTTTTGCTGTATTTGATTGGTGATACTCAATTGGGGGAGGTGTGTGTGTGTGTGTATGTGTGTGTGTGCAAGAGCACTCGCAGGTTTCATCCGTTGAATGGGGAAGCTACTTTGAATAATTACTCTAATTGCACATCTATTGTAGAGTAGGATAGCCAAGGTAGTAGATGTAGGCCAAGTACATGTTTTGTCCCTGGAGGAACTTTACTAATATACAGCAGTTCATCTAGTAGCATATTCAGAACCTGAATAGACAAGCTTTTCTCTAGTGTGTCTAAATCCCATTTCAAATATGCAGCAATTTTAAGAGCAAGAAGTTTTAAAATTCTATTTCTCTTGTGATTAGCTGGAGGTTGAACCTGATTCTGTTCATGAATTGAAGGTTTAGAAGCCTGTTCCAAAAACTGAACTAGCAGCTGAACTGGTGCAGCATGGGGCGGGACTTGCCTAGGCGCTTCTCCAGCGGGAAATGCAACCAGCACGTCTGCGGCAGGGTGCGGGCCGGCTGGAGGTGGTCGCCTTCAGGTCCGCCGCCACCACCACCGCCCCCCTCCGCCAGCCCCGCCGGGACGACTTCCCAGATCCAGCCTGAGGCTGAGACCTGCGCCTGCTGCGGGTTGACAGGGATGGGGGCCACGGAGCTGGCCGCCCAGAGGCCAGCAGCGCCTCGGACCCAAGCTAGCCTGAAGAGTTTTCTAAAGCACCGAGAGGTTAAGTAATTTACCCAAGGTCACACAGCCATTCTATGTTAGAAGCAGAACTGTAACCCAGGGCTTCTTGTTTCCAAGACTGGCTTACTATCTATTATGCCACACTGCTTCTCTCTAGGGCAAGGTCACAGAATCCAGTCCTTCCATAGGCTTATGAGCAGAATCGGCTGTAATTGTACAGAAGCAATCCTCTCCTCTCATTAATAAAAAGTTACTGTAAAAGCCAAGATAAACCTCCTACCCAGAGGGATTAAATTACCTTTGAGGTCCCTAGTAGGTTTGTGAGTTTGTGATTCTGTATTCCACACATGCATAGGGCTAGAGCAGGGGTGGGGAACCTGCAGCCTTGAGGCCACATGTGGCCTTTGACTGAATCCATACTTCACTTTTATTAAGGGGATTTGTTCTGTGAAGTTTGGATTCAGTCAAAGGGCTGCACTTGAGGACCTAGAGGGCCACACGTGGCCTCGAGGCCCCAGGTTCCTCACCTCTGGGCTAGATGGAACACACTTCCTGTCTTCCACAGGACAGTCCTGATTTGATGAAGAGACAGTGTATAGTGTTTATCAGGTTTTGCAAAAGTAGAACATTTTGCAAGATCATATATCCTGATTTTTGGTTGGGGAAACAAGATCTATGTGCTCTCAATGGGAATAGGTTTATGAAAAATATCCCTCTGAAATAGAAACTCCCAAGGAGCAACAGGGGAAGCTAGGTGGGCCAGTGGTTAGCGCTCCTGGCCTGAAGTCAGGAAGACTTATCTTCCCAACTTCAAATCTGGCCTCAGACACTTACTAATTGTGTGACCCTGGGCAAGTCACTTAACTGTGTTTGCCTCAGTTTCCTCATCTGTAAAATGAGCTGGAGAAGGAAATGGCAAACCACTCTAGTATCTTAACCAAGAACAACCCAAATGGACTCACAAAGAGTTGGACACGTCTGAAACAAATGAACAACAACAAAAGGAGGAACATATTAGCTACTTGCAGAAATCTTCCAAGGAGTAATTTTGACCTATGAGATGTTTTCCAAGTAAGTTACGTTTAAGAATAGGGAATCTTTTAAATCCATTCAAAAAGCTGAAAGTCCACCCCCATCCTCCCCATCTCTACCTTCATCAGGAAATCACTAATCTAACCACAAGCACATATAAAATAGGCTGTAATTTTGGAAGTGGCAGCACAGCACAAGATACGACCTCAGTGCTTCTGCAATGACAAAATGTTTTGGTAAGCAGCGGAAAACAATGGCAAGAGGGGAATGCTTTGTCACCATTTCTCTAGTACTGTCCAGGGGGATGGAATGCTCTGCTCTGCTTCTACTCTGGATCTTAATAAAGACAATCCCTCGTGGAGAAGACCAATTCATCACATTACCAGAGATGGATAGAAAACCTGAAGAACTGTTAACTCCCTCTGGTCTAATTCTACGCTTATGAAGCCACCTTCAGAGCTTTAATTTCATTTTCTCAGTAGTGTAGTACAACAGAAAGGGAGCTAGTCTTGGAATCAGGGGACACCTGTTTGAACCTTGGCTTTGCCAATCTTGGATGAGTCCCTTAAACTCTCTCAACTTAACTTCTTCACTTGTAAAACGAGGGACTAGGTCAAAGGTGCCAAACTTGGGATGCATGTGGCTTGTAAAAGTCCCCCTGTGGCTTGAACCAATAGTCAATAAACATTTATTAAACACCTACTATATGCCAGGCATTGTGTTAAGTATTGGGGATACCAAAAGAGTCAAAAGACAGTGTCTGCCCTCAAGGAGCTTAAAATTGAATGAGGGACCACAAACAAATGAATATGTACAAACAAGCTATATAAATAAGAATAAATAATAGGAGGGAAGGCACTAGAATTAAGAGGGTTTGGGAAAAGCTTCCTGTAGAAGATGAGATTTTAGTTGAGACTTAAAGGAAGCCAGAAAGCTAGAAGGCAGAGACAAGGAGGGAGAGCACATGAGCATGTCTACCAGGCGTGGGGGACAGCCAGAGAAAATGCACAGAGTGAGAGATAGAGTGTCTTGTTTGTGGAACACCAGGAGGCCAATGTCACTGGACCAAAGAGTTACATAAGGAGTAAGATGTAAGAAGACTGGAAAGGTAGGAGGGGGCTAGGGGATTAAGGGTTTTGAATGCCAAAGAGAGAAATGTGTATTTGGTCCTGGAGGCAATAGAGAGCCACTGGAATTTGAGTAGGAGTGGTGACATGGTAAGACCAGATTAAAATGTAATTGGGAAATCTTGAACAAAATAAATAAAAATTCAATACAACATAAATAATGTTAACTTCTGGTTTTCTAGGTCAATGTTGCCTGTAGGGATCTTTTCTATTTGAATGTGACAACACTTAGATGACTTCTAAGGTCCCCTGCAGTTCTAATCCTATGTTCCCATGACACTGTTACTGTTCAGTCATTTCAGAGTGTCCGTGACCCCATTTGGGGTTTACTTGGCAAAGATACCGGAGTGGTTTGCCATTTCCTTCTCTAGCTCATTTTACAGATGAGGAAACTGAGGCAAACAGGGTTAAGTGACTTGTCCAGGGTCACACAGCTAATAAGTATCTGAGGCCAGATTTGAATTCATAAAAGTGAATCTTTCTGACTCTAGGCCCAGCATTCTATCTACTATGCCACTCAGCTGCCCCTGTGGCCGTCTGACTTGGCCATAAAGACTGAGTGTACAGTATAGGTGACTTGTTTCTGTTATTTAGCCATTGTATATGAATGAGAGGCATCATCATGGCAGAGTGAGTAGAGAGCGAGCCTTGAGTTCAAATCCGGTGTCTAACACATACTGGTTTTATGACCTTAGGCACACCACTTAACCTCCTAATGCCTCAGAGAACTAAGACTATAAATTACAGAAAAAGTGCCTAACTCTTGTGGATAGAGAGAATTTCCTTCCTGGGCATTCCCTATATCAATTAAACCAAAGGTCCAGTTTTTTTTAAAAATGAATATATTGGTTCTCTGGCTTCTATATGAGCCCTATGTGAGTTGGGTGAGTATGAATCAGTCCTTCAGAGCCCTAGCTGAATTGATACACATGTGAAGTTGGAGACTGGCCCGGGACCTGATGTGATCCCATTATTAAGGAGCAAACCTCCTCTGAGGGCTTGTCTGAAGGGGCCCACAGCCTTTATATGTTTTTCATCACTGTAGAGGGTGAACCAGATTCTGCTATTGAGTACAGAGTAAGCTGCTGACTTCCTGGACTGAGGTGAATTCAATGTTTTCAGGTCACCAGAATAGCACAAGGTGACCTCATGTACAAGTCTCCTTAACCATAGACAAATTTAGCACTGGCAATAGCTGGAATAGGGCTTTCAAGGACAGAGGGAATGGAAGATTGGAATTCCATACCATGATTGTAACATGGTGACTTTTTCTGTGGACCTCATGCAGTTGTTTGAAGAGCTATCCTTGCCCAAGGTAAGCCATGATATGGTATCCAGAAATACACAATTGAATCACATAAAAGCAAGTTAACCAACTTTGTGAGTGAATGGGGAGGTGATAGATGAAGAAAAAAAATTGACTCATTTCATGTCTTCTTTGCTATCAAACTGCAAGCTAATTGAAAACTCCAGAATTTCTCTAGTGCTCAGCTGCCTGTTTTCCTGGGGTGATCAATCTATGAAAAGTTTCCAAATTGTGTTAAAACTGCCAGATCCTCAGCAAACAGCACAAAGAGTATTTTCTAGGGAGAGATGTTCAATAATTAAAATGAGTCAGCACTGGAGAACAAGAGGGCGGTTTGAGCTAGTTTAACAGTCTACATTTTCTTAGCAGAAAAATGCACTACCCATAATACATTATTTTGCACAAAACTGAAGTCAACTAGAGCAGATTTGTCTCAGGAGGAACCCAGGGCAGTCTGCCAGGAAAATCATTTTATACTCACTAATGGGGGACCTGGTGGTAAAAAGCTGAGGTTGGAGGTAGGGGGGGGGTCATTCCTACAAGCAGGCTTTCAGTTGCCACACAGGCCAACAAAGCTGCCCAGCAGTGTTCTCATGTGGTCTCTGATTTCCCACTTCTTTCCTTTCCATACCCTGGACACAAACCAGAACCAATAAAGGACTGTTTAAACTGATTTCCCTATTGCCAGAACTGCAGGCTCCACATAGACCAAACCCCAAGCTCACCCCAGCAGCTAAAGGCCTGTTGCTTGGTTCACCTTGTTCCTTTCAGTAATAGTTTTGCAGTAGATGGTGGAATTGGCCCAGGAGGTAAGAAGTTGGAAATTTTCAAAGAAAAGAAGAACAATTAGGAGGAAAAGTCACTTTCTGCAGGTGGTGAACATCTCTGCTTAAAAAAAAAACAAAAACCTTCCCACTGGGTTTTTGGGAAGAGTACCAACTGCAAAGGCTGAAAGGGGTTTGGCTTGGTGTTCATGTCTTGGAGTGAGGTGGTAAGGCCCTCCTACTGCACTGCCTGATGGGCTGGTGATTTCTTTTTCAAGGCTCATCTCCTCCCTGCTCCTAATGGCTGGCCAACTTAAAAGAGAAAAGAAAAATTGGCCACATTCTCCCTCACAGAGGTTCACATGATTAGGGCAGAGCTAAATTTGTGATCAACTAATCCAAAGAACAAACAACATTTTATTTTTTGCTTCACTGTCCAAGAGAAGAAGCCTTCAATTATAGTGGCAGAAAATACTGATTAGAATCAATCAACACCTCCTGAAATTTAAACATTTAACTTAATTAAATGGTTCAGTAAATTTGCTGTACTCTCAAGCAAAAATTAAAATATCTAAAAGGATGTTTAGAATTTTTTTAAAAAGAGATAATTACTACGTAAGCACCCTTGGAGATGGTTCAGTATGAAGTGATATGAATGTTTCACTGAATCCAGTATAACTCATGCCTACATTAGCACTATTACTCTAAAACTAAACCATGCAAGTTGCACATGTTTGCCAGTTATGGTAAGTAATCCCAAGTTCTTGTGGTAGTCCCAAGAAACCATGTTTGAAAAGAGAGTAGATTCAGGTCAATGGCATGTCTCCCCCAAAAGTCAACAACAAAACCAACCAAACAAAAGTCACAGTAAGACTTTGCTAAGCAGAGCAATTGGAGAGGGATGCCATTTTGAATTTTTGGGGGAAAGCTGGATTTTAGACTCTTTTTCAAAAACAAAGATTTTTTTCTTCAAATACCCATAGTAAACCATATTAATAGGTTAGTGATGTTGCCTAAGAGACAAACTTGAGTGACTTGCTTTAATGAATAGATATGGATGAACTGTAATTAAGACTATCAATAGTTTGATTATAAATGGGTTTTTATTAAGTGTTTTAAAACAGAATGATGGAAACTGCTTCTTGACAGTAATAACTATTTTCTATGAAGAAGGGCTCTGTTAAGTAGAGTCAATATGTCGTCACAGCTTCACCCAAATGACTACACTTTGGGGGAGAGCATGTTCAGTAGTAACTAGTTGTTGACCATGGGTAAATCATAAAACCTCAATGGACTTCAGTTTTCTCTCATGTAAAATAGTGGCTAGATTAGGTTAGAGTTTTTAAAATTATATTCTAGCAAGAAAATGAAAAGGTCCAAGGGGTTCTGCAAACAAAACACTTATTTTTTTAAAAATATTATCTCTCCCTCCCACTGTTGCCTTTTTATTGAAAACTCAAAAACAAAACAATAACAAAGAAACCTCTAGAACAGGTACTCAAAATCCAGTGAAATAAATTATCACATTGATCATGTCTCATTTTGAATTTTAAGTTGCTCACATCTCTGACAGGGTGGGGGTGGTATGACTCATCTTCAGTTGAGGCAGTTAGGTGGCATGGTGCAAAGTGTTAACTCAGGAAGACCTGAATTCAAATCCAGTCTCAGATACTTACTAGCTGTATAACCCTGGGCAAGTTACTTAACATCTGTTTGCCTCAGTTTTCTCAACTGTAAAAAAAAATGAGGATAATAACAGCACCCACCTCCCAAAGTTATTGTGAGGATCAAATGATGTAATATTTATAAAGCACTTAGCACAGTACCTGGCACATAGTATGCACTAAGTAAATGCTTATTCCCTCCTTCAATGTTCTGAACTCAAGGTTTAATATTGCACAATCAGAGTTCTCAAGTCTTTCAAAGTTCAAACAGAAACCTCGTAATGGCAGATAAGCAAGCATGGTAAACAATGTTCATAATTGTCTACAAGGATCTCTTTCTGCCCAGTGCTGTACTTAGATCCGGGAGAAATGTGGGCCATGGAATCTAATCATGACATCACCCTCCTTATGAAACTTCAGTGGCTCCCCATTGCCTTTGGGATAAAATACAAACTTTTCTTTCTGGCATTTAAGATGCTTCATAATTTGGTTCCAACTTATATTTCCAGACCTATTTCACATTGCTTCCCCATCATACTTTCTCCATTTCCACCAAAGTGGCATAGGTACACCTATAAATAATATTCTATCTCCTTGATTTTGCACCTTTGCACAGGCTGTTCCACTCTACCCCTACCTCACTGTCACCCCAATGCAGTGCCCTCCTTTTTCACCTCTGCCTCATAGAATCCTTAGCTTCCTTTCACAGCTCAGATGCCACCTCCTATAAAGAAGCCTTTTCCGATACATTCAGTTGTTAGTACTTCCCTTCCCACCTCTCCACCCCCCTACAATTTTTTCAATTATATATATATACATATATACATATTCATCTATATGTGTGTTCACATATGTATATATACATATACATATATATATATCTATAAAATACTTCTCTATCTACATTTCATTTCTCCCCAGTAGAATATAAGTTATTTGAGAGTAGAGACTTTTCATTTTTGTTTTTGTTTCCTCAGCACTCAGCACAGTACCTGGCACATAGAAAGACTTGTTGAATTGAACCTGCCACCTTATGACTCCAACACTGATTTTAATTGAATCTGTTGCTTGATCTAGGGGATCTGAAAGATAAGTTCAGCTGTACGTGAAAGAATCTAGAACCCTGGCCCCAAACTTTAGCCAAGGAAACCAGAGCTTAAATGAAGAATGAACAATCCTAGGAAAAGATGCTTTATTTTATCCCCACTACAGATATTTACTGCCTAACACCAGAGGGGCTAAGATTACTAGTGAACTGAGAGGCTGAGTCTGTAACTCAGAGGCTTCAGAGAAATATCCCAGGTACTCTTGGGATCAGGATCACCTTGGGGTTCTATGCTTTCTGGTAGCTTCTCTTTCCTCTCTGTTGTACCATCAGGGTTCTTACTATAGACCTCCACAGTTTTGCTCCTTTCTCAGGCCCCAGCCTCCTTCACTATTTTCTAGGTTTACTTTTTGCTACATTTACTCTTGTCCTTTTAGTCGCCTATGTTTACCTGTCCCAGGTTTTCCAGGATTGTCACAATTTGAAATAGTCTGTCCTTTTTACAAATTAAAAAAACCCAAACAAAAACCAAGCACCTTTTAATAAACTATGCATCATGTTTTTCCATTTGTAAAATGAGATTTCTGTATCTATGGGACCCCTTAAGGGAGTTACAGTCGAGTACAGGAGTTCTTAATCTGAGGTCTGTGAACTTGAATGTGTCTATGAATAGCACTGGATAGAGACATGGCCACAGAGTCAAAAGATAGGTTCCAGTGTTATTTCTGATACACCAGTACTGGCTTGTGACCCTTGGGCAAATCATTTAACCTCTTAGTACCTCCAGGTAACTCTTTAAGAAAAAAGTTCAGAAAAAATTTCAGATCTATGTTGGTAGAGTGAGTTTCTATGCCAGGAGTTTTCCAAACCAGTGAAATCAGTTACCACCCTCTCCCCTCCCCCCCAAAAAATCCCCAACAGCTATGTTTTTAGCTCTTTTCAGTATCTTCCTGCTCTGCTCTCTCATAGAAATGATTAGTCTCTTGCCCCTTCAGTTCCATCCTGACATGTGAATTCACTCCAGTCCAGCTATGAATGTTCATGCTTCTCTTCTAGTGGTCCTCTATAAGAGTTTGGTTGGGATCAAAGATCTATGATTCTTAGAGAGTCCCTTCAATATGATATAGAGGAGAGAGTGCTGGTGTTAGAGTCAAGAAGGACTGGGTTCAAATCTACTTTAGGTAATTATGAACTGTGTAACTCTGAGCAAGTCATTTAATCTCCCTCCACTTCAATTTATTCTGCCAAGACACACCTCAAGGGAATATAATCTTCCCTATGTCAAGGGACCAAAATCTAGGCTCACTAAGGTCTAACATTTGCTTAGTGAAAAAACTGGTTTTCAAGATTCAGGAAGAAATAGTTTCACATGCCATTTTGCTAGAAGAAATGAGTGAAACCTTAAACAGTCCCATTTCATAACCATATTTTACAGCCAGCAATGCATATTCACTTGTGGCAGCTTACTGCAATTTACTGCAGTGAGGATATTTTCCTTGTCCCTTTCTAAAAGTAAGTGTTAGGTACAGAAAGGAATTGGTCTCTCCAGGATGGGAGTACTTCTTTCCTCTGACCTAGATTCCCTATCTTCCACTCCCTACCACCCTTGGTGAGTTCAACAGACCACACCATATTCCAGTACGTAAGAAAAAATTACATTATGAAGAAGAGGGATTTGATGAATCATAAAATCTCATATCATGCTGGAAAAAGTCCAGGATAAATGGGCTTTGAATAAAATAAACTTCATAGAAACCCCCACATAAATGATGCATGACTTTTCTTGCAAATTGAGGCAGAGATGCATGAAACTTTAAACTCCCAAGTCACTCCCCTTCTGCCCTTTTTAACTTGTCCTCAGAAAACTTCTCTGAGACTGACATAACTTAGCAGGATACTTAGGTTGGAATTTAGCATCAGCATACAAGGCTACATAGGGCTGAAAAGAAAATGTGAAAGCTAAGCCATTGGTGGGCACTGAAAGGAAATATGCTTTCCATCCAGGAGGGGGCATAAGAATAACCTAATGACCCCCAAATAATGTCCTACTTGGTTCCTGAAGGTTATAACTGCATTTTATTGTTCAGTTGTTCACTGAACTGACACAAAGGTTTAAACTGTTATGTATATCAGGATGGACCTAGATTTCATAATCTGTCACCATCTTTCTTCACCAATCATATTTCTCAATACTTTATAATACACATTCTCAATTGTAACCAGACCAGAATTGTCACTAACTTGAGAACAAAGCATATTCATTTCCATTTTCGTGCTTTTTGTTCATGGAGGAAGATGACACAGCAGGAAAAAAAATCATTTAATTTGGAATTAGAGGACTCATGTTCAGGTCCCAGCTTGGTCACATTCTCTGTGTGACTTTGGGTGAGTCTCTAAATCTTTCTAGGTGTCATCTGGATAATCAAGAGGCTGGACTAGATGAGCTCCAAGATTTCTACCAGATTTAAATTTAAGATCCTTCTTTGTTCCTGATATTATATGTAGATTCAGAAGACATAGGAGGTTTGAATTGAACGTCACACTAAGAATATGACATAACCTGGAAATTGTTGTTATTCCCACCCTCTCAATGGCTGTTTGTTTTCCCTCCTAAAAGGTTTCTACAAAATATCAGTTAAATGAATGTGACAATGCTCCAGAACTATCCTAGGTGCTGAACTGCTAGAACTAAAGGATTGTCTAGGTCCTAGGATGTCACCTGAAGAAAATGGATAAACAATTACTGCTATTATTCTGAGAAGGGGCTCACTTGTGACCAGACTTGTGTCTGACTGAGCAGAACCACGACCTCAAAGAATCTCTTGCATAGCTGTAGGTATGCCCAAGTTAGAAGACTCAAGGCCTCAATGGTTATGTTCGTATTTGCCTGTCTTCCCTGAATTATGGTATGGGGCTTTTCTCAGAACAGTGACTCTTAATGTTAATACTGCAAATGAGATGACAATGATATTGAACTTTTGGGAGATCTCAGTACCACTTCATTTGAGAACTCTGACCCTTTATTTCTATGTTGTGAGTATATATTTCCTGCTTCTTTAGAGAGGCAGCATTTATGATGGATGGGGTGCTAACTTTCAGTCAGGAAAACCTGAGTCCAAATCCTACTTCTGACATATATCAGCTATGTGACCATGGACAAGTCACTTAATATCCCTGTGACTCCATCTTCTCATCTATGAAATGGGGACAATAATACTTGTACTACCTATCTCCTAGAGTTATGAGGCTGAAATGAGATCATGTAAGTAGTATATTTTGTAAACCTTAAGGAACTTCACACACATAAATTACTGACCTTATTTACAGGGGGTCTTGTAATTTCCTGGAATAGTGGACTTCTTTCATGAAGATGAATTTATACGAATATAAAGAAAAGGGTGAGTTTGAAAATAGACAGAGGCCAGAGATAATGTTTGTGTTTAGCCTCATTGAGTCTGTTCTCAGGTTTCTATATCTGTATCATATTTCTGAGGTCCTATCCCTAGTAGGTATTGGTGGAAACAGTGGTGGTGGTTGTTGGGTAATAAGAACCATAGTTGAGAAGAGAAGTAGAATGTGTCACCCAAGTTAACTGTTTTCTAGTTATTTATTTTTGTTTTGTTTTTGGTCTGGACTTATGATCGCATAAGGGAAGAGAATTCCTAGTGTGTAAAATTCCCCCATCAATGTAGATCACTAAATAATCTACAATTTGTAATCTTTTAAAAAAGAAATACATATATATATGTATATATATATGTATATATATACATATATATATACACACACACACACACACATATATATATATATATATAATTTAAAGGAGCTGCCTTAGGCCCCAGGAGATTAAATGATATACCCATAGTCACAACATTTTTGTGTGCCAGAGGCAGGATTCAAAGCCAAGTTTTTCTGACTCTGAGGCTAACCCTTTACTATACTTGGCTGCCTAATCAAAACTCATCTAGTCTAAGTTTTATTGTACTTAGTGTCCATCATTACAAAAAAAAAACCAAGATGAAGTCCTTGAATGAGGGAGAAAGAGGTTCCATTTAGCTCTTGAAGTGAAAGAAAAGAGGATGTGGCATATTTTATGTCTTTGCTATTCCTTACACATGACTTCCTGCTCCCAGATCCATGACTTTTCATTGAAGCACACTTATACCTAGAAATTTGTTTCTCATCACCTTCTTCATTTAGATTCCCTAGTTTACATCGAAGTTTATCTCAAGTGCTACCTCCTAATGAAAACATTCATCATCCCCCACAGCTACTATATCTCTCCCCCCAAATATCTTGTAATTAATTTTTGTATATTTTGAATATATTACATGCGGTTTCCCCCAATAAAATGCAAAGTCTTTGAGGGTAGGGTAAGTTTCACTTTTGTCTTATTATCACTGGCATATAGCATATAGTACCTGACATATTAATAAATGTTTGTTGATTAAATGATTGATAATATTTTGAGAAATGGGGAAGATTTCTTTATAGAGGCAGTGTGTTGGAGAAGGAGTGCTGGTCTGGGAGACAGGACATCTGGATTCTAGTCCCAGTTTTGCCACTAACTACCCTTATGACCATGGCCAAGTCATTTGGTACCTCTTGGTCTCAGTTGGCTCTTCTGTAAAATGAAAAGATTGGTCTGGATGACTTCAAAGTTCCCTTCTCACTGCACATCTATGATCCCCTATGAATCCTGTGATTGCTTAGGTCTCTTACATCGGAGGCATTCTATAAGCTACTATTCTTTCAAGTAAGTGTTCTGAAAGTTTTGGGAAAAAGAATGGCATGTAATTTTACCTGTTTCACTACCTTCCTCTCCCCAAAGAAGCAAAAACAAACACATATGTAAATTCCTAGAGAGGTCACATAGGGCTCTAATTAAGTGAGCTTCTTCCGTGGAACAAAATCTAGCCTATTAATTGGAAAACTATTGACTCAGCAATCTTGACTCAACTTCTGCTTGAATGGCCTCCTAGATAGCCTGATGATTATTTTCAAGTAAGGTGAAGAGCTACTGGGATACCCCCTGTTGCTATAATCCATAGGAAGGGCTTATATTTTAAGGAAGAAATTGGTCCTATTATTTTAGAGTTTAAAAACATATATATATATATATATATACATATATATATATATTTTAATGCCCTCA
This sequence comes from Vombatus ursinus, assembly GCF_900497805.2. Lineage (NCBI taxonomy): Eukaryota > Metazoa > Chordata > Mammalia > Diprotodontia > Vombatidae > Vombatus > Vombatus ursinus. The sequence continues at coordinate 13,724,450 of NW_020954575.1, read as the reverse complement.
GGAACTTTTTGAAACACTGTCCGCTCACTTCTCCTTTGATATAAGAAGAGCAGAGACACTGCAATCTTTTTCAACCCACTTGGAATTCATGAGAGGAATGGCTGACCCTTTTATCTGCTCCTAAATCAGAATTCTTTATGTTGGACTAGTCTAGTGATTCAGTGTCCTGTCATGTGTCTTCCATTACAAGTTGTTTTTTTCCCCTGCTCCCCTCATTTTTCTGAATATAGGCAAAAAAACCTTCCAGGTCTTGTGCTGATCAGCCTGACTTTTCCCACCAATGTTTTACTGGGTACCTACAGGGCACCTGAGAGAGAAATTGATGACTCAGACCACAGTTGCCCTGATGCATGGCTTCCAATAGCAAAGCATAGCAGGGAAACAAAAGCCACAGACAGATCAGATTAGTCCCACTTACAGTAATCAGGTAATAGAGTTGTAAGCAATAAAAAACAATGTAAAATTGTGAATGACTTAGCTATTCTCAAAAATACAATGATCCAAGACAATTCCAAAGGACTCATGTTGGAAAATGTTATCCACCTCCAGAGAAAGAACTATGGAGTCTGAATGCAGATTGAAGCACATTATTTTTCACTTTTTTATATTTGTTTTTTGTGGGGGTTTTCATCTGTGTTTTCTTTCACAACATGACTAATATGGAAATATGTTTTGCATGATTGCACAAATATAGCCTAGATAAAATAACTTGTGTTCTTGGGGAGGAGGAAGAGAGAGAGGGGAAGAAGTTTAGAACTCAAAATTTTAAAAAAATGTTAAAAGTTGATTTTGCATGCAATTAGAAAAAAATAATATATTATACAAGGTCAAAAACAATGTAAAAAGCAACTCTAAATCAGAGCAGTCTTCACATATATGCATTGTGCAAGGTGGCAGGGAGACAAGTTCTTATAAGGAAGGCATGGCCATTCACATTGTTTGGATAAGCAGGAAGTAATAATCTATGGCTCTTCTGGTAAGATGGTCGATTACTTATCCTTTCTATTTACCCTGCTGCAGCATCTTCTAGTCCAGTAATGACTTAAATAAAAATGGGGGCTACTATAATCATATGTAAAAATCCCTATGGGTCACATATAAGCTTAGTTTTTATTATATAATATTATCTATGTTTTATTATATTTTTATTTATTTTGTTTACAATTCCCTAATTACATTTTAATCTAGTTCTGGCCACACTTAGGAATATTGTGGGCTACACGCAGCCCTTGGGCTGTTTGACTCCTCTGCTCCAGACATTTCAATGAAATACATTGAAAAATTCATGATGTCATAAGTGTGGGTACTTTCCCCCCCAATAATGTAGCACATATGCCTTCCACATCTTAGGAGATACTCTTTATGGATTGCTTTATTAATAACTTTTTATAATGAGCTCCTCTGACCTTAGGTGGACAGTAGATACCATCAAGCCAGCATTCAAAGCCTTTTTAGATGGTAGGATCTACTATAGTTTTTACTCTGTTGGTATAGCCTTTGAGTGCCCAAGATAATCTTCACACCATAATAACAGCTAAGATTTCTAAGATACTTAAAAGTTTTTCAAGTGCTTTAAGCTTCATGCCAAGCTTATGAAGAAGGTATCATTAGTTCCATTTTACAGATGTGGAGACTGAGGCTTAGAAAGCTTAACTGACTTACCTGTAGAGATACAGTGTTATAGGTGAGATTTGAATCCAGGTATTCTCAACTCCAGCTGGGTGTCACAGTGGATAGAGTGCTGGGCCTGAAGTCAGGAAGACTCATCTTCCTGAGTTCAAATCTGAACACTTATGAGCTGTGTGATCCTGGGCAAGTCACTTAACCTTATTTACCTCAGTTTCCTCATCTGTAAAATGAGCCGGTGAAGGAAATGGCAAACCACTTCAGTATGTTTGCCCAAAAACAAAATCAAAGCAAAAACAAATGGGGTCACAAAGACTAAACTGGTGTGACTGAAATGATGGAACAATGAAATTCCCAATTCCAAGTCCAGTACTCTTTATAGTGTATGATGTTACTTTTCTTCACAATGGAACTTTGGAAGAGGGCTTTTGTGAAAAATTAAAGAGATAATGTTTTTTTTTTTTTGGCTGTTTCTTTCTGTTTGAATTTCAACCACATTTTCTCCCTTTTCCAGTATGACTTAATGTTTCAGGGCAGGCACCATCTTTTTCAGTAAAGAGAATGCCAACAAATTGACAAAGATGATGGGTGAGCTCCTTCCCTGGGTAAGTCTTCCTCCTAGAAAGTTCCTTGAGCTCAGGAGTCATATCTCTACTATTTTCATATCCCATCTAGTAGTAGTGTCTAACATGGCTCTGAGTACAAGCAGTGTAGTAAAGAATATGCTAGACTTGCAGCCAATGGAGCTGGGTTTGAATCCTGGCTCCAACACTTCACTAAGTGTGTGACTTTGAGAAGTCATTTCATCTCTTTAGGTCTCAGTTTCTTCATCTCTAAAAATGGGGATAACAATACTGGTTACTTGAGAAGGTTCTTGTGGAGAAAGTATTTTGTAAATTTTAGAGTGCTATAGAAATGGGTGACAATTATTCTAGGCACTCAAGAAGATATTTATTGGTTTACTGATTATCAAAATTTGTGTCTTCTCCCCAACCCGACATCTGTTTTTCCCTTCCTTTCTCTCTCCTGTCTGCCCATCTGGATTTGCCTAAATTTATACTGTTTATTACTCTAATTATTCCCTTGGGTGAGCAGTAGAAGTTCCTTGAAGGCAGGTGCTATGTTGTGTCTAAATTCTATATGCTGATTGCAGTACTACTTTGTATAATGCCCAACACCACTGCTAAGGTTGTTCTTCCTACTTGACATGCTGTTTCCCCCACCTCCTCTTTGTCCAAGACTGACCTCTTCTTTAAGGGTCCATTCAAGCCCAGTTTCCTTGAATAAGTAACTTAATCTCTCTGGGTCTCAGTTTCCATATGTGTAAAATGAAGGGGTTGGACCAAATGGCCTACAAAATCCTTTCCAGTTCTCAGTCTATTATACTTCAGTAAGGGGCTATCTAGCTTAACCTACTTGTTTTATAGATGTGGATACTGAGGCCAGGAAGATTAAATTACTTTCTTGCATGCACAATGCATGCCAAGCATGAACCTTAATCACTCTTCTTTACTCCTTCATTCACTGATCATTTCACCCTAAACCTATAACATATTTGGGAAACATACAACATATTTGGGAAGGTGATGCTGTTCTTCTAGGTGCTTAGTCCTTCTCACTTGACTTGTTCATGCCAAATAGGGTTAAAGATCTTTCCTAGAGAAGTCAAATAATACATGACAACAAGGGGGTAGAAGGAGGGAGAAGTAATCTGCTTTCAGTTCTAGTCTTTCAGAAAGAAAGACATTCCCTTAATCTTTGGCTAGAATTTTCAAAGTAATAATCAGCAAGGGAGATAAAAAAAAGTCTCCACATATTTTAAATTGGCTTAAATGAATGAAGTCCTATCAATTTATACTTTCCCCACCCTCTTGAAAATGAAACTTCCTAAAAACAACTACCTTCTTAAAACCACTGATAGAAACCTTTGAAAGTATGCTAGGTCTGAGGTATTATCCAGTTGTTTACTCAGGGATAAGAAGAGAGAAAGATTATAATTCTGTCACAAAGAATATATCAGTTTATCCAGGAAGTTATTCATTATGACCAAGTTCAATTTCTAATAATGATAGAAAGATAAGTAAGTACATTAAAAATAAAAATATCCCAAATCATATTATCATCTCAGTAGATGTTAAAGACTTTGAAAAGGCACAATGCCGATTTACACCAAAAACCCTACAAATTATAGTCATAGTAGATTTTTTTCTAAAATGATAAAAAGTAATCTATCTAAAACCAAAAGCAAACTTTACATGTAATGGGAAACATTAGAAGCTTTCTGAATAAATACAGGAGTAAAGCAAGGATACCCCCTTTACATGTTAGTGTTTGATATAGTTCTAGAAATTCTAGCAAATATAAGAGAAAGATATGAAATGTATGAAGACAGGCAGAGGAGAAAAAGAAAGACTATGCCTGCTTGCTACTGACATGAAGGTTTACTTTTAAAAGTCCTAGGGAATCAGGCAAAAAAAAATAACAGAGATGATAGTTTTAGCAAAAAGTGACACTCTATTTAAGTTCATAAAAAATCAACCACATTTCTCTATAATAGAAACAGTATCCAAAAGGCAGTAATAGAAAAAGATGTCTCATTCATAATAATTAAAAATGCATAAAGTATTTAGGAATCAGTTTACCAAAACATACTTGATAACTTAAAATTCATAAAATATTTAGGAATTAGTTTACCAAAACACATTTAATACCCCCCTGCATAAATTCATCTACAAAATCCTACCACAAATAAAGAAAAAATCTAAATAGCTGGAGGAATAGTCAGTGCCTATGGCTGGGCCATCTCAATATAATTAAAATGACAATACTACTCAAGTTAATTTACAGATTTACACTTATACTAATCAAACTGCCAAAGAGATACTTTATAAAGCTAGACAAAATAATAACAAAATTCATTGTGATACATGACCTGAATATTAAAGATTATACCATAAAGATAGAAGAGAAGTAGATTATATACTTTTCCTAACTATGGGTAGGAGATAACTAAAGACGGAACAGAGACAATATCAAAAGATAAAACTGGTAATTTTGATTATGTGAAATTGAAAAGCTTTTATACAATGCCTCTAGGATAAGGGAAGAAGTTAAGTGGGGAAAATTCTTTATATCAAATATGTCTGATAAGGGCTTGATAGCCTAAATATAATCAATTTACAGAAATATATCATCAAAAGCCATTCTCCAATGTATAGTCAAAAGGTATGCACACATAGTCCTCAAATGAAGAACTGAAAATTTAACAATTCTTTTCTGTTGTACTATATACATAGAAATTTTCATTTAATCTAGTGTCGGTTAAACTTAGAATTTAAAAAAAAGAGAGGAAAAACCTCAATCATATGATGTAATGTTCCAAATTATAGTTAATGAAAGAAACAAATCATAACAACCCTGAGATTTCATCTCATAACAGGCAAATTAGCAAAGATGGCAAAAGAAATAGCCAATATTGTAAGAGTTGAAGAAAGACAGGCATATTCATGCAATGCTGGTGGAGCTACTCAACTGTTTTGAAAAACAATGAGGAATTATGCAAATACAGTGACTAAAAAAACTGTCTGTGCCCTTTGACCCAGAGATTCCATTACTAGACATATTACCACCAGGGAATCATTGACAAAGGAAGACACTATATTCACCAAAAGATTAATAGCAGCATTTTCTATGGTAGCAAAGAACTGGAAAAAAATAGATGCCTATCAACCAGGGAATAGCTAAACAAATTGTGGTATGTGAATGTAATGGGATATTACAGTACTGTAAGAAATGATGAATACAGAGATTCATGGCAAGATGAAATAATGCAAAGTGAAGCATGTTAAGTCAGGAAAACAATATTCCCAATGCCTACAACATTATAAATGGAAAGTACAACCACCACAAAACAATTGAAACTGAATGCTGTGGAATTATAAAGAACAAGTTTGGCTCCAAAGAAATGATAGGAGAAGACACTTCTTCCCATTTCTTTGCAGAGGTTAGGGTTGACAGGTATGGAATATTGCATAGAATGTCAGATTATTTTCATAGTGTTGACTGGTATTGCTGCACTTTATTTTCCTTTTTTTAAAAAAAATTCTTTGTTATAAGGATTGGCTCTCTGGGAAGGAATGGGGAAGAGAGGGAGAGTCAAACAATGTAAAAACAAAAAAATATCAATAAAATCTATTTAATAAAGACAAAAATAGAAAATAAAATGCAAATAAACACTCAGGAAAGAAGACTGAAAGAAGATTGTCTACATTGTTCAATTTTATTCAACAAACTTTAATACAGCCTACTACATACTAGGTAACTGGCTAAGTGGTGCAGTGGATAGAGTAGAAGCTGGAGTCAGGAACACCCATCTTCCTGAGTTCAAATCTGGCCTCAGTCACATACTAGCTGTGTGACCCTGGGCAAGTCACTTAACCCCATTTGCCTCAGTTTCCTCATCTGTAAAATGAGCTGGAGAAGGAAATGGCAAAACACTCCATTGTCTTTGCCAAGAAAACTCCAAATGGGGTCCCAAAGAGTCAGGCAGGACTGAAAATGAAAAAGACTGAACAATAGCAACAAACTAATCATCATCTCAGACAGCAATAAAAGCAAAGAACTAATTTAAAGAGACAATCAGGGAAAATACATTTGGCAGCTAGGTGGCTCAGATGATAGAATACTGCTGCTGGAGTCAGGAAGACTTGAGTTCAAATCCAGCCTCAGACACTTACTAGCTGTGTGACCCTGGGCAGGTCACTTAACCTCTGTTCACTTTAATCCATTAGAGAAGTAAATGGCAAACCACTCCAGCATCTTTGCTAAGAAAACCCTACAAAGGGTCACAAAGAGGTGGACACAACTGAACAGCAGCTACATACGAGGTTCAGGAGACGTGATGACATAAATCAAACAGTCCTTGCTCTCAAGGAGCTTACATGGTACTGAAGGGGATGAAATATGTACACAGAAAAGTAAATGCAAATTACATTCAAAGTGAGCAGTAAGAGCTTAATAAATGCTTGTTGATTGACTGACTACAGAGACTTGTGGGTAATGCTTAGCAGTTCTCCTTTCCAAGGACAAACAGCTAGTATGTCTGAAGCTCTTCTAGCCAGAATGAAATTTTTTGGCTTCCCATAATCCCTGGACAAAAGAATTGCTGTGAGTCTTAAAGAGACAGACTGGTTCTTGTGGGCCTTTGAGATTGAAAATCCCACAGACTGTGAGAACTGAGCAAGGGCTTGGGAACTGGAAGGGAATGCCTCCTTTACACTTGGTTTCATTTTCATTTTTTGGGAGGAAGACAGAAGACTGGTGTGAGTCTAGGGAAATGGAATGAGGCTTCCGAGGGGACAACTGCCTCTCTACATCAACAGCAATAGGGTAACTTTTAATCAAGTAGAGGTAAACCAAGAGCATACTGATCACTGGTAAACTGTCCCTTTGACAGACTTGTTGGTGTCTTTTTTTTGTTTTTTGGTTTTTTTTTGCCTATTCCTCCTTCCTCTCTCACCTTGTCCTGGAGGCTTTATCTTAAGTCCAGGACTTCTCTAGTTCTAAAAATTTACTTACCTTTCTATTTCATTAGTATGAATTCTGCCTAGAAAAACTCTGATAGATCATAATTGCTTTGGATCTGAGTGCTTCATTTTTGTGAAAGGGAAGCCGAAGGGATGAGGAGGAAGTGACTAGGCCAGGTATATAGATGTGAAAGGGATGGAAAACATCAACTCTATCTGAATTGTCAGGGAAGAGAGGAGCAACCATAGGGGCTTCTGAGGAATATGAGAGAGAGCCATATTGATTGGCGTATTTTATAAACTTTCTAAAGCAGGGTAAAGAATATATAGATCCAATCCCTCTTTACCCCCAGGCTAAAAAAGACAAAACAAAAATTTAAGACTTAAAAAGCAGGTTGTCTGACTGGAGACAGGCAGGATTTTACTGTGGTGTTTCCATGGCCCTTCACTCCACTGTTCTCCATAATGAGGCGGAGGAGTCCTTCCGTGGGGGAAGAACTGAGGGCAGCCGCTAGGAAGAAGGTCAAGCTGCTAAGGATAAGGGGAATAGCTGGATGAGGCAGGTGATGCCCATAGGTGGGGGCTAAAGGAGGGGGAATGAGGACACCTCCTCTTCTGTAGTAGTCTAGAAGACTCTTTTCCTTGTATGCAAACAGCCCTAACAGACACACTGCTACTACCATGAAGAAACTACATCAAAATTTGATCCCACGAGAAAGAACGCTCTCTCTAGGCAAGACAATGAAACATATCTACTCAACTTGCAGAACCTCTTCAAAGGTCCTAGTCACAACCTGGTCACTGTGTCATCACTGACCCCACTTTGTATTCTCTATTATTCCACTCACCTCTGAACTCTGTACTACTGTATCCTTGGTCATTGTCTCCTAAATCAAGTTGTAAGACTATTGATTGGGTGGTCATATTCCACTTGGTAGGAACGCATGGCTGTGAGAACTGCTTGTATATCCTTGGTCCAGTTCTTCTTTGATATACAAGTAACATAAATGCCTTGACTAAGTCAAGAAATTAAAGAGTCTTTGGCAATTGGATCTCCAAAGCTTCTTCAGGCTCAGTCTTTGCCTTAGGACCATAGATCTAAAGCTCAAAGAGTCATCAGAGGCCACCTAATCCAATCATCTCATTTTACAGATAAGGAAACTGAGGCCTGGAGAGATTAAGTGATTTGTCCAAGGCCAAACAAATACTAAGTGTCAGAAATGTCAGAAATTTGAGCCCAGGTCCTTCAGTTCTATAACCACCGTTCTTCCCACTAGCTTATATACAGTAGGAGCTTCAGGTGTTGGATTGGCTTTGTTGCAATGGTGCACGTGTTATTTCCCCTTTGATAGAAGGGAAGGTCTTTGGGGTCAGGGATTGTCCTATTTTTCATCTTCGCATGTCTTTATCGGAATGCCTTACACCTAGTAAATGATATGGACTGGACTTGTGATTTCATTGGTATGAGGCGTTTTCCAGTGAGAAAACTCCCTTTACCAATGCAGATCAAAATCTTCTCTGCTATGTATAGTCAGAGAGATATCAGAGCACTGAGAAGTTAAATGACTCTCCTGGGTCAGATGCAAGACTAGCACTTAGGTATTACTGGCTTTGAAGTGAGCTCTCTACTTCCTATATACTATTTCTTTCTTCTACATTGAGAGTGTGTAATAAACATTTAAAAAAAAATCATTAGGAACCCTAGTTGGGTGGAAGGAACTAAAGGCAAATGGACCAGTGGAGCGGCAAACTCAACTCTTAATCTCAGCTTTTAACTAAAGTAAGCATTATTTTTCTTTTCAATGAGAGAATCAGACTCATACAAGCAGGGCCTAAAAACATAGTTAAGGGGGACTTGATGATTTCTGAGGTTCATTCTAGTGTTAACATTCTAATTCTATTTCTAAATACTTCTAAGATATTAAAGGCACATTGTAATTGAACTCCTGTTTTAATTAAAGCTAGAGTAAGTGGTGCCAAGGATGAGGAATATCACCTATAATGCTCAGACAAAGTTAGCCTCTATGAGAGAAATCTTTATGTTGTTCTCACCTGTTTGCCTTCTTTGAGGGAAGTTAATGTAAGAATTCCCAGTGGACATGATTAACTTGGATTTTCAAAAAGCTTTTTATAATGTCCCATATTGGGGATGATTTAAAGGAATTAAATCACTTTAGGGGATGATACAATGTCTGAAAGTAATCCAGAATCTTCCAAGGAGTAGAGAAGGGAGTTGTGGGATGCAAATTACTCATCTTTGTAAGAGAGGGAGAGAAAAAGAGAGAGAGAGAGAGAGATTCATTCATTGAGGTAGGAATGAGTAGGTTGAATGAGAAAGACATTCCAAACAAAATCTAAAAAAGATAATGCGAAGGCTTCATTAAAATAACCAGTATTCAGAACAAGAGAGCTAACAATCCCACTATTCCCTGCCCTTGTCAGACTGTACCTGGAACCTTGGGTTTAGTTCTGTGTGCACCATTTTAGGAAGGGCACTGATAAGTGATGTAAAGTGTCCAGAAGAAAGTAAGCAAGATGATGAAGGGACTTGAATATTGGAAGAAATAACAGAGAATGTTCAGTGTAAAGAGGATTTAGATCCAGTGACATGACACATGTAAAATGCTTTGCAAACCCTAAAGTGCTACATAAATTCTAGGTCTTATAATACAACAACAACAACAATAATGATTAGAAGGGATGTGATGGCTGTTCTCAAGTGTTGGAAAGGCTGTTACATGGAAGAGAGAATAGACTTGTTCTGCTTCCAGAGAACAGAACTAGGAACAGTAGGTTGAAATTACAGAGAGGCATATCTAATTACAAGGAAAAAAGTCTCTAGCAATTTGACATTTCCAAACGTGAAAGAGGCTGTTTTGGGAGGTGATGAGATCCCTTTCACTAGCAAGGGGTCTTGAGTGAAGAATGGATGACCATTTGTCCAAAATTTTGTAGACAGAATTTTTGTCTAGGAATAGGTTTTGCTAAGTAGGGTCTGAGGTCCTTCTAGCACTCTCTGATGATGAGGATGGGTGGGGTGAGGAGAAAGCAGGTTATTTACTGTTAGAGAAGCCAGAGAAAAGTGAAGAGAGAAAACTCAGAGGAGGGAAAGAAAAGAGGTAAGGGTGATATGCAAGCTAACTCAGTGATGTGTGCCATTATTTAGAAATTATAATTTAGATGATGAAAAACTCTTGGAATAAAAGCCAGGGGTTGTGTGTAATCCTGAAGATTCTCCCTGTGTTTAATTTCCTCCTGGTAATACTGTGCCTAAGTTGGGGAAGGGGAGAGGGACAGACCAGGATCCTAGAATTTCAAAGTAGAAGGCACTTTAGAGATCATCTAATCCAACTGGTTGCTAAGGCACTATTGGTCCCTCCCTGCTTGAATCACTCCCTGTCTCTCAATGGCACAGCTTTCCCATCAAGAAAATAGAGAAGCTGTCAGATCCTTCTCTCCCTGGAAAGAAGAATGAGACCCCCATGATTTGTAAGAGAAGCAAGACCCAGTGCTCCTAATGATTTACTGCCCCTGGGGAACAGACCCAGCCCAGCTATGCTTTATCTCCTTGTAGGCCAAGAAGCCAGGTGATGCTAGAAAAGAGAAAACTCCAAAAAGTAGAAGTGTAGTAGTAGCAGCAGCAGTAGCAATAACATCAGCAAAAAAAAAGTGACAAGGGATTCGGGGTGATGGGAGGCTTTATTTTTATGCTTTGAAGGTAAATTGCTCTTTAATTAAAGAAAAATCACCCTGCAGCTAGTAAAGACACCACTAAGAAAATTAAAATAATGTAAATAGAGCTATATAAATATTTCATAAATGACACTAGAGATTTAGCTGTGGATTGTTTTTAAAACCCTGGAGGTTTAAACAGCAAATCCTACAACTGCTTCTCTGAGCAGAAATTATCCACCTTTGTTCCATGGGAGAGTAGTTTAAATACAGACTCTAAAGGGGATTTCCATATTCTATAAATGACAGGATGTTCTAACTGTTCCAGCTTCAAAGGCTACTGACTGGAAGCCTTGGTTGTGAATGATTATCATGTCTTGAGTTTCTCCCAAGTAGCACCAGACACACACTGGAAAAAAAAAACTATTTAATTTCTTACCATAGGAGACAAAGCAAAATGAAAAGTATGTCCCCAGATGGAACTAATATGTGATTATATGTATGTGTTGATATTATTTACTTGTGTTTATGTGTTTGTACATGTTTATTTGTATATATGTATGTGTGTTTTTCTTAGCCGTAACTAGGAAGGTGAATGGAACTTTGTTCTAGACTTCTGATACCTAGTGGGGCATGCTGGTAAATATCTAGTAACCAAAAAAGAAATGTATGTATGGCACACTTTCAAGTTAAATCTGCATCATTATTGTTACTACACCACTTTTTTAAAGTTAGACAATCAACAAAATAATAAATTCCTATTTTGTAGCATTTATTGATTTCTGAGGTATAAATGTTATAATGAAAATTTAACAATTAGCCAGTAGGACCTGACTCCAGCACACTCCTGTCATACCCATGTTTCATGTCTTGCTTCTCTACATCCCTTCTTCCTCACCTACAACCACTTTCCTAGCTTGTCTTTGAAGGCTGGTACCCATAATGACTCTCTATCCTCATAATTGTTTTTATCTCCCAGGTGAAAATAGTTATAGTTATAGATCCCTAGTTATAGATCTGACATTTATATCAGTGAATTATGTGAATGCGAGTGAGTGTGTGTGTGTGTGTGTGTGTGTGTGTGACAGTAACTTCAACAAGCCACACACTGATATGAGGAGCAATGCTCCATACAGATTCTTTCTTTTAGAAATGAATAAGCCTCCCTTTCCTCTATGTCTTAGATGTTAAATCAATTGCTTTGGGAAACTAAAACTTATAATTAACACAGTACAATAGTGACAATTTCTAAAGCTTATCTAACCTCATTGGGAATACCTGCAAGGTAGGATAAAGATCACACATCAGATCAACACTTTTGACTGGAAAGATTGCTGACTTTACAAATCAGTGTTTATATGGGATAATACAATTAAATAGGAAGATTCTACATTCATTAAAGCTGGAAGGGTCCTTGGATGGTCATGGGATCATAGGATAAGCAATTTAAAACTAGGAGAAACTTTAAAAGCCAACTCCTCATTTTGTTGTTGTTTCACTTGTTTCAGAGTCTTAGTGACTCGATTTGGGGTTTTCTTGGCAAAGATACTGGAGTGGTTTGTCATTTTCTTCTCTGCTCATTTTACAGATGAGGAAACTGCGGCAAACAGGGTTAAGTGACTTGCCCAGGATTACATAGCTGGTGTCTGAGGCCAGATTTTGAACTCAGGAAGGTGAGTCTTCCTGACTCCAGTGCCAGCACTCTGTGCACTATGGCGCCACCTAGCTGTCTCAACCCTTTTATTTTACAGATGAAGAAAAAGAGGTACACAGTCTTCTAACTAGTCCCCCTGCATCAAGTCTTTTTCCTATTCTCCTCCAAACTTTAGCTACCAAGGTCATTTTGAAAAAGCATAGGTCTGACCATATCAACCTCTCCCCTCCCTCCACTTCAGTTCCAGAGGATCCTTATTACCTCCAGGATAAAATATTTAATCCTGTTTGTCATTTAATACTCTATACCTACCTTTCCATTCTTTTTATGCTTTACTCCTGTCTTGCACACTATAAGCTAGTTGTTTACATGCTGTTTCCCCTATTAGAATTCAATGTCCTTGAAGGCAGAGAGACTTTTTTTGACTTTAATTGTATGGAAGACATTAGCACATTCCTGTTACATCCTAATGCTTACTTAATACTTGTGGACTTACTGAGAAAGACTAAGTTGCTAGCCTAGGGTCAAACAACTAGTAAGTGTTTGAGGTCTTCCTGGTGCATGGGGCTTCCTGATTCTGAGTCTAGGGCACTTTCTCATTTTACACATGAGTGACATGAGTTCCAGAGAAGGGAAGTAACTTAACCAAGATCACTCAATTAGCTAGTGGAATAGATAGGATCAGTACCCAGGTCTTCTAGCACCCAAGCCAGTACTCTTTCCACTATCCCACAGTGACTCCTTTCTGAGTTACAGATGAAGTAATATAGGCCAGGAGAGTAAATCAACTTACTCAAGGTGATAGAATAGGTGAGGTCCTTTGGTTCTAAAACATGTAGGGAATGGACATACCTACAGGCCATTGGTCTTTCTGAAGTATCAAATGTTGATTGGTTGACCTGTTTTTCTTGTGTTTGCTTCTTTATCATCATGCCTGGGCTCACTATGGATCCAAATAGAGGGATGCACGCCAATGGAGTAAGAGCAGATTGATTTTCCTGCACATGGTCATGTAGTGAATACAAGGTGCAATGTATGGACAGCGGTAGTGCTGCTGGTCCCCAACGATGCAAAGTGTATTGAATGTCTATGGAAAGACATGGAAAAGAATCCTACAATATCAAAAATCTTGGAAATTTCAATTAGCACCTTAGGAAGGAGTGCCCACATCAGCAACATTACAGACCCTGTCAAGTATGATGGGACTGGTTTGTGTTTTCCCAATTTTAGGTATTGGAGTTCCTGTCCTCTGACACAAGCACACCCTCAGGGTGAAGGAATGACTCACACTGAGCTTTTGCTCACCTCAAGACAGATTCATTACAGCCCTTTGGAAGCTCTCTATGCTGGAACCCCTGAGGTGACCAACCAATAGAATTCACTGGCAGGAGTAAGGGAGGAGACAGATGGGACATTTCCCTATGGTACAGTTACATGAGAAGAAGTATCTGGGTGGAGAACATGCAAACATAAAAGAATATGTATGCAGTGAACTCTCAGAGTATTTCTTAACCTGCCACCTGGTTTATGTAGTGGGCTTGGTAGATGCAAAGTATATGGCATGTAAGGTAAAGAAGAAATGGATTCAAATCACACCTCTGACACTTCTTAGCTATGTGGCCACCTAATAACCCCGAGAGGCAGCTAGATGGTGCAGTGGATAGAGTGCTGGGCCAGGAGTTAGGAAGAATTCAAATCCAGCCTTAGACACGTATTAGCTATGTGACCCTGGGCAAGTCACTTAACCCTGTTTGCCTCAGTTTTCTTACCCGTAAAATGAGTAGAAGAAGGAAATGGCAAACCACTCCAGTATCTGTGCTAAGAAAACCCCAAATGGAGTCGAAAAGAGTTGGACATGACTGAAATGACTGAACAACAACAAACATCCCTGAGTCTCAGTTGCTTCATCTGTAAAATGTAGATATATAATACCTGCAGTACGTACCTTACAGAGTTGTTGTGAGGCCAAAATGAACTAAAGTATGAAACTGTTTAACAAGTTGGGCAGAGTGGATAGAGAGTTGCCCTTTAAGTCAGCAAGTCTTGGGTTTAAATTCTATCTCTGTTTCATACTGGTTGTGTGACCACAACTGGTTGCTGATAGCAACTTATCCAAGATATTTCATCTTGTGAGATTCTTTTCCACAGATCTTCAATATACTCTGTTTGTTTGTTTGTTTTTTGTTTTGTTTGCTAGGCAATGGGGTTAAGTTACTTGCCCAGGGTCACACAGCTAGTAAGTATCAAGTGTCTGAGGCTGGATTTAAACTCAGGTCCTTGTGACTCCAGGGCCGGTGCTCTATCCGCTGTGCCACCTAGCTACCCCTATCTTCAATATACTCTGAATCTGTGGGTACCATGTGCAATAAAACTGATCTGTTCTTCCCCTAATGGTATTCTGTATTATAAAAAAGAATTAGTCCTCATCCTGCCTGACTGCGGCATTTGATATTGGGTTTTTTGTTTTTTTTTTTTTTACCATTGCCAACTTTTTGGATTCTTTCTATTCCCTTGGATTTTGTGACATTGCTCTATTCCTGATTCTGCTTCTACCTGTCTGATAACTCATTTGCTAGAACGTCACTCCTGTCCCATCCACTTTACGTGGCTGTGCCATAGGGCTCTGTCCTGGGCTTTCTTGTTTCTATATACCTTCTCAGACCCTCATCTGTTCCCTTTACTTCAATTATAATTTCTATGCAGATTACTCCCAAATCTGCATATCTTTCCTTTACATTTCTGAGCTCTAATCCCATATGACTAGCAACTCACTGGACATTTCCACGTGGATGTTCCATAGGTGTTAATTTCAACACGTCCAAAATTCACCAAAGCCCACCCTCTTCCTAATTTCCCCATATCTTTCAAGGATACCACCATCCTTCTAGTTACTCAGATTCCCAACAGTAGGATTATCTTTAACTATTCCCTCTCTGGCAATAATGCCATCTCAATCCAAATTAGTTGCTAAATCTGGTTGATACTAACAACAAAATGGGGCAACTAGGTGGAGCAGCGGATAGAACACTGGTTCTGGAGTCAAGAAGACCTGAGTTCAAATCCAGCCTCAGACACTTACTATCTGTGTGACCCTGGGCAAGTAAGTAAATTAACCCTGTTTGCCTCAGTTTCCTCATTTGTAAAATGAGCTGGAGAAGGAAATGACAAACTACTCCAGTATCTTTGCTAAGAAAACCCCCATAGGGGTCATGAAGAGTCAGACATGACTGAAAAATGACAAAACAATAAACAACTAAAAATTTACTATTATATACTATATATTACTATTATAATTTAAAATAGTATAATATTTACTGTAGAACTATAGTATAGATACGTATATATTTATATTCCTACATACATATCATAGTTCTAGGTTTTATAGTCCCTGACCTTTGAAACAAGCACACCCTAACGGAGGGAATTACTCATGCAAAATATGTATGTCTATGTCTATACATATCTATATATGTAAGCTCTCAAACACATGTATGCATATATACATATGTGGCCTGTGTGTATTATATATATATATATATATATGCATATATGTGCATGGCATCTGTGTTTCTGTGTCATTATCATTCCTTTGGTTGCTGCTAAGGAAAAACAACATAGAGCTTCTTAAAGTGAATAGATATTTTTGTTCTTTCCTGTCTTTGCATTTTCTACCACAGTGCATCTTCACTGTTCCAACATTTCCAAGGAATGCCAGCGTAGAGGGTGATTGGTGAGGAGTATAATAATAGATGGAAATCATTCTCTGCTTTCTTTCGTGTGTGTGTATGTATGTGCATATGTGTGTGTGCATGCATGTGTGTTTATAAAATTGGTTGCTGAGCACGGTAGAAAGCATTCTCTTAGACTCAATCACGATATTGGCAGGAACTAACTCTTGTATGCAAGTGATGGGAAAAATTTGCTCCAAATAGGGAGGTAAAATAACTGTAGAAGATACTTAGCCCCACGGAAGAACTCTCAGAAGTGTTAGATGGACATTCAGGAGACCTAGGTTCTCATTTTGTCATTATGTTGCCTTGGACAAGCTGTTTCTCAGCTTTGGGCCCCAGTTCTCACATTTGCAAAATGGAGGAGGGTAAGGTTATACTAGATGATCTTTAAGGGTGCTCCCAACTCTGACATTCTATCAATCTATGACCCAATGAAAAATTGGCAGCTACCCTGGGAGGCTCATTTGGCACGCTCACACAACTAGCATTTCCTGAAGCAGAAAAATTATTTTCTTTGAAAAACCATCACACAAGTTCCCTACTGCTGATCCTACAATTGGTGATTGCTGAGCTTCCTTCCCTTCCTTCCATCTTCTCCCAGCCTGGTTTATAATTTAAAACCTCCTGGCTAAGCTCATTTTGCCAAAGAGCTCCTGCAGGATTCACTTACAGGGTTGATTCTAGAAATTTCAAGTTCAGCAAATAGTTTCAAGGAGAGAAAATGCATTCACTAAGGTTCCTTTAAAACGAGAGCCAACTTTCAAGCAAGATGATACAGTTTCTCAAATTTTGAGGAGGTTAATATATATATGTATATATATATGTACATATATATGTGTGTGTATACACATATACATATATGCACACATGCACACACAAATACATAGATACATATGTATATACACACATATATATTATATATATATTTAAAGAAGAGAAATAAAAATTCACACATATGTATGACTTCAAGGGGACTGTCCAACTCTGTGGCAATGTGTTGATACAAACTAAGAAAGCAGAACTGTTAGTGAATAAAATACAGTCCTCAGCAGACAAGCAAGGACACAAAAACCACACTGCATATTGCGATGATGCTGTCTGGAGAAATATGCCTCTACCTCAGCTTACTGTTGGGATGATGGCAAAATGGATTTCTATTGAATGGAGAGCCTAGAATGTTAGAATTGGGAGGAGGTGATTAGGCTATCTGGTTCCAAAACTTCATTTAACAAAGGATTTCACTTAGTCTTAGAGAGACGGTGACTTTACTAAATTCACATTGGTAATGAGGAGCCGAGCCAAGTTCAGAAGTGAAAAGAGTAATGGATTTTGAATAAGAATGCCTAGTTTTGAGTCCTTGTTCTGTTACTTTGAGTCTGCAATCTTGACCAACTCAACTTACTTCACTGGGACTCAGTTTCCTCAAATGTAAAATAAGGGCATTATTTTGATGAACTTTGAGGTCCCTTCTAGTCCTAGTTCTATGAGCCTACGGCTCCCACCACACAAGGCAAGGTGTTGGCAAACCATGGCACATAGGCCAAATCTACCCTGCTGTCTTTTTTTTTTTTTGTGGCAGGAGTTAATAATGGTTTTTACATTTTTAAATAAAGTTTTATTGTATTCAAAAATGTAAAAAAAAAATTGAGTTCCCACGCAGCACAAAAATGGGTGCCAGATTTGGGCCTCAACAGGTAGTTTTGCAGTTCCCTGAAGTAGGCTATTCCCTGGGCCCCTACCATCACCTTCACTAGCTCCATTGAGCTACTTCTCATGGATCTAACAAGAAAATCCAATGAATAGTCATTAGGTCTTGACATTGCTGATATCTGGATAGATTTATATACACTTTCTGTGTATGGTATTTGAGAATGTATAATTACCTTCACTTACCATATGCTAGGCTGTTCCTGCTAAATATTTACTGCCCAGAATTCTGCCCTTTCCAACCCATTTGGAACATGGGCATGCCACAGGCAACTCAACGGCATAACTCACTAGGGGAGAGGGAAATATAAATCTAGAGCTTCCGCCACAAATGATGCAAAAAATTAATGGAACATGAAATCAAGTAAATGGAATTGAATACCATAATTAGTTCATATTTTAATCTGTAGGTTTTTTTTATTATCTGTCAACCAACTAGCAATTAAATCAGCACCATTGAGATGATTAGCTTTGTTTCAGAGAAAGTTTATCGATACATCAAGGCAAATGAATCTGGGAATTTTCAACTGCTTAATTTTGAATGGTGTCGTTGTATATTGACTTGGCATTTTTTGATTTCATCTTGCAATAATATAGAAGCTGCAATTATTAAATATTAGAGAGTTATACTATGTTAGGAGATATAGGCTGAATAAAGACAACATCACTGATACTCTCTGATTCTTGGTATGATATTATTAGCACCCCATCATGTTAGGAGCAAAGGCATGTGACCAATAAGATGGAAGACTAGACATTTTCTCTAGTCCTCACTAACCCTCAAACAATCCCCCTCTTATTTCTCTTTATCAAGCAAAGTGACAACTATTAATTTGATGGCATATTGAGAGGGTTGGTGACAATGACCTACACTCACCTTCACACTTTATTTAAGACACTCAAGCCTCAATATTGCTGCCTCATCTGTGACATCAACAGTGATTTTGGGGTGAAAGTCCCCTAAATGCTAATACTTCATTTATTCAATCAGCACCCCTTATCCCCCAACTTCCAAACTCCTGCAGGGCACACAAAATATTCCCTTGTGCTTTGAAACTCACTTAATGACCTTCTTCCTGCTGCTGTGCCTGTTTGTAAATGTTCTCCTGATTCTATCAGCTCTGGATCTCGACTCTGCTCATCCAATTGCCAAAGAGGGGGAGGCATGGGAGAGGGTGAGCTTCTCTTCTTCCTGGGGTAGTCCCTTGGTTAGGGACCTCTAAAGGGGCAGGAACTGCCTAGAAAACCTATAAAAAGGGGATAATAATCCCTTATTTAATCTATATCTGGGAGGTTAAAAGGAAAATACTTCATACATTAATCATACATTACTTAATTAATACATTAATTAATTATACAAAGTATTATATACATGTCAGAGTTAAATGTTGTCTAGTGGTTAGAGAGCCACCCTCAAACCCAGTAAAACCTGATTTCAGGTCTGATTTTTAACACATAGTGGCTATGTGATCCTGGCTAAGCTACTTAAGCTCTCAGTGATCCAGACAACTTTCTTTTTTTTTAATTAATAAATTTATTTATTTTTAGTTTTCAACATTTACTTCCACAAGATTTTGGGTTCCAAATTTTCACCCCATCTCGCCCCTCCCCCCACCCTAAGATGGCATGCATTCTGAATACCCCTTCCCCTAGTCTGCCTTCCCTTCTATTTCTTTCCCCCTTCTCTTCCCCCCTTGTCCTTCTATTTTCCTATAGGGCAGGATAGATTTCTGTAACCCATTTCCTGTATTTCTTATTTCTCAGTTGCATGTGAAAACATTTTTTTTAACATGTGTTTTTAAAACTTTGGGTTCCAAATTTTCTCCCTTCCTCCCTCCCCACCCACCCTCATTGAAAAGGCAAGCAACTCAATACAGGCTATACATGTGCAGTTACGCAAAACACTTCCATAGTAGACATGCTGTGAAAACCTAACTCTATTTCTCTTAATCCTATCCCACCCCCCAATTAATTCTATTCTTTCTTTTGACCCTGTCCCTCCTCAGAAGTATTTGCTTCTGATTACACCCTTTCCCAATCTGCCCTCCTATCATCCCCCTACTCTCTTTTCCCCTTCCCCTCCTATTTTCCTGTAGGGTAAGACAGATTTCCATACCCAATTAAGTGTGTATGTTATTCCCTCCTTAAGTCAAATCCTATGAGAATAAGATTCACTCATTCCCTCTCATTTTCCCCTGTTTCCCCTCCACTGTAAAAGCCTTTTCTTTTCTGTTTTTGTGTGAGATAATTTACCCCATTCTACCTCTCCCTTTCTCCTTCTCCTAGTATAATCCTCTCTCACTCCTTTATTTTATTCTACAGATATGACCCCTTCATCTTCAACTCACCCTGTGCCCTCTATCTATCTATCTATCTGTCTATCTATCTATACATACATGTAATTTTTTCCCTCCAACTACCCTAATACTGACTAAGGTCTCATGAGTTACAAATATCATCTTTTCATGCAGGAATGTAAATAGTTTAACCTTAATAAGTGTGTTATGATTTCTCTTTCCTGTTTATCTCTTCATGTTCCACTTGAGTCTTATATTGGAAAGTTAAATTTTCTATTCAGCTCTGGTCTTTTCATCAAGAATGTTTGAAAGTCCTCTATGTCACTGAATGACCATTGTTTCCCCTGAAGAATAATACTCAGTTTTGCTGGGTAGGTGATTCTTGGTTGTAATCCTATCTCCTTTGCCCTCTGAAATATTATATTCTATGCCCTGCAGTCCCTTAATGTAGAAGCTGCTAAATCTTGTGTTATCCTGATTGTGTTTCCACAATCCTTGAATTGTTTCTTTCTGGCTGCTTGTAATATTTTCTCCTTGACCTGGGAACTCTGAAATTTGGCTACAACATTCCTAGGAGTTTTCCTGTGGGGATCTCTTTCAGGAGGTGATCGACAGATTCTTTCAATTTCTATTTTGCCCTCTGGTTCTAAAATATCAGGGCATTTTTCCTTGATAATTTCTTGAAAGATGATGTCTAGGCTCTTTTTTTGATTATGGCTTTCAGATAGTCCAATAATTTTTAAATTCTCTCTCCTAAATCTATTTTTCCAGGTCAGTTGTTTTTCTAATGAGATATTTCACATTGTTTTCTAATTTTTCATTCTTTTGGATTTGTTTTACAGTGTCTTGATTTCTCATAAAGTCACTAGCTTCCAATTGCTCTATTCTAATTTTTAAGGAAGTATTTTCTTCAGTAATCTTTTGGACTTCCTTTTCCATTTGTCCAATTTTGCTTTTTAGGGCATTCTTCTCCTCATTGGCTTTTTGGACCTCTTTTGCCATTTTGAGTTAGGCTATTTTTAAGGTGTTATTTTCTTCGGTATTTTTTTTGGGTCTCCTTTAGCTAGCTGTTAACTTGCTTTTCATGATTTTCTTGCATCACTCTCATTTCTCTTCCCAGTTTTTCCTCTACTTCTCATACTTGCTTCTCAAAATTCTTTTTGAACTCTTCCAAGGCCTGGGACTGATTCATATTTTTCTTGGAGGCTTTGGATGTAAGAGCTTTGACTTTGTTGTCTTCTTCTGGTTGTATGTTTTGATCTTCTTTGTCACCAAAGTAAGATAATATAGTCTGACTCTTTTTGCGCTGCTTGCTCATGATCCCAACCAATTACTTGAGTTTTAAACTCTTTGTTAAGGTAAGAGTCTGCTTCCAATGTGGAGAATGTACTGTCCCAAGCTTCAGGGGTTTGTACAGCTGTTTTCAGAGATACTTCTAGGGACCTGAAAATTTTCTGCTCTTCCAAGGTGCTATGATAAGGGGTGAGGTGTTTCCTCTCTACTGTCACAACAACGTCCACTACGCCAGCACTCCTCCTCGCCCTAGGACTGCCCCTCAGAACTGTGACCCAGATCCAAGCACAGGCAAAGCAGGAGATTCCTGCCTTAGCACTGGCAAAGAGATCCTTGCAATCCCCCTCTGATCAGCCACTCGATTCCCCCTCAATCTGTGGGCTGGAAGCTCGGGAGGCAGCCGCCCTGGGGGAGTCTGAGACCTAGCTTCTTCTCTCACTGCAGTCACAGAATTTTCCCACTTACCTTCTAAGTTGTCTTTGGCATTTGTGGTTTGAGAAGTCTGGAAACCACCACAGCTGCCCAAGATTCAGTCCTCTGATGCCTGCTCCAGGTTTGCTGCGGCTTGCGTGCCCACGCCGAACTGTGCTCATCTCCCTGCCCTGGTGATATACCTTTCTGGTCAGCCATCCAGGTTGTCTTGGGCTGGAAATTTGTTTTACTCTGTCTTTTTGTGGATTCTGCTGCTTTAGAATTTGTTTAGAGCCATTTTTTATAGGTGTTTGGAGGGGTTTGAGGGAGAGCTCAAGCAAGTCACTGCTTTCCCTCCACCATCTTGGCTCTGCCCCTCCAGACAACATTCTAAGACTAGTACTGCCCTCCCTTTCAAACTACCTCACGTTTAACTAATGTGTATTTATAGCACAAGCTCTAGTGTTACCATCTTAATCCCAATTTGCAGTGGTAAGTTTTGTACTGTGAAAGCAGCTACTACTTTTCCACTCAAGATATGAGGAGTAACACTGAGAGGTTGAGATTGTTTTTTTCAAATGCTATTGCTGACAATAGTAAGGGCAGCTACGTGGCACAGCGGATAAAGCTTCATGCCTAGAGTCAGGAAGACCTGAGTTCAAATCCGATCTCAGACACATTAGCTGTGTGACCCTGGGAAAGTCAGTTAACCCTGTTTGCCTCAGTTTCCCCACCTGTCAAATGAACTAGAGAAGGAAATGGCAAACTACTCTAGTATCTTTTCCAAGAAAATCTTAAATGGGATCACAAAGAGTTGTTTACAACTGAAACAACTGAACAACAAGAAGTTGCTGACGATTCCCTCATCAGCACCCTCCCCCCATCAACACTGAGAAGCAGTTGATACCAATTAGTCAGAGATAATTAGCTTTTAGGAAGAAGTATTTACCAAAGTGGTGGGATAAGGGCAATTTGTACAAAACATTGTCCCAGGAGTCTGGGTCACATTTTCCCATGAGTATATGCAGAGTCTAGGGGAAAGTGGAATTGAGCTCCAAGAGCTCATGTGTGTGGCAAAGGGCAAACTTACAGCTCATGATTATTGGAAGTTCTCTTCTCTCCTTCATGGAGCCCTCATAAAGTTCCCTTTAGGTATGGCAAAGCTTTCTACTGAGCTCCTTGTACAGTCCTGAAGCTATTTTTCCTCATGGCATTGAGTTTCTCTTCATCATGTCTTCAGCTACTGATTCAATTGCTACTGTCAGCCACTGCTATTCCAGAGACACTCAGCATTGAAGATGAAGGATCCCAAATCCTCTGACCTTTTGAATTTCACAAGGTCATCCTCTGGTGAAGGTAGCTCTCCTCTGCTCCCTACCCTCACCCGAAGAGATTCCTTTTTCGGAGACATGGCTGACGTTACTCCAAGTCCTGGCCAGCTTGATACTGGAATGTCCAATTCTGAACTGGCTTGTCATTTTTTTTTACCCCAAACCCCATCAAGGCATATCTAACTATTTAACTAATTCTAATATTCTTTCTGTGTAGCATCATGCCCAATGGCTTTTACCCCTTTCAAATCAATTAAGTAACTTTCATAGGTTGTTTAATGTCTTTTTGATTGCTTCATTCAGTAGAGTTCTCACTCACTGAAGGTGAGCATCTTGCTGGCTCCTTTGATGTATAGAGTGTTCAGGAGGACTAGGACCTCTTGGGTGAGGGTTCCTGAGTCATTTTCAGGGTTACTCATTCACCTTTGGTGTCCACCTTTCACCCAACTCTCACCTGTGGCTATAAGAAGCTGTAGCATGCACAGCTACCACACCCTGATAAAAACTGTCTTGCCAGGAAGGTTAAACCAACTTGAGGGTTACTGATAGGTCTCAAACCTGTCAGTAGGTTAGGGCAATTGATATCTACTCCAAAGCATGTGAATGGCTCTTCCCGTTAGAATGGGTAGATGAGAACAATTTGTTCCAACGGCCATGAAGGCAGTTGGATCAGACTCTGTGGAGGGCTTAGAGGTTGGTCAAACATCAAAAATGCCAAGGTCATCCACTGCATCTTGGGCCATCACCAGGTGTCTTGACTTTTGTCCTGTCACTGGACTTTGATGACTCAGGAAGAGAGAGTGAGGCTGATCACTTTGTGCGACTCTGCCTCACTTAAATACAATTCACAAGCAAGTCAAGATATCACCTGTGATATCATTGGTCCTCTTCAAAAACAAAGGATGAACAACAGATGGAGTGAAGTGATTGATCTGACTCTCACCTTTACATTTATTTTCTTTACATTGAAAAAGATGGACCTTCATGCAGATAGTGGGAACACCTGAAAAACATCTGCATCCCCCAGCCCCTAAATTTAATTGTCATATTCTAGCATGGATATCAAATCAGGCTTTACTTTTTGCCTCTTATAGGGTGCACAGAATATTTTCAGTATTTAAGATCTTGAACCATAGGGATTATAGTTGGCAGTATATATCCAAGTCACTGGAGCTGTACTTGGCCATAAAACATATTGGATCAACTGGTGAGAGAGAAAACGGGGACAGCCATTCATACTGCAGAAGCACTATAATTATTACCTTCTCATTATTGATTATTTATTATCTCTGTGGTATCTGACCCTTCTCCTCCAACCTCCACACAGCTTGTTAAACAATGCTTATTTGGTGAACCTTCAATTACTTTTGCAGAATGGCTTTTTATACTACTCATGTATCTAACTGGCTTCCTACCAATTTACATTTTCTTCACATGTGAGTTTGTGTACTTTACCTTGGGCTTGTCAGTCAACCATGGGTAATAGATATAATTGTCTTGCCTGTGTTCTTGGTGGAGTAGGGGACGGGAGAGAGATACGGCATCCTGTGAATTGCATGAAGGAGCCTGATTACCTATTTGTATGAGGAAAAGAGGTAAACCAGTTCTTCACTGGACCTCAACCCTACAAGGGGTTGAAGAGGAAATATTAATTAGATGCTAATACCTAAGAGGTCATGGCTTCTATCTGACCCAGATGACCTGGGGAGTAGGGTTAGGGCAGTGGTTATCTAGTACTCTGTAATAGTCAGACTTATTTTGGTGATATTCATTCATTCATTCAATTTTTGTTTCCTATATGTCTATTAGACACATATTAGACATATGTCTTCCTGAATGTCTATTAGACATGGTACTTAATTTGATGCTGTAGGTGAACTCTGACCCTTGGTCCAAATCCAGCCTCTTCTCTGGTTTTTTTTTTTTCATGGATCAAAGAATAAGAATGCTTTTTACATTGAAAATGAACTGCCCCAAGGGCTATAGTTTGCCAACCGCTATAGTAGTCCATGAAAAAACAAATAGATCCCAAAGATGATGCTTTATTTACAATAATATAGTAGGGAAAACAAGGTATATTCACCCTACCAATGCTTTGAGACCTAGTTCCAATCCTCTCTCATTAGAGTAGCCTTCAAAAACTACTCTGGTGCACAAATATTTCTTTTCCTTCTCTGAATTCCTACAGTGTTTACTGTCTATGCCACTCATTTGGCTCTGTTTCAAGGATTGCCATGAGGGTTTTTATGTTTTTGTATTTAAATCGCATTTATCTCTTATATTATCACTTCACTTTTTATATGTTTCTGCTTTTTCTTCCCAATCTGGATTATAGGGCAGCTAGGTGGTGCAGTGTATAGTGCACTGGCCCTGAAATCTGGAGGACCTGAGTTCAAATCTGGCCTTAAGTCAAACACTTGATACTTACTAGCTGTGTGACCCTGGGCAAGTCACTTAACCCCAATTGCCTAAAAATAAAAAAAAAGAAATTATCTAATCCAATTTGGATTATATATTCCTTGAAGGCAAAGAATATAGCTTGAAGCTTTCTTATATACCTGATGGTACCTAATAGAATGTCATGTATTAGATTTGTAGAGTACTTTAAGGTTCATAAATTGTTGTAATTGTAACAAGCATGTGAAATAGGTAATGTAAAACTTATCTTCATTTTATAATCAGGATTAGAACTGTTGCCTAGGCCTCTTTCCTTTCTCTCCATTTCATTCCTCCCTGTGGACTTTTCTCCAGTCTCTCAAATCAGGCCATATAACACAGGTATTGCTATTTTATTTCCAGGCCCCAAAGAGTGCACAAATTTTTGCACAATTTTCCAGTTGATGAAATAATCTTATTCTAGTAGAATGTATTTGCACAATTTTCCAGTTGATGAAATAATCTTATTCTAGTAGAATGTAAGCACTTTGAGGGCAAAGACTAGGGTTTTTGTTTTTGGTCATCGTATGATCAATGCCTAACACATAGTGGTGCTTAATAAACATTTTTTGAATAGAATCTAACTGAATATTCATTTTGGGGCTTGTATACATGTGTATTTGTAATCATTGCCTTTAATTTCCCTTTCCCCCAAAAGGATACTTGTATAGGTATAATTGTTGTTCAGTTGTTTTTTAGTTGTGTCCAACTCTTCATGACCCCATTTGGGGTTTTCTTGGCAAAGATGCTGGAATGATTTGCCATTTCCTTCTCCAGCTCATTCTACAGATGAGGAACTGAGGCAAATGGGGTTAAGTGACTGCCCAGGGTCACACTGATATTAAGTGTCTGAGACCAGATATGAACTCAGGAAGATGAGTCTTCCTGACTTCAGGCATGGCACTCTATCCACTGTACCACCTAGCTGCCCCATAGGTGTAATTATTGGTATTTCTTTCTTTCTCTCTGTCTCTCTCTCTGTCTCTGTTTGTCTGTCTGTCTGTCTGTCTCCAAACTTACATTGTTTTGTCCTTTCATCCTATTCTGCACCACACCTACACTACCATATATTTGGACACATATTCCTATTTTGAATTTCCCTCAGAATATTTTACATATGTTGGATGCTATGCCTTTTTTGGAGGGTGTGAGCTTTTTAAAAAAGCCTTAGAATCAAAATACCTAGTGGATTATCATCCTGGTTCTATGACCTGCCAACTGTGTGATGTTAGGCAAATAATTTAACTCCTCTGGGCCTCACTTTCCTTATCCCAAAACTGGAGATAATTGTACTTTTCCTGCATACTTGTAAGAATTCCCCATACCATACAGTTTAATAACCATGGTAATGTGCTCAGAGTTAGCTGACATTGAATCAATACCTGATGAATTGACTTTAATTGTTCAAAGAAAGGATTCTACCTTTCTTAAAGAACTTCTTAGCTATTAGTGGATACTAAACCATTCTTTATTTTTTAGGCTTTTTAAAGGAACCTGGTGCTCTTGGCTATTTGGAACTTTTATGAAGATACACCAGCAGAAAGAAGGTTGCCCATTTTCTTAAAGATCAATAAGCACAAAGTCCTTGAGCACCAGGAAGTCCTTATAGGGGTTGCTTACCAGCATAGCCAATGTGGTAGTTCATCGACTTGGGATGCCCCCACTCCTAGATCCCATCAAGTACCTTTTGGGGGGAAGGGCATTTTGATTCTCCTGACTCCCAGATCTCTGGTCCTGTGTACAGAGCTGCTTTCAATTATGTAGCTCCAGTCCCACTGCAAAGTGATAATTGGATTACTGTAGAGTTTTTCCCCACAGCCATTTAATACCTAATGGGGCCATCGCTATAAATTATATGTCCCTCAGCAATTTTCATACTCTAACACACTTTAAAACAATTTGCTGTTAGTTGTTTATTCCTACAAATTTGTGTTGCTTTAGCTGAAATCAGTGGAATCAGTCTCTCAAGGAGGCAAATAATTGATTCTTTTAAGAGGCCTAAGCTCATACTTTATTTTTTTCAGTCTAAGTTGCAGCTTCAATAAACTTTATGACCAGTCTGAGATAATTGTTTTCTCTTTTCTGATTTCTAGACCTTAAAAACAACATATTTCCCATATGCTTTTTCTTACCTCTCTTCTTCTCTAGCTTTAGACCTATACTATCTGCATCAACTTGAAAGCATCAGTTTCAGTTCAAATAAAAACATTTATTAAGCAACTACTATATGCTGAGCACTGTGCTAAGTATTGATTATATATGTACAAAAAGAGAAAAGTAAGGAAGGGGAAGGAAGAAGGAAAAGAGGAGGAAAAAGAAGGGAAGGGAAAAGAAGGGGAGAAAAGAGAGGAAATGGGATAGAAGGGAAGAAAGAAGAGGAGGGAGAGGAAAGTAATAGAAGATAAGTCCTTGCCCTCAAGGAACTTATATTCTGTTGTCTTTCCATAAGTTTCTTGCATTGGTCTCATTTCTTTCCCAGGTTTCCCCTCACCATCTTTATTTGATTTTTAAATAATTTTTTTAGCTCTTCCAAGAATTTTTGTTGGGCTTGTGTCTAATTCATATTCCTCCCCCCCAGGCTTTGCTTGTAGCTGTTTTGACATGTCTTCTTCCAAGTTTGTGTCTTGATCTTCCCTGTCACTATAGTTGTTTTTTATGGTCAGGTTCTTTTTTGTTGTTTGCTCATTTCCCCAGCCTATTTCTTGACTTTGAGCTTCATGTTAAAGTTGGACTCTGTCCTGGTATAGGGCTAGGGGGCACTGTCCCAAGCTTCAGTTTTTTGTTTGTTTGTTTGTTTGTTTTTGCTATTTTCAGAGATAGTTCTGAGGGTTTGTAAGTTTTCAATGCGTTAAGGGTGTCATCCAGGGAGAGGTGTGGTCATTGATCTCCTGGTCTATGCCCTGGTCCTCATCCAGGAAGGGCTCCTGATCCTTTTCAGCCAGAAGTGATACTGCTCCTCAGGGGCCTTGCTCTCTTGGGACTGCAAGCACTCCTCTCTGACCTGGAACTTCAACCCAGAAGTGGGTATAGTCAACGAAGTTGCCAAACAGTGCCCTGTCCTGTGCCCAGTGCTAGCATAGGGTCTCCTATAATCTCTTTCTGACCAGTTGCCTGATTCCTTCACCATCTCTGGTTTACAAACTCCTGAAACTTCTGTTGCTGGTGCTGTCACTGACTCCAAGGTCCAGAGTTGGTGTTGCCACCATATGGACTATAGGCCAGTTCTCACTCAGGTGTCATAGACCTCTCCAACCTCTGAAGTTGTTTTGGGCTGGACCTTTTGTTGGCTCTGCTGTTTCAGAATTTGATTTGAGGTGTTATTTTTAAATTTGCTTGGAGGGGAATGTTGTGTGAGCTTGACTGCTTCCTCTACTTTGCCATCTTGGTTCTGCTCCCTGGAAGTTCTAAGTTTACATTCTATAAGTAATCTTACATTCCATTTCTTCTTTTTTTTAAATCAAAGAACATAAATTTATTCAAGGAATTGATACAAATATCTAACAAGAACCATACTTCCAATAAATAAATGGTTAAAGGATGAATAATTTTCAAATTAAGAATTATTAACTATAAATGACCATTTAAAAACATTTTCTAAATCACTAGTAGTGGGATAAATGAAAAAGGTCTCAGGTTTTACTTTATACCCTATAAATTCACAAAGATAACACTCTCCCACCAAAGGGAGAAGAGTCAGTGTTGAAGGGGCTGTAAAAAGGCAGACATACAGGTATGCTGTTGTATATTTTAAATAACCATTTAGAATTTTGTAAGAAAAGTGATAAAATTTCCATACCTTTTTAAAAAAAACTATTTTTTTATTCTGGACTTAAGAAATAAAACAAGCATATCCATAACATAGTAGAATAGAAAAAAGATGACTATACATGAAACTGCAAATACATACATATACAACTTGCTATTCTTTTAAAATATATAATAAAGTTATCTATAACTCTTTTTTTCTTTTTTCCCCCTTTTTCCCCCCTCCCGTCCTAAAAATGGCTACTATTAGATACAAATGTGTGTGTGTGTATGAGTATGTGTATGTAAAACCTTCTATGCATCCATTTATTTATCTGCTCTTTCTCTGGATGCAGAGAGTGTCTTTCTTCATATGTCCTTTGTAGTTAGTTTGGGTATTTATAATAGTCAAAAGGGCTTAGTCACTCAAAATTGTTCTTAAAACAATCTCATTGTTATAGTATACAACATTCTTTTGATTCTGCTCATTTGTCTCTTCATTATTTTGTGCAAGTCTATCTATGTTTTTCTAAGATCATCAAGTTCATCATTTCTTACAGCACAGTAGTATTCCATCACAATCAGATACCACAACTTGTTCAGCCATTCCCTAATTGATAGACATCCCCAACATTTCCAGGTCTTTGCTGCCACAAAGAGAGATGCTATAAATATTTTAGAACATATAGGCTCTTTTCATTTTTTTCTAATCATCTTGGGAAACAGACCTGGTAGAGGTATTGCTGGGTCAAAGGGTATAGGGCAGGCAGCTTAATAACTATTTGGGCATAATTCCAGATTGCTCTCCGAAATGGTTGGATCAGTTCACATTTTTATTCCACTTCTTCCTTAACAGATGTTTTGAGTACAGAGAATCCTAGAGCTGAAACCCTGAGATGTCAGTCAGCCTATCTCTCTGTCTTCAGGCTGAACTGTAGTTTTATCAGTACCACTGAAGTATAGTCTTTCTTCTTACAATGAAGGTTACTTACTAAGAAAGCTGCCTACTTAGAAAGTTTCCAAGAATCTAGGTAATGTACTCCATTAACTCACAAACTCATGAAATGTCAGAGCTGGAAGAACCATTGGGCACAACAGTCTGTAGCACATACATAAGAGGCATCATGATATAATAGAGTGTGCTGGCTTTGGAGTCAGAAGACCTGAGTTTGAATCTTGACTCTATTACTAACTGGATATGCAATCTTGGACCAATCACTGTACCTATCTCGGCTTTAATTTCCCCATACGTAAAATGACAGCACAGGGAAAGTGTATTGGATGGCCTTTAAGGTCCCTTCCAGGTCCACACATATAACCTAGGAACAAATGAGGTGATGAAATAGAAGGAAGTGATGTGTCCAAGGTCACTTATCTAATTAGTGGCAGAGTCATGACTAGTCTTTTGATTTGAATCCCATTGTTTTGTCAATAATGTCATGGTTTTTCTTGATTTCTCTCATTTTTGAATCAGAAAAATTCTACAGCTGTTCACCTACACCCTGACAAAAGGCAATGACATCTGTTGACCCATAAATGCAGAAGTCATAGGTGATCATCTGAGTTACACAAATGCTTTTTCTAAGATGCACCCTCAGCCTGCTCTATACTGAACTGATATACCTTGATTTTCTGTACCCTGGCCTCTACCCTCTCTTCTACCCAGTGATTTGACCTCTTTGGCTCTTTTGGTGGGCTTATCATCAATCAAGAAACATTTATGAAATTTATTATGTGCCAGGTGCTGTGCTAATGGCTGGGGATATAATTAGAAGCAAAAATATGGTATCTGCTCTCAAGGATCTCACATTATAATATGGAAGATAACACACAAACAAGTATCAGCATATAAGATATATACAGTGTCTCAAAAATCTTGGTAGATTTTTCAGTTTTAATAGCTTAAAACTGCAATAAGACTTTTTAGGACACCATATATAGAGAGTGTCGATGCGAGCTAATCTCAGAGGAAAAGCACTGGGGTAGTGGGGTGGAGAGGGAACTGAAAAAGGCTTATTGCAGAATATGGGGCCTAAGTGGAGTCTTTAAGGAAGCTTGAGGCACATAGTGTTAAGAATGTGTTGACATAGTAGTTAAGAATTCCTGAAGTTAGGAATATTTGAGTTCAAATTCTGCTCAGACACTAACTCTGTGACCTTGTGGAAATCACTTAACCTCTTTGGGCCTAACCTTCTTCAATCCACAAAATGGAGATAATGATAACACCTACCTCCCAGAGTTATTATAAGGATAAAATGAGATATTTATAAAGTATATTGCAAAATTTAAAGTGCCATCTAAATCTTAGCTATTATTATTATTATTATTATTATTAGTAGTAATAGTAGTAGTAGTAGTGACATTGATGCCAAGGAAACCAGGGAGTAGAAATGAGAATATTCCAGGAATGAGGGACAGCAGGAAAGCTAATGTTGCTGTAATACATGGAGAGGAGTTAAGCATAAGAATACTGGAAAGGAAAAAGGGGCCATATTGTGAAGGACTTTAAATGCCAAACAAAGATTTTTTTATTTGATCCTGGAGGTGAAAGGGAGGCACTGGAATTTATTGTGTAGTAGGAAGGGCAGTGTGTAAAGTGATCAGAAGATCACTTTGGCAGCTAAGTAGAGGTAGTGATGACAACAAAGCTATATAAAGTTTGTACAGCTTTGTAACTACCTCCTCTTTTTCCATCTCACTTGAGTCACACAACAACCCTGTGAGATAGGTATTATTATATAGGTATTATTATTCCCATTTTATACATGAGGAAACTAAAGCCAAAGAGGAAAGTAGTTCAGGAAATAAAAAGAACTCTGAAAAAGGATTCTTGATTGTTCTATTTCCTCCAAGGTTCTTTCCTTAAATGCTTTTGCCTTCATTTTCTTCCCAAATTTCTTTGTGTGTATGTATATGTAGTGTGTGTATGTGTGTGTGTGTGTGTGTGTGTGATGCTTTGTGTGTGGTGTATATTTGTGTGTGTATGCTTATCTTCCACCTCCATGATTTTTCATAGACTGTCCTCCATTCCTGGAATCCTCTCTGTCCTCACCTTTGGCTCTTGGAATCCTTTCTTCTTCTTTTTTTTTTAACTTGGAATCCTTTTGACGCTTGCCTGTGGTCAAATATCTAGTGTTAGAGGTGGGATATGAACTGTGGTATTCCTTACTCCAAGTCCAACACACTAACTTGAATCCATCTTCCCTGAGTCATTGGAATGTAGATTTGGATTTGGAAAGGGTTTCAGAAGTCATAGCTTCTACTTCCTTCATTTAAAAAAAATGTAGAAACTAAAGCGTAGGGATATCATGTGATCTACCCAACAGCATATAGAAATGAAATGGCAGTGTTAGGATTTGAACTTACTTCTTTTGCTTCCCAATGCAGTACTCTTTCCACTGCAACACATTGCCTCCTTGTTTCTACAGTATCCCTGGACACCTTTGAGTGACCTCTAAGACAGTAACTTCCAGCAAGCTACCATTTTGTTTGCCATGACTACATCTCCCAGGCCTCCCAGACAGAGTTCTGGATTACAGCCATCTTGTCTTGGTGGTTGAGATAGCTTATTTTTGTCTAGACTCAGTTCTTAATGTTACAATTTATACCTAAGTCAACAAATAATGGAAGTTCTTTTCGAATATTCCCCCCTCCTGCTAAAATATTTGTTTTCCTGTGCTGCTTTCTTTATGTCAACCAGCCATCTAGGCTCTCAGACTTGATTAGCAGATTGAAAGCCGTCCTTAATAATGACTGTTGATTTTCCTTTCTTAAAGGAATAGACATCTGAATACATACATATGTTCATTTATCAGAGCTCCAAGGAGGTGTCCAGGAATTCTGTATGTGGGACATGAATAATTTTGTGAAAACGTGGGTGCCAATTGTGTGATACATCCACCCAGCTTTATAAAACAAAGTAAATGATTACCATCAATTACAATAACATCATTTGACAAGCCTGCAATTAATCTGCTGCTCTTCGGATAACTGTTGTTGCACATTGCCAGTGAAAATGCCAGGCATTAATTGACTCATCACTATCGGCAGTGATAGATAGTGCAGATGGTAATTCGATTATTCATCTTCAACAATGTAAATAAACTTGCTGGAAACCATTTTTCAGGTTTCCCTCAAAGGATTCTTCAGAATCCACCAACAAAACATGAATATGTTTAAGCACGAGAAATAATGGGATTTTAGTTAATGCAGCAAAGGTTCAGATCTGCCCAAGAAACTCCAGAAATACATCATGTTCTATGCACAAAATGTATAGAACAGAAGTTCTTAACATGGATCCTGTACTTTCAGATAGATTATGAACTTGAATGGGAAATAAATTACATATTTATTTCAATATAATTGGTTTCCTTTGCCGTCCTATATATTTCATTTTATGCATTCACAAACATTATTTTGAGTAGGGGTCATAGGTTTTACCAACTTGCCAAAGCAGGGTCTATGTCACAAAAAAGATGGAAAATATCTTAAAATGGAAAGTATCTTGTAGATCATTGAATCTAACTCAGCATGATGAGGCAGAAAGATCACTGAGTTTTGAATCAGTGAACTTGGGTTCCAATCCTGACTGCTCCTTACTAACCATGTGGCCTTAGAAAAATCACTTGTTCTCTCTGGGTCTCAGTTTCTTCATCTGTAAAATGAAAGACTTGTCCCAAGGTCTCCTCTAGCTCCAAATTAATGAGTCTTATACTTTTTCATTTTACATCTAGGCAAACTGGGGCTCAGAGATATTAAAGTGATGTACCCAAGGTCACATAGCAAGTTAATGACAGAGTCAGAATTAGATGCCACTTTTCCTGATTTGGATTCCACCATTTTCCCCACTGCATTAGACTGTTTTCTTAGAGTCCTGCATGGTGTTCTGTATGATAATCAGACAAGATTTCTCCTTGATTAAGACATTCTTATAGTTTAGTTTCTTTTCCAGCCCACTAAGGTGTCCTTCTTTAGTCCAGTAAAGCTTTATTAATTCATACTTTACTCATTTGAATTTTAAGACAATTTAGATAATGACTGGACTTGTTTGCTTTAATAATTCCATTCTCCATTTGGGAATATAAGTTAATCATATAAACCAGACTACTCAATATGCCAGAATTTAAATTCTCAGTAAAAAAGCTTGTTTTTAGGTACCCTCCAGTACCTAGAAGTAACCATTTGCATACTTCTGGCTAGCTAATTACAAATCATGCTTATTTATTCATTAAAAAACAGGCAATCTATAAGGACTTCTAAGAGGCTATGTGCTAGCCTTCTTGAAAGCAACATGAACTTGAAAGCAATAAAACTATGTTTCTTAATATAAACATGCACACATATATGGAAGAAATCCCAAAAGCTTTAGTGCAGTTCTTAAACTTTAATAGCTTATAAACCTTTGCTAAGATTTTTGGGACACTGTATATAACTAGACAGACATAGAGAGAGATAGAAAAATGGAATAAGTAGAGGACAAACAGGATTGAAAAGTTCACTATGTTAGGCAGGATTTTTTTTGCAATTAGTTTGAGATTTTACTTTGTCACCCAATACCCTATCTACCACCACCAAAAAAGGAAATCAAGAACAGAAAATAATCAAAGTAGATGAAGAATGAACATTTCCATATAGTGCCCATTTGGATGGGCAGCCCATTGAGTTAGTCTATCAGTATAAATATCTCAGATAGGCAATATAGATATCTCAGAGGGAGATCAGATTGGATCACACTTGAGAAATTACACAGAAGTTTCAATGATCTCAAACTTTTCCCTTCTGCCAAAGTCTATCTTTTCAATATCAGATTTGTCCTCATTATGCTTTGTTGCTATAGATAGTGGAGCAGCATGCTCTCAGAAGAATCAAAACTGTAGACGGCTCAAAGGACAATGAAGATATTTATGGTGGGGCTAAGTTGGCTAAAATATAGCTGTTATGAAAGAGGCAGCATAAAAGATTATCAGGGCCACATGTGACTAGAACAGGAGAAGGGCCAATCATGTAGTGAAAATGAGGGATATCAGTTTAAACAATTTAGAGAAAGAAATGTAGAGACTGAAGAGCACCCGGGACAGAGCCTTGGGGTACTTCAACAGTTAAAAAGTATGATATGGATGATGAGCTAGCAAAGGAGTCTAAGTAGGAGTGGCAAACCAGTGAGGAAAAGAACTGGGAGAGAATAATGTCACAGAGAGGAGAGAATATTCAGGAGGAGGGGGGTGATTAATAGGTCAAAAGGCAGTAGAGAGATCAGGAAGGATGAAGACTAAGGGAAGAACATAATATCAGACTTGGTAATTTAGGGATCATTAGTAACATTACAGAGATCAGCTTCAATTAAGTAATGAAGTTGGGCATCAAAGTGCAAAACATTAAGGAATGAATAAGAGGAGAAAAAGTGGAGACCGTGAGTCTAGGCTGCTTTTTCTGGGAAGATTTTGGCTGAGAAAAGGAGGAGAAATATAAGATAATGACATGTGTGTGTGTGTGTTTGTGTGTGTTTGTGTGTGAGATAGGTTCTAGTGAAGGTTTTTAAGGATGGGAGAGACTTAGGCATATTTGAAGGCAGTATGGAAGAAACTGACATGTTGGGAGGGATTGGAGATGGACAGCGAGGACAATTGAGACAATAATCTGCTGGAGAAGATGAATAGGGATGGGATCAAGGGCACATAGAGAGGGATTGGCTTTGGGAAGAAGAAAGGCCACCTTATTGCAAGAGGCTTGGAGAAAGGAGAAATATGTATACAATATTGACATAAAGAGAAAGGGACAAGAGAGTAAATGGTGTAGTGCCTTACCATTCCAAAGTGCTGTTACAAATATTATCTCGGGGCACCAAAGGAGTGATAAAGGTATTTGCTAAAAACTCAAAAATAGAAACTAGTAGCTGTACTATTTATAAAAGAACTTTGACTTGATGATCACTTTTGAGTTTAATGGAAAGAAAATGGGTTTAATTGGTAACCTGCTTAGCAAAGATCATGCCACAAATGACCTTAGCTTAACAAATTCTGGTTAGCTTTCTCTGGAGTCACACAAGGCCACCCATAATTTACAGGAACACATTGTGACACAGCTGTCTTATAGGAGATCAGTCATACAAGTTTGGCATTTGACAGTTATTTGACATGTGTTAAAATTGGGTCTCATGACATACATATGGCAGGCGGGGCTGTTTTTGAGTTTAGACTATGATATATAATACATGATTCACCAGTTGTAGAGGAGGGTTTTATAAGGAGGTTCATAGTAGAGGTGAGGAGTTATGGTTCAAATACAATTCCCTAAGAAACTCTCCGAGGATGGGAATCATCATCTCCTAGTCAGCAAAAATCAAGTTTTTAAAAAATCCTTCCTTGGTATCGGAGCATCCTCAGCCCTATTAAATTATAAGAGAAGACTGGAACCACTAGAACCCATTAGAAGCACTTCATGGACCTTTATGTGGCATGTACTTGCTATATCCACCAATTGTATCCCTGGATGTAGGTACCAATTCTTGTGAGTGACAATTAGATGAAAGTTCCTTTCTCCTTGGAAAGGGAAACAGCTTACATCAACAATTCCAGTTAGTTCACATACCTCCCCAGAGAAAGCCTGTCCATTGAGTAGATGTTCTGACCCCTGGCTGTCCTCACTTCCAAAATGTAACCGGATCTCTTCCAGGCGATGACTGTATGTCATGGGTCCTCCAGATATATTGACCAAATGTTCCTTGTCGAGTCGGAGGGACACATGCCTCCCTGTGTTGTACATGGTCCCACTGACCTGAAAAACAATCCGTGAAAGAATAAAGGTAAAGACTTTTTCCTTCCCATTCTACTTTTCGCAAAATAATCACAAAACTTCTTAACAGATTTGAAGCAATACATCTCAAAAAAAGGTGTGAAATAATTTACACATGATCCTGGGGGCTGAATTTTGAATAATTCTTTCTTTATTTATTGAATATGAATTCCATGCTTGTGGATGGAGAGCTACTTTCTCCAATGAATTTGAGGTTTATGCTCTTAAACAAGATTTAATTCATAATTAATTTATCAAACATTCATCAAGCACCTATATATGCAGAGCATGTTGCTGGGCCCTAGGAATACAGGGCTCAACATAGACCTTGCTTTCAAGGAGTTTGCAATACAATGATGGAGAGCAGGAAAAAAAAATACAAATACCTAAATGCAAAAGAAAGGTCCAGGCAAAGCACTATGAGAAATTTTAGGAGGAAGAAATCACTTCTATATTGGGCAGGAAGAGGAAGAAGGTTATATTCATGGGGTAAATAGGATTTGAATTGGATTTTGAAGGAAAGGAAGGATTTAAAAATATCATTTATATCTTTTTAAAAATATCTTCTACTCCAAAAATATCACTTCCCCTCTCCAACACAAGCCATGCCTCTTAATAAAGACTAAAAAAAGAGAAAAAAGCAGTTTTGTAAAACTAACCAAGACATTGAGCAACCCTGAACAGTATAGGTAACACTTCATGCACATAATCCCCATCTTTAATAAAGGAGGGAAAGAGGTGTATTTTGTCGACTCTTATCTGGAGCCAACTTTGGTAATTTGTAATTACACAGAATTCATTTTCATTTGTTGCTGTTGTTTGGAAAGGATTTCAACAGACAAGATGGAGAAAGGCTTCACATACACAATGGCACATGAGAAAAAGTGGATTTTCAGCAGATAGCGATAGGCATATTTTGCAAGTACTGTTTCTATGACAGCAAGATAAGGAACACCACTGCCTCCAAAGTACTGAAAACTGAGTACCACACAGAGAGCAATGAAGAGGAAAATGGTGGATATGAGCAGGTTACAATCAACAGAGAACAGGGGTAAATGTCATCATCAGGTAATTATATGATAAGAAGAGGAGTTGATTGAATGGTAAGAATGGGGAATGACAGGTGGACAGCCAAAGTGCTCCATTGGTACATTTGGGATGTCAGGAAAAAAGAAGGCCTTCAGCACATTAGGTGGACCCACTTTGTGGATCAAAACTTTCAAAAGGACAAAACCAAGAGTTAAATTAGATGACATGGATGAGTTTTGAGCTATGCTGTTGATTTACTTGTACCATCTCTTTCTTTTGCTCCTACCTATAGGCTGCTGAATGGATCTGGAGAAAGTCACAGCATTGTGCTAATTGGGTATATTATAGATTCATGTTATCCAATTGGGCACTCACTACAGAAAGGCAGTTTTAAAAAAAAATTTCTCAATTATTGATTATCTTACTCCTCATAGAAACTATTCCAAACATTCTTATCCTTCTTGACCTATCTGGTGCATTTGATACTGATAATCATCCTCTCCTCCAGGACACTCTCTCTTCCCTGGGTTTTCATGGTATTACTCTCTTAGTTCTCCTACCTGCATCATTGCTCCTTCTCAGTCTCCTTTGCTGGCTTATAATCTATCCCATTCCTTTATTACTATGGATTTCCCCCAAGGTTCTATCCCAGGCTTTCTTCTGTTCTCTTCTCTTTCTATACTCTTCCTCAATAACCCAATCCATGTCCATAGGTTTAATTATCTCTCAACAGGTTCTATATATCCAGTCCTAGCATCTTTCCTGAGTTTCAGTCCTGTAGCATTTATTGTCTATTGGCAATTTTAAAGTAGATTTCCTGCACATATCTCAAACTCGTTATGTCCAAAGGGGAAACCATTATCTTTTTCTACCCAAAAAGAAGGTAGTTAAAAACTTTGGGAGAGAGATGAAATTCACTGGAGAATGCAGGAGGTCATGAGATCAAGTGACTATTAAATGGGCTTGTCTTTGTCAAAAGAGAAGGGCTATCTCATTATCCAAGACTGCAGGAAAGAAGTTTGGGTCAGGGGATAATGTCAAGGGAAGGTACATTTATATGGATTATAAAACATACTTTCTCTGAGATCTGAATAATGCCAACACTGAATTAAGGAAGAGAAAGTGAAGGCACCTTTCAATTTAAACATTAATGATGTATTGTGTTTCATCTTGTCAAAACTTAGCTCCTTTCTCCCTCCTTTCCTTTCCAGGCTCACTCTTCCATTCCCACGTTCTGAACTTCCACAAAATGTCCCTACTTCAGTCTTACCCTGAAACTTCCCTCCATGCCTGGGGCCACCTCACCTTGGAACATCCAGCAGTCCCTATGTCCTTCCTAACCTAGAACATCCCTGCCCTGTGTTGTTCAGTCATTTCAGTCATGCCTGACTTTTTGTGACCCCATTTAAGTTTTTCTTGGGAGTGATACTAGAATGATTTGCCATTTCCTTCTCTAACTCATTTTACAGATGAGGAAACTGAGGCAAGCAGGGTTAAGTGATTTGCCTAAGGTCACTTACCTTAGGTAAGTGTCTGAGGCCAGATTTAATTTTACAAAGCTGTATCTTCCCGACTTCAGGCCAGGCACTCTATCCACTATTCCACCAAGGTGTCCACTCTACTGTATCAGCTTCCTTCTTCCACTGGTGATTTCCTTTATTTGGAACTAGCTAAACTACATTCCTTTCCCAGCTGTGCTTCTGTCTTTCTGGACTTCAACACTATACTACAATTTAGATACCTTCTCTTCTCTTTCCCTCATACCATGCTTTTTGTCTTGTGTTTCTATTGTAAATGTATCCCTAGCACTTAGCACAAAGCCTGAACATAGTAAATACTTCATAAATGCTTGTTGCCTTGCCCTGCCTTGCCTAGATGAATAACGTGGAAGGAGACATATGACAATCTTAAAATCCCAGGTGAGGAAATCCCAGGTGACGTCTGAGTGTGATATAGATGCTCCATGATCTAGCACTCCTGTCCCTCAGCTGTCTCCTTCCTCGTCCTCCTACTTTCACTTGCCCACTCCCACAATAGGATTTGCATATGCTCAAAGGATCAGTTAATGAATGGGTATTTATTGACCTTCTCCTATGTGCTATCTACTATGAGGGATAAAAAGGAAGTAGAAAATATAGTCCTTGTATAACAGGAATTTGATGCATTCCCATATCACTTAATACGTAGGTACTCACATAGTAGGGAAACACAGGATGTCTTTTCCCAGAAGCAGGTTCCCACCCACTCACATGGATGTTTCCATCTCGGGAGTGCAAAGGTGCTTTAATGCTTGCCCAGATCTTCTAAGATGGAAGCATCCATGCAGTAGGGGAACACAGAATGTCTTCTCTCAGAAGCAAGTTCCTGGTACCTCCCACATAGGTTATGCATTTATCAAAGTCTTGTTATACTTGTCCTCAAGGAGCATACAATCTAAAGCAAAATCTTCTAAGAAGTTCAGCCATAATTGGGGGGAAGGGGAGGCAGAGCAGAGAACTGGGGAGTAGTTAAATAAGCCCTAAGGAATCTGAGAATCACCAACTTTGAGAGCTGGAAGAAGCCTGAAGAGACTGACTTTCTCTTCTTTAATATGCTTCATGTTAGCGCTGTCATAAGGGAGAAGATTTATAACCTTAGTTTCTTCAAAGCCTTCTGTTTCTGGCACTCAATTGAGTTTTTATGGCTTGTGGAGAATGATCAAATATATTTGCATATATTGACACACAGAAAACCTAGAAGCAGTGAGGAGAGAGAGACAGAGAGACAGACAGATAGACAGAGAGACAGACAGACAGAGAGCTCTTTGAATCAACCTAGGGAGGCTAGCTAAAGAGCTGGCTTTTGGTGTGTAAAGGAGGTCTCTGAAATTTAGGAATTTATATTTTTTATGCATGGTATAGTGTTCAGCAAAGAAGACCCATTTAGGAAAACTGTGTCTCTGTGTTCTAAATGTTTTCACATCTCGCCCTCCCTTCCCAATTCTGTCCACGGTAGATGGAGTGGGATGGGAAAAGGAATGATGGTCTCCATTTTTCATGCAGCAACATTGAATGGCAAACTGATGGAGAAGCAGATGGAGAACTGATACATTTGGGATTTATCTCAGTGGTATTACAGCCCAAGTGCCAAATCCAGCCCACTACCTACAGGCCAAATTTTTCTACTGGATTTGGCCTGTGAGCTATAGTTGGCTGACCTCTGATCTATCTAATTGATTGTTCACTAATCCTAAAATGAGCTTACTCTTTTTTAAAAATTTAAATGAATTTATTTATTTTTAGTTTTCAACATTCACTTTCATAAGATTTTGAGTTTTAAGCTTTCTCCTCCTCCCTCTCCTCACCCCTCCCCAAGACAGCATGCAATGTGATATAGGCTCCACATATACATTCATATTAAACATATTTTCACACTAGTCATGTTGTAAAGGAGAATTAGAACCAATGGGAGGAATCACGAGAAAGAAGAAACAAAACAACTAAAAAAAAGAGCAAATAGTATGTTTCCATCTACATTCAGACTCTATAGTTTTTTTCTGGATGTGGATAGCATTTTACGTTGTGGGGCTTTTGGAGATGTCTTAGATCCTTGCCTTGCTGAGAAGAGCTAAGTTTATCAAAATTAATCATTGCACAATGTGACTGTGTACAATGTTCTCCTGGTTCTGCTCACTTCATCAGCATCAGTCCATATAAGTCTTTTTAGGTTTTTCTAAAGTCTACCTGCTTATCATTTCTTATAGCACAATAGTATTCCATTACATTCATATTCCACAACTTGTTCAGCCATTTCCCAATTGATGGGCATCCTCTCAATTTCCAGTTCTTTGCCATCACAAAAAGAGCTGCTATAAATATTTTTGTACATGTGGGTTTTCCCCCCATTTTTATGATCAATGAGCTTACTGTTGATCTGTAAATGATGAATACCCCTTGCTTATCTTTCTATGTCATGGTTGAGGGGTTTTGCTCTGGTGTTTGTATGTTCTTATAACTGGAAGCTAGGTGGCACAATGGATAGGGTGTCGGTCCTGGAGTCAGAAAGACATAAGTACAAATCCCTCAGTCACTTAGTAGCTGTGAGACCCCAGACAAATCACTCAATCCTTCTTAGTCTCAGTTTCCTCATCTATAAAATGGGAAAAATAATAGCACCTACCTCACAGGGTATTTGTGAGGATCAAATTAAATAACAAATGTAAAGTAACAGTATGCAAGTGATACGTAAATGCCAATTATTACTACTACTATCATCATCATCACTCAATCTCCCTTTGAGTATAAGTTCACAGAGGAATCGCACTAGGTCTACATAGCTCTATCTAATTTGTGCCAAATCGGATCTATTCACTATTCTCTGAATATCATATGGACAATCCCTGCCCACTGCTTTTTCTTATTACACTTACAGGATCAGAGGATTTAGAATTGTAAAGGGACCCTAGAGGTAACAAGTGCCTCACAGGGGCACTGTAAGAATCAAATGAGATCCTATGTGTAAAGAGTTTAGCACAGTGACTGACACATAGCAAGTGTTTAGTAAATACCTGGTCCCTTCCCTTCCCTTTAGAGGTCATCGAGTTCTCATTTTTCATTTGAGGAAACTGAGGCTCAGAAAAGTTGGGTGCCTTGCATAGATCACACAGGTTATATTAAAAGGCAGAATTTGGGTTTGGAATTAGTGCTCTTTCTGCTGCAGTAAATCTGATTGCTTCCCTACTTGGGATGCCATCTCCACTTCTCTCTACCCAGCTGATTTTTGACAATTTTCCAGCACCAGCCCATAGTCCCACCTGCTCCAAGAGGCCTTCCCTAACCACTTCAGTTCTCACTTACCTCTGAGTGCTTAAAGTCTGAGGAAATTTGGTGCCTGGCATGTACTATCCTGCATTGTTAGTGAACTTTTTATTTGTGTATATCTTATTTTTTCCAAAGAGACTGTAAATTCCTTGAGGTCAAGGGCCTGATCTTAGTTTCCTTTGTCTCCTATAGTCACAATGTCTAACACCTTGTGATTCCATCTGGGGTTTTCTTGGCAGAGATACTGGAGTGGTTTGCCATTTCCTTCTCCAGCTCATTTTACAGATGAGGAGACTGAGGCAAACAGGGTTAAGTGCCTTGCCCAGGGTCACATGGCTAGTCTAAGGTCAGATTTGACATTAGGAAGATGAGTTTTCCTGATTCCAAGGCCTGCGCTCCATCCACTGTGCCACCTAGCTGCCCCTTGCACTTGCCCTGGGAGGCACAGTGCCTTAGAAAACCACACATTAAAATTATCTGTGTTGTATTATATTTATATTCATTTTATTAAGCCTTTCCCAATTATATTTTAATCGGGTTCAGGTAGCACTGGGAAGTTTTGCAGATCAGTGAATCTGACACCTCTGTTGTACAGTACCAAATCACATGGCTTGCATGTACTAGGTATTCTATAAATATTTGCCTAGGGGCAGGTTGATGATTAGGGTCAGGTGACAGTGTTAGGACTTTGATTACAACCCAATTGCCCTCTGTTACTAATAGTCCATGAAAACATCCTGTTGCCAAAATAATAATAACGAATGCTGACCATATGATGAATGACAACTCTGCATCATGAAGACAAAATTCCAAAGTACTTCAGATGCAATAAACAGCTCCTGAAATTTTGAGGATGGAAAACAGAAAAAAAAGGAAACCGATGGAAACCCCCATATGCTACTGCTTGAAGCTTCTCCATATGTCAATCTGACCCCATGGCTCCCTGTCTCTTAACTTGGTGCCAACATGAAACGATCTGAGTGGGGTGAGAAAGCAATGGGGAGGATAGCCTTACTTTTGCCATTTGACTTTTGCTGCTTAACAATTAAAGACTGTCCTCCCTGAACCTCCCCTGAAACTGAAATAACATTAATTTGTATTAATCAGAAGAAGACGTGTAGCCAGGGTATGCTTTGTTGCACTTTAATTTAAAAGTAGAGGCTTGACAACATTATGTATGATATCTAGCCGTACATCTGCACTGTAGTAATTAACATTGCTGCAGTGTCATTTTATCTGTAATGCTAATTACTATGTTTCAAATGAACTACTTTGGTGCACAGCATGTTGGGAAAAGGGGCACTGTTCAGGCTCAGAG
Organism: Vombatus ursinus; assembly: GCF_900497805.2. NCBI lineage: Eukaryota > Metazoa > Chordata > Mammalia > Diprotodontia > Vombatidae > Vombatus > Vombatus ursinus. Next base: position 13,680,086 of record NW_020954575.1, on the reverse strand, counting down.
AATGGAAGAGGGCAGGGGACAGGATGTGCAGCCTGCCTTTTTTTTTTTTTTTGCAATGGATGCAAATCTCCATCTTGCTTTGTTTTAAACTCAAAATGAAGAGAAAAAAAAACACTTTAGCAAACTGACATGTTCTGTCAGTTGTCCCACAATGCAAGAAATGCAAGATCTCTGTTTGTTTCTGATTAAAGACATGGTGAGAATTTTAATTTCTTCTCATCCAGAAGCACAGCAGAGAAATGAACAAGTGGTAAGCTTCTCGTCTTCAGGAGCAGAGTGCTGGTATGGAAGACCTAGCTGCAACGCTTTGGGCCCCACAGAAAGCCTAGGGAAAGTAGGGGGTGGGGATTAGGAGCACAAGGAATAGTGTCACTCAAATACTCTGTATTTTAGATTCCCCACTTTTAATCATCACTTACCCTGGGAGAGGGTTGATGACACAATAGAGAGGATTTAGCCGTGTTTAATTGAACATACTGCAGGCTTTACTTTGCAAAATAATGTTTGCAAAGAGTTGAGAATAGATAATTTTTTTTTAAAGAAACTGAACCAAACTAGGGTTTGGTTTACTATTCAAAGCAGGAGTTTTTCAACCTGGGGCTGATGGATTCTTTGGGTGGTAGATTTTTGGGAGTCTGAGAACTTTGATGAGAATAATTTATTTACATTTTCAAGAACCTCCAACTGAAACTTACCATTTCCTTAAATTATAAATGTAGGCAGCGAACATTATTTTCAGAAGGGGTCCATAGGCTTCACCAAACTACCCAAAGTTTCCCTCACACACAGGTTAAAAATCCCTGATTTAAAAAAAAATTGTATGGAAATTCTTCAATGTATCAAATAATTATGACACCCTCCTATAGGTTAATTTAACTATTTCGTAAGTTTGAATTTTCAGAGACAGCAAACTCTGTTATACAGCATTTTATTAACCCAAACTCTTTAATGGACAATCTGTTATATAAATTATGTCTTATTGTAATTTAATTGTTTGAAAATGGATAATTCATGTACAGTCTAACTACTGGATATTTGATTAATCAATTCCTGACCCACTGTATTTAGTAGATGGATTGAAGCACAACTCTATCACAATATGATTTATTTACCTTAATTCTTATTCTTTTATTCCTCTCTCCCTCCTTCCTTTGATTAGACATTCTCTAAATGTCACTTAAGGGCATATCAATGTTATAGGTCTAAGTACCCACATTTAAAATAAGGTTGAAGACCACATGTGGTTCATGCCTTATGCAGGATTCTGGGTACCACATCTTTGCAAGGTCATTTACAAACTGTCCCATAGAGGAGGGAAACCAGAATGGTGAGAAAGAAGACTGGAAGCCATGACAGTTGAAAGAATTGGGGATGCTTAGTCTAAAGAAGACAAATCTTAGGGGAACATGATAGCTGTCTTCATGTATTTTAAGGGTTGTTATATAGAAGAGGGATCTGATTTTCTTCATTTTGCCTCAGAGGGCCAAAATTAGAACAAAGGGCAGAAGTCCTTCCTCCCTTTGGAAAGGGAAAGAAGACGGTCTCCCGACATAGTTGACACAGACTTTAAGAGCTTTTTGTTGCTGTACCATGGTAATAAGTGAACATTGAATAAAAATATTCATTTGAGGTTTAAAAAGAGAGAGGAAGAGAAAATAAACATCTCAATTTTTTCTAAGAGTTTTAGAGTTCTCCAAAACTAGAATGGGCTGCTTCTGGAAAAAAAAAGTGGGGATCCTTGGTCAAGTGGGAGGCTAGATGACCAAATATCAGAGATGTTGAAGAGGGGATTCTCATTCAGGTATGAGTTAGACTAGATGACTCTGAGGTCCTTTTGAACTCTACGTGTGTAACTACCTTACAATGAATGATACCCAACACTTCATTATCTAGCACCTTATGTTGCTATTTCTTACTTAAGACATATCTTCAAAGAGAACCAGAGAATAAACTTCTCTTAAGACAGGGACCAGTGTAAGTCTTAAAATCCTCTACAACATTCAACACAGTGCTAGACACATAGTAGTCACTCAATAAATACTTGCTGATAACTGGATTTATTGAGTGATGGATTAATTATGAAGGGGAGTTGGTTCTTCACCAGTACCCTAGCCCAGAAAGCCCATAATCACAAGGCTTTAATAAAGTGTTAAACTACCTTAAAACATTTGGCCACTGTCAGCCAGCTGATATCTTTATGAAGTGCAAACAAGTCTCTTAAATAAATTAAAATGAGTCACTTCAATGGATGAGTAAAAATTGGACATGCCTTTGTAGAGCTTTAAATAGCTAAGGTTCAGATAAATTAGTCAGTCCTGAGCATGAGGAACCTGGCTACTAAGGAGAAAATTACTCTTGGAAGCAGGAGAGAATTTCTCTTTCATCTCCCTCCCCATCAACCATGCCACTTTGAAGTGAATCTACTTGACCAGTAGGAGACGTTGAATTCATCAGTGAGAAGAGACATATATTCCAGACACACATGAATGCAGTGAGGCAGTCACTTGAGGGAGAAAGTAATTTCTAGAAGTAGGACCTCTGGGAGCAGAGAACGTTTCTGGCTGTAGATGTGAGCCAAGTTGAGTAATCTACCCACCAGAGATACTGTGCCCAGGAAGGAACTTTGGGAGGATTCCACGGGACAGAAATGACTTTGAATCCTGATGGTATGGGAGTTGCAAGTTGGGTTGGCCACACGAGTTCTACATGTGCCTACCTCACTACCACTGCACCCTAAATTTGTGTCTATTCTTCCCATGGATGTTGTGTATATTTGTGGGAAAATGGATCCCAGGTTGGGGGGGGGTGTTAATGTTTTGTAGTTCCTGTTCTCATGATGTTATCTTAGTAAATGCCTTTGATAGGAGTAAACTATATCGATTGACTGACGGCTGAGGGTAAGCACAGAAGTAAGGGATGTGTGAGCAGGAAAGTAGTCGCACAGGGTTACCTCTGGAACCTGAGGTCACAGTCACTCTCTTGGGAACCCAGCTCTCCAGAGAATGGTGCTAAAATTAAATGATAGAGATCCTTTCACAGATTTTGCAGGAATGTGTCATATTAATTAAATACTTGGCATTCCTAAATTATTCATACTTGGCAATCATGAGTTTATATTGTGTATCAGAGAGAAAAAAATGACCCAATAAAAACTGGGGCATATCTTTTTTAAAAACTGATTTCACAAAATGAAACTAATGAAGATCACTGGACTTAATGGAGTTAGCAAGTGTCTGTTCAACATTTATTTCTGCAGAGCAAGCTTGAATGAACATTAGGTTTAGAAATTTGAAATATTCAATGACTAGTTACTTGCTTTGCTTGATGCAAAGTGTCTATTAGGTTGCTTTTTTTCTCTTTCAAGGTAGGGAAATTCAAATATATTCCAATATAACTAAGAAATAATTAGTTCCCTATAGTTTAAGAGGAAAAGTGAAAATATGTAAAGGCTGAGAAAGAACTAAAATTCTATCTGTTTTAAAAGAAGAGGCAGCTGATTTGATTTTCTATGCAGATAACTCCCAAATCTATATTCCCAGCCTCAATCACTCTCTTATACTCCAATTCCACATCACAAATTGTCTACCAGGATATTTTATAGGAATCCCAAGTTCCACATATGCAAAGGGGAACTCTATATCTTCTCTCCTCACTCTTCTCTTCACCTAAGATTCCCTATGTTGTTGTTGAGGACCATCTTTCCAGTCATCTAGGTTCACATCCTCAAAGTTATCCTTATGTCTTCTCTCTTCCTTGATACCCATATTCAATCATTTGACAAGTGTTGTCAATTCCATTTCCGTGACATTACTAGAATCTGTCTTCTCCTCTCATTCACAGGGTCACCACTCTAGTTCAGGCAGTCAATCAATCAGTAGGCATTTATCTATTTTTTGCATTTATATCCCTGGCTCCTAATAGAGGGAAAATAATGATAATTAATAATAACAAGGGCCTACTATGTACTAGGTACGTAATAAGTCTTTATTGACAGATTGAGCATCTACTAAGTGATTGGCCCTTTTCAGTCTCTCCTATGTAAACCCAGGCTATTGTGACAGCTTCCTAATTGGTCTCTTTCCTTCCAAGCTCTTCTCTCTCTAATTTATCTTTTACAAAGCTGACAAAGCAGCAAAGCCCTAACCATATTACATGGAAGGACATCAGTGGTTTTTTATTGTCTCTAAGATAATATGCAGGCTTTTTTCCATTTGTCATATAAAGCCCTTTACATTCTAATTCCAAACTATCTTTCCAGACTTATTTCATATTACTCCCTTTCATGTATTCTATATTCCAGCCAAACTGGCCTATATGCTCTTCCTCGGCACTGCATCTTCTGCCTCCATGCCTTTGCATAAGGCATCCCCCACGTTTGAAATGTAATTTCTCTCTTATACCTCTTAAAATCATTAGCTTTCTTTCAAGGCTCAGATCAAGTATCACCTCCTATGGGAAGCCTTTCCTGATCTCTCGGTTGTTAGTTTTCTCTGCCTCCTCAGATCATATTTTATTTACTTATTGCATAAATATTTTATATCTCAATACTATAAGGTAAGCTCCTTGAGAGCAGAAAATGCTTTTCATTTTGCTGTTACAACTTCAGTACCTAACATGCTATCAAACACAAAGTCATAAGTGCTTAACAACTGCCTGTTGAAAAAAATGAATGAATGAATGGATGGATGGATGAATGGATGGATGAATGAATCTGACTGCAATTAAGTCATTTGCTCATTATTTGATCTGGACTGTTATAGGGAAAAGGACTTTCAAAACCACCTTGAACAACTAATCTTCTCCTTATGAGTTTCTCTTATACTTTCCTAAAACTTCATCAATGTCAGAGAGATACCCTAGTATTTTCATGCCAAGTGAATTTGTTACTCAGCTCTTACTGTTTAGAAGATGCTCCAGGTGGTTCTATTATAGACACATAGCATTTTGTAGCCTTGAGGGGTGTACTCCATATTGCAAATTAAAATAGTGGGATTGGCCAGACACCCTGGTATGTAAATCATGTCCTTTCCTTCCAGCTGGAATTTCCTGTGTTATGTCTCAGACGTCTCAGTTCTATAACAGGTTTGTTTGGCAATGATATTAGTGAGCTTAAAATGATCAGGACATTTAACACTGTTGATCATCCTCTCCTTCTGGATACTTTCTCCTTTCTGGGTTTTTATAACATTACTATTTCCTAGTTTCATTCCTACCTGTGTGACCACTCCCTCTTAGTCTATTTTGCTGGTTCAGCATATATATCATACCCCCTAACTATGGATGCATTCTCTAAGATTTTTTCCTAGCTTCTTCTTTTCTCTTCTTTCTCTATACTTTATAGTAACTTTATTAGCTCCTATGGGTATCATCTCTCAAGGTTATTCACAGATATGTATGTGTATATATAAGCATATCTGCAAATATATACTCTATACATATATTTACATATGCATATGTACAGGTGTACATATATGCACACACATGTGTGTATAATACATGCATGTGTGTGTGTGTGTATGTCACCAAAAAAGAGATTGGCTTCATCTTAACAGAATGGTAACTGAGAGTCATTTAAGAACTTGTATATTTTCTGTAAGATTAATGAATTAATGAATTAATGAATTGATGACCAAAGGTAAAAAATCATTACCAAATTAGAAGAAAGGATGAAGACATTGTGGAAGTACCATAGCTCTTATAGACTTTTTTAAACAAGCTGTTGATTGTGAAGAATATGAAATGGATAATAGATAGACATTGACTCAGATTAACATTATTTTCCAGAAAGATTTTATTGATGAAGACTAGTCATTACAGCTAAGGCCAAAAGAGCCCAGAAAGTCACTCAGTTAACAAACACTTGATCTTCTTACTAAACAGAGGGGCACAGAAGCCTAAGTTAACATTATTTGTGAGTACAAGCTCATTTAGAAAACATTACAGAGGAGGGCAACTGAAGGTTATGAGTAGTATCACCTCCAAAAACAATGAAAAGCATTGGAGAGGAAAATGATCCAGTATAAAGTTTGACATTAGACCCAGCTAAGCCAGGTCATTCTGAAAACATTTATAGATGGAACTGGAAGGATGACAACAAGAAGATATGAAAAGGAATACATTCGATATTGTGTGTGTAGTGAGTGATCCATCACAATTGATGATAATGCAGTTATCACAGCTGGACTGCACCACTTCATTATCTTGTATGCTGCATGAGGAAATGAGGATAAATATTCATTTTTTGCCATTTGTCCCAGATGCAAAAGTTGCCTAGTTATAGCTCTTGTGGTTGTTCAGTCATTTCTGACTCTTTGTGACCCTATTTGGAGGGGTTTTTGGGCAAAGATACTGGTGTAGTTTGCCATTTCTTCCTCTAGTATGTCCCCATTTTACAGATGAGGAACTGAGGCAAATAGGAGTTAAGTGACTTGCCCAGGGTTACACAACTAATAAGTGTCTGAGCTCAGATTTGAATTCAAGTCTTCCTGATACCAGGGCCTGGTACTCTACCCACTACACTACCTAGCCGTCCCTAGTTACAGCTCTGCACAATAGAAAATTAAAGGAAAATTTGTCTATAGAAAATCAGCTATCTATGCCTTAAGACATTCTATCCATTTTCCTAATGAAAGGGATAAAAGGCAATGGGACCCTAACAGATTATCTTGTTGGACCAAGGTTTTATGTTTACCTCTGGATAGATATGTTTGTGTCTATTATCTTTGTTACATCTTTCTATCTTCCTGCCTGTACCAGTCCCACTTGGGCAAGTAGAATTGGATGTCGGCTGATATTGGAGTCAGAGATGGTGTCAGCTACTCAAAGAAATGAAGAATAAAGAAAGGAAATGAAAATGTCTTTGGAGACAATACCTTGTGTTCCAGGACACAGGAAAAACAAGGCAGTTAAGCAGTACATGAAGATGAGGGGTTGAGGAGGAAGAATGGGAAGGGTCAAAGCAAATCACAGAAAATGCTATAAAAACAAACAAACATTGCTGCTTCTTCATAAGGAATGGTTTGAATAAAAACGTATTGGGCTGATGATTATGGTTTAAAGAATCCATTTCTACTGCAAAATAGGAAATGTGATTATTGTTGAGATGTAACTCAGCTAGTTGATGCAATGGCTGGAGCACTGGGCCTAGAGACAGAAGGCTCTGAGTTCAAATCCAACCTCAGACACTTACCAGCTATATGACCCTAGGCAAGTCACTTACCCTCTACTTGCCTCAATTCTTCATCTGTAAAATGGAACACAGTGGAGAAGGAAATGACAAACCAATTCAGTATCTTTGCCATGAAAACCCCATGGACAAAGTCCACGGGGTCATGGACATGAATAAACAACAACAAATAATCTTAATGGATCCAACTGGCTCAGTTAGCTCTCCAAAACTCAGATAGAACGGAGTATTGACCAGACTGTGACCAAAAGAGTAGTAAGGGAGATTGGGCTAATTGTCCCAGGCCTGTGCTCTGGATAGTCTCTGCCTAGACCTGGGAGCCAAGCAGCTGGGGAAACTCAGGGAAGCAGTTCCTAACAGGAGAAGGAGATGGCTTAATCTCTCCAGACTTGCCTCTGCCTCCTGGCTTCCTGCAAGGCTCAATCCAAATGCCACCTTTTACAGGCAGCTTTTCCATGTATCCACACTGGCAGTGCCTTCTCTATGGGATTATTTCCCATTTATACTACATATATCTTATATCACACAGTTATCTGCATATTGTGTCCCTCATTAGAATGTGAGCTCCTTGAGGACAGGGATTATGATTCCCAAATGCTTAACACAGGGTCTGCCATATAATATTCACTTAAAAAGTCTGTTGACTGATTAACTGTAGGCTTCATTGATTGGTGCTACCAAAACTCATGACAGTTCCTATCCCTTCTATGTTCTTCTGCCTCTGTTCCCCACCCCCACTTTCTTTTTGGTGACTTCTTCTTTAGGACTGCCCTAAATGTTCATTTAAACTTGATTTTATCTATATGCAGTTATAATGTTATAATATGATATAATAAGGTTACAATAATATGATATGATATGATATAATATGATATATAATATAATGCAATATAATATAATACAATTAATAAAATATATGAAGAACTTCAGACGGTATGATGTAGGAGAAAGAATGCTGGATTTGGAGCCCAGGAACCTGGGTTCAAATCTTGAACATGCCATTTATTATCACGGTGACTTATAGCAAGCCACTTATCATCTTTGGATGTCAGTTTCCTCAACTGGAAAATTAAGAGGTCAGACTAGATGACTTCTAGGGTTCCTTCCAGTTCTAAACCTACAACCTTGGCTTCAGGACTTGATTTGTCTGCAGAAGCCACTGTTATCATTTACTTACTATATAACCCTGGGCAAGTTGCTAAGATTTATCTATTAGCAAGTTTGAGAGGCAGTCACATATCAGGGAGACAGCAAACAGTAGAATTGTCCCCAGGGTTGATAATCCTCTGTAATCCCAGTGAAAGCCTAGGTGCCTCCTGTAGAAAGGCCCCTGGTGACAATAAGAAGATTTTTTTGAAAAGACTGGCCTTTAAAAAGATTGAAAAGTGTAGCTATTACTCATAGGCTTGATCCCACTCTGATTATATAGGAGCTCTGATAAGATTCATTTCTAACCCAGGCTAGTCTGCCTCTCCCATCCCTCTTCCATACCCTGCCTGTCCTGGGACTCACCATATTAACACTAAAGTGAGGGCCGACATCAGCATCGTTCATGTCAGCTCAGAACTCTTGAGCTCAAGAGATTCTCCCCCAACTCTCTAGCCTCCCCAGTTCTTGGAATGACAGGTATGTGCCACCACTCCTGGCTAAAAATTGGCTTTTTTAAAGAGCACGCATATACATTGGAAAATACAATGATTTGTCCTCAAGATGGAGCTTTGCCCTGAACTGTGAGAATTCAAGGTTACCCTGTCTTAATTAAAATACTAAAACATGCTTTAAAAAGGTTATTTCTAGCTTAATGTCATTTAATTCAATTCATGATTCACAGAGCTTTAGGCAAATAACTCCAATCTCTAGTGATTACATCTCCAAAGAAAATGCCTTTTAGGGAGAACATATGGAACACAATGGCATAGGGGCACTAACAGGATATATATTACGTTTTTAACTCTATCGCTTGTATACGAAACTGGGTCTCATTGGTTGTAAGCCAGAACCTCATATGCCAGTTATAGAAATAAATCAGACATAGCTAACATTCAGGGAATAATGAAATAGCAGGTCCTTAGGCTCATTTAGTGCTTCAATGCCTGATTATTCAGTATTTAGTATTCAGTATTTAGCTCCTCAGATGTGTGAAACTCTTTATAGAACATGTCTACAGTAGACTTTCAAGCCTTCTGTGAGCTTCCATTCTAAGGTAGGCAAGCAGACTAAATGTCGGGATCTACAGCAGGGAATTAGGATTAGCAAATTAATTTCTATGGGTCCCTCTTATACTTCTACTATCACTGTTATTAATTTGTTTGCTTTAAGGGAGATGTTCAAATTCAACAAACGTTTATTAAGGAGCTATTATGCTTTTTTTTTTTTTAGATGAGGCAATTGGGGTTAAGTGACTTGCCCAAGATCACACAACTAGTAAGTGTGAAGTGTCTGAGGCCGGATTTGAACTCCGGTCCTCCTGATTCCAAGGCTGGAGCTTTATCCACTGCGCCACCTAGCCGCCCCTAGGAGCTATTATGTGCAAGGTGCTGTGATATAAAGACTTAAGGTAAACAAGGGAAAAAAAAGATTTGCTTGTTTTTTTTTTTTTTTCCTTCGTGATTATATAGGCATGTACTTTTAGCTGCCATAGTCGATGCTGGAGAGGGAGAGGAAGAGAAATCCCATTTCTCCTTCCCCTCCTCCCCATGTTCCTGAAAGTACAAGGACAGCTAGTTTTGGCCATGTCCCAATAAAGAGACTGGATGCTGCCTCTCCTTGTCCCTTGTGGCCCACAGAATGAGTGGCTCTTCTTGGTTTAGCCCTCAGTCCTCATTGACACAGCCTCTCCATCACAGGGAGCAAAGGGACGCCAGAAGCCTCTCGCTGCATGTAACCTTTAGCAAGGGGGGAGAGCAAATGTGCCCCTCCTCATGAAGCCAAGGTATACATTCTCAGCTCTAGAAGAAGTCCCCCAATCCAACTCCCCTCTACCCTATGTGCTTATGATATAATAGGCAAGATAAAATGTGTACAGAAATGAATAGGAATCTGAGGAAAATGTACTAAGCACCATAAGAGAACTACAAACAACATGCTGTGAGAATTAAAAGGAAAGCGTGATCATTTTTGGGTAGGGGAGGTTTTATGTTACCAATTCTTTAAAACCATTATTGCCCATTAGTAATTGTGCTTGACATTTTTCGCCATTTGATTTCCACAGGACAGGCTTGTGTTTTACAATTGGATGTGGGTCTAGTCAATATTTCCTGTATAGCATCAGGTCTTAATCTAGTTTCTTGTTCATAATAGAAGTCTAAAAAGAACTCAACCAGTTAAGTGAATTTGGTAATCTTTGCCTTCCCCTCCTTCCATCCCCTTCTGGAGGATGCATTAGATGATTTTGACATTTTGTTGTTGTTATTCAGTCATTTCAGTTGTGTCTGACTCTTCGTGACCCCAGTTGGGGTTTTCTTGGCAAAGACACTGGAGTGGTTTTCCATTTCCTTCTCCAGCTCATTATACATACAAGGAAACTCAGGCAAACAGGGTTAAGTGACTTGCCCAGGGTCACATTACTAGTAAGTACCTGAGGCCAGATTTGAACTCAGGAAGATGTCTTCCTGATGGTAAGCTTTATTGACTGTACCACCTAAATTGAAAAGACTTTTAAAAGTGACTTATGGGAAATTGTGTAATTTTTTTAACCATCCTTGAGAACTTAAAGAACATTAGATTTAAAATGAGAAGAGGTAGGTTTGCATCCTGGCTCTGTCGCTTATTAACTGTGTGGTTTTAGGCAAGTATTTGATCTCTCCGCCTCATGGGTAAAGTGAGGGGTGGGATTAGATGACTCCTGAGATCTATTCCAGTTTTAGATCCATGCTTGTATGTTCCTTTATATGAGATAATTTATTTCACAAACTCTTCACAATCATGCATTTAATTGTTTTAAAGGTTAATTAGGCATAATGTAAATTTGAATTCTACTTGGCTATCATAATTTTGTTTATGTTGTTCTGTGCCATAAAAGACATCATGAAATCCCAGAATTTCAGAGTCAGAAGAGAGTTCCGACTCTGAAATCTTATCTGTCTTATTAATATTTTATTAACTATTACCCAGTCTAACCCATATCTAAACAAGAATTCTCTCTAAAACATTCCTGATCAACAGTCAGCCAGCCTTTGCTTGAGAATGTGTAATAAAAGGGAACTCCACTTTCAAATAGTTCTAATTCTTAGCACAATTTTCATTATAATTTGCCTCTTGGCAAAATCTACATTTAGTTCTGCCCTTGGAGGCTAAGTAGAACAAGACTGATTACACTTTCACATGACGATGTCTTCAAATACTTGAAGACAACTATTATATCCCTGATAAGTCTTCTTTCTCAGCTGAACATCCCTGGTTCCTACAACTGTTTATCATATGGCATCCTGGCTACTTAGGGCAGCTAGGTGGGGCAGTGGATAGAGCACTGGCCTTGGAACCAGAAAGACTTATTTTCCTGAGTTCAAGCCTGGCCTCAGACACTTACTAGCTGTGTGACCCTAGACAAGTCATTTAACCTTGTTTGTCTCAGTTTCCTCATCTGTAAAATGAGCTGGAGAAGGAAGTGGCAAATCACTCCAGTATCTTTGCCAAGAAAACCCCAAATGGGGGCACAAGGAATCAGATATGATTGAACACAACAACAACAACAAAAATCCTGGTTACTTTCCTCTGGGTATTCTATAGATTTTCATAATCCTTTCTAGAACTTAATGTCCAGAACCAAACACAACCTTACCACTCTCTAGACCCAGTCACTCTTCTACTTTTAGTACAACCTGATAGCATTTATTTTCTTGGCTGCCAGATCATACTATTAACTCATATTAAGCATGCAATCCCTATACCCCCTAGGGCCTTTTTCAAACAAACTGCCATCTTTTATTTTATTTTTTTAAAGTCTAACCATCTTGTGCTCATGAAATTGACTTTTTGAACCTAAGTGCAATATGGATTTTTTTTTGCTTATTTTATATTGTTCAATCAAGCAAACTGAACATGCCTTTCTTAGGTCCAACTTCTGCTCCAATCTATCATAAAAACCAGTTCTGAAATTCTATGACATTTCCCATTCTGTATTTTCTATTCCATGCCAGGCTACCCCTTTCAGAAAGATTATGGACCTGAAGGAAAGAAAGAAAAGAAAGAAAGAAAGAAAGAAAGAAAGAAAGAAAGAAAGAAAGAAAGAAAGAAAGAAAGAAAGAAAGAAAGAAAGAAAGAAAGGAAGGAAGGAAGGAAGGAAGGAAGGAAGGAAGGAAGGAAGGAAGGAAGAAAAGAAAAAGAAAGAAAGTTTGTGGACCTTAGAGCCATCCATAGGGACCATGAGGCTGGAGCAAGTAATACTAAGTAAGATATTCCAAACCTGAATGCCTAATTATAGAATTTCTTCCTTTCCTCAGACATGCTTTATTTTAGTGAAATCAGGGTAAAATGAATAGCATGTACAGTATGAATTAGGTATCTAAGTCATAAAGTATACAAGCTGAAGGCAGAAGCATGAGGGAAAATCTCACCTAGTTTTCCTTGATGCTGGAGGTAGGAGGTTTATGAATTGATTACGTGTATATGAGCCTTAGATTTTTTTTTTATAGCACTAACTGGAAAAATTTCCTCCTTTGGTCCTGATGCTGACTGCCTGAGTTTCTGACAAACAGCATAGTTATTGTGGGGTGTCACCTTCCTTTTACCCCCCACCAAGGTCAGGGTCAAAGGTATTCGCCCCAAGGATGGTGTGTGTATGAGTGTGTGTATAAAATTGTCAAAGGATGTAAGATATTTGTTGCTGTTATGAGCAAAAAAACCTCCCAAAACTTGTTTTAATAAAAATGAATATATTGTCATTTACCCCCCAAAAAACTTAGCCTATATCATAACAGGAGCATTTAGTCAGGAAACATTTGTTGAATGCTTGTCACAATACGCTTAGCTGTGATATAAATAATTGCTAACATTTATATAGTGCTTACTATGTGCCAGTTACCATGCTAAACATTTCACATTATTATCTCATTTGATCCTCACAACTTTGAGAAGCAGGTGCTATTATTATCTCCATTTTAACAAACACTAGATTACTATGGTCATTTACTCTTCCAGGTGAATTTTGCTATTTTTTCCCAGCTCCATAAAATAGTTTTTTAAGTAGTTTGATGGGCATGGAACTGAATAATTAAAATAATGTAGGTAGAATTGTCATTTTTTTTTTTGGCTAGGCAATGGGGTTAAGTGACTTGCCAAGGGTCACACAGCTAGTAAGTGTTATGTGTTTGAGGTTGGATTTGAGCTCAAGTTCTCCTGAATCCAGGGCCGGTGCTCTATCCACTGAACCACCTAGCTGCCTCTAGAATTGTCGGTTGTTGGTTGATTGTTGGTTGGTGACACCTGTGTAATCCCTGGACTGTTTCTCTTCTAGCCCCTCTGTGTACACACACCCATTGCCTACCCATGAACAATTAATGTTTTCCCAATTGTTTTATCCCCATTTTTACAGAGGAGGAAACTGAGGCAGAGGTTAATCGATTTGCCCAAGGTCACACAGCTAGGAACAAAACATTTTATTCACATCAACCTTGACCTTAACTTTGAAGTAGGGGTAGGGGGAGGAAAAAAAGTGGAAAGAGGAGAACATGAAGAGGAGAGAAAGAGAATTTAATAAGTACTAACTATGTGCCAGGCACAGTGCTAAGAACTGGGAATACTAATTCAAACACAGAGAAAGACAAGTCCAGAGCTCAAGGAGCATATATTCTAATGGAGAAAAAAATTAGCACATGAAAAGCTTGAAAAACAGTAGATAAGTCATGGAGGAGATGGGGAGAAGTCAGAAGATTAAGTAAAACAAAGCTTGGAGTGTAGGGGAGTGAGCATGGCTGGCCTGGGCATTTCTTCAGAAGGATTTACCAGTCAGAGGATAGGAGGCTGGATGCAGGGATTGGGGATGAGGGATGGAGTTACACATGCATGACCACTTTTCTGGACTGACAAATATTTCTTTTAATGGCAGCATGGATAGTCTGTTTTGCATTGCCATATGGACACAAGGGTGGCAGAATTTATGTCCCTCCACCTAATCCCATCCCCCCAAAAACCCAACCCCTTCTTTTTTCTTTGGTCCCATGGTCTGAATACGAGAGCCAGGAACTGGGTGTGTATGCCCGGGCCAGAAGAGAAACAGTCCAGTGATTATGTAGGTGGCATCAACCAACAGAATCTCACTTCAGGGATAAGAAGATAAACACTGTAGTAACTGATATCTCGAATATATGTCTTTCAGCTTTATGTAACTGAAATTACATTTCAGGGTTTCAAAGCAACAATTACACCAGCCTATTTGTGTTCTTAATATAGCATCTGTGCCAGTTGGTCTCCAAAGGGGGAGGGGGTGTTTTTGTTGCTTTGTTGGTGTCCTAAAGCATTCCACCTAGGGCCATAATGTGGGCAAACAAATAGAACTCTTCCATCTCTTTTTTGACAAAAGTATTGGGCTGCTGGGAAGTTATTTGTACAATTGATCCACTGTATATCAGGAAAGCATATTCACAAGATGAATTAGGGCAAATTAGATGTAATACAGTGTTCATGTTTCCTAGAAGAAGAAAGCAATCATAGACCCATAGGGTGGAAAAGAAATCACCCAAATCTCCTCCCACCCCTCACCTCCATTATCCTGGGCAGGTGAAAAATTACTCAGGTTTTTAAAGTTCTCCAATGGGTATTACCCTCAGTCATATACTCTCACCCTTCCCTTTTGGAAATCAAAAGATCTGATGAATTCCCAGCTAATAGCATTTTGCTTGGGTCTTTTAATCATTATGGTATGGTAGAAGGAGCACTGGATGTGAAATCCAAGGACCTGGGTTCAGCTTCTGAACCCTGTTAATTACAAATGAGATAATACATGTGAATCACTTTTCAAACCTTAAAGTAATATATAAATGTGAGTTATTATTTATTATTAACATTATTATTATCTTTGTGACCTTGAACAAATCACTTCCTCTTTCTTGGCCTAGAAAACTCTGTGGCAAGTGAATAGGGTACTGGACTGGGAGTCAGGAAGACCTGAGTTCAAATTCTGACCCAGACACTTACTAACTGTGTAACCCTGGGCTTATCACTGAATCTCTCTGGGTCTTAATTGTCTCACATGTAAAAGGGAGATAATAATAGAATCTATCTTATAGGGTTGTTTATGAGCACCAAATAATATTCATAAAATCCTTAGCAAACTTCAGCATGCTATATAAATTCTTATTGTTGTTAATTAATGTTCTTTTAATAATAATAGCTAATGTTTGTATAATGCGTACTATGTGCCAAGAGTTTTGTAATTATCTCATTTGATCCTCACAACTCCAGGTGCAATTATTATCTCCACTCTACAGATGAGGAAATGGAGGCAAATGAAAATTAAGTGCCTTGCCCAGGGTCATTCATTATTATAATATTATTATTAATAATATAATAATTATATTATTATAATGCAGGGTCTGCATTATTATTATTACTACTTTATAAAATGATGGTGTTAGACTCAATATTTAAATTCTTTTCGCACTCTAAATCAGGGGTCTTTAACTTGGTGTTCATAAATTTCATTTAAAAATATATCATAACTATATTTCAATGTAATTGGTTTCCTCTTTGTGTTATTTTTTCTATTTAAAGATGAGATTCTGAAAAGGGGTCCATAGTTTTCACCAGACTGCCAAAAGAGTCCATGGTACAAAGAAAGTTAAGAACCCTTCTTCTAAGGGACACTACAGGGGTTAGTTTTGTTTGTTTGTTTGTTTTGTTTTGTTTTGGTAAGGTCTGGACTAGACGGTTTTTGAAGTTCTTTGGTACCCTGAGATTCCAGTATTTTGTGACTTTAAGGGATAGGTCGTACATGTAGCTTCCCATGACCATCACTAGAGGGCACTGTGGAACCATTTCATAGTCAGAGACAACTGGTTCAGTTTGGCTCTCTGTTCAATAAACAGATGGAAGCTAAACCCCAGTGGGGCTGCCACACCACAGGTCAGGAGTCCAAGTGGCACTGTGTCTTCTATCAGGCGGTCTCACCAACATGAAAGTGTAAGCTCTGGGCTCCCTTTGCCATTGGTAGCCTGCAGTGTTGGGCTTGCAGGGGTCCACCCTATCTGATCACTTTAAAAGGGTGTCGGCAGAAGGATTCATCCATCAATCCTTTCTGAGCATGAATCCAAAGGCTGTGCAATTGGGTGAGGGGTGGGCAGGCAAAGCCTCCCATATGCACTCTCATTTCTAATAAAGGGCTTCTTGTCTTCGAAGGATTGACAGTCTAATTGCTTGGCTTTGAAGAACAACAGATACCTCATCAATATTTGATCAAAAAATGGTTGTGGGGGGAATTTTTAAATATTAAAGATAAAGGCAAGGATTCAAATCCTCTTTTTATCTCAGTAGCTGGGAAGTCTTAAAAGTGGGGAAAATGGTGCTAATGAGCAGAATAAAACTGTTTGTCTATCAAGTGACATCTGGTTGCAGGGTAATATATCAAAACCCTTTTTTCTTTTGGGGACGTATTTTTTTCTTAAAAAGGGGAAATTTTCTAGGGGCTGATTTGCTAGTCATTATCTCTATAGCCAGGCAAATAAAGCCACTACACTGAAACCACTCTCCCCTCCTGGTGATGAGCTGTTCAGCTCCTGGATGACTGGTCTGGGAGGAACTCTGAGGAATCCTCATAAATTAAATATCTGGCTTCCCAGTTAATGAGTTCAATAGCAATTTCCAGTGATCAAAAAAAAAGTCCCATTTGATAAAGCACAGTTCATTTTGTAAGGGAATATCCTTTTAAATGGGGAGAACAGCAGGGTCACAGTCTTCCTGAGATAATTATGTGCTGGGAGAATTACAGGTAAGAAGCTATACTCATGACCAAGCTGTACCCCATGGGGCTTGTGTAGTAGACACTGTTGTCTTTTAGGGACAATAAATCCTGTCATTTTATTTCTATTACCTCACAAATATAGTTCTCTTCATTTTGCTAGTGACCAAGGAATCTAGAGTGAGTAGTTTGAAACTCTCCCTTTGGTGGCACTGATTGTCATATAATGGAGGGAGATGTAGATTGGAGTAGTGGATAGAAATCTGTCCTTGGTGTCAGGAAAACATAGGTTCTCTGCTACCTATGGGCTAGGTGACCCTGGGCAAGTCATTTAACCTCTTGTTATCCCAGGTAATGCCTTAAGATTGTAAACTGCAAATTTGAATTTGTAGAGGGGATTTTCCTCACAGAGAGCTCCTATACCACTAAAATCACAACAATAATAACAAAAAGCATTATCTCTGGAGTCATAGAACATGAGTTCAAATCCTACCTCTGACCATGCACAAGTCACTTCCCTATGCCTCAGTTTCCTCATCTGCAAAACAGAGGGTTTAGATGAGATAGTCTCAGAGGTGCCTTTCAAATTCAAATTCATTGTTCAGTGAGCCTCTAATAGGCAGCCAGCTCTCAGCTGTTTCTAATGATTTGCAGCAAAGGGTGTATAAACCAAAAGACTCTACTAAGAAGAGGCTTCCTGATGAAATTTAGGATTGGAGACAATATTAAGAAATCTTCTAGGTGGCACAGTGAATAGAGTCCTGGACTTGGAATCAGGAAGACCTGAGTTCAAATCTGAACTCAGACACTTACTAGCTGTGTGACCCTGGGCAAGTCACTTAACTTTTGTGTGCCTCAGTTTCCTCAACTGTAAAATGGACATAACCTCTCAGGGTTGTTGTGAAGATTAAATGAGAAAATATTTGTAAAGCTCTTAGCATAGTGCCTGACACAAAATAGGTGCTTAATACATGCTTATAAAAAATAAATCCAGCTTCCTAATTTTATAGATGAGGAAACTGAGACCCATAGAAAGACGCAACTCGCCCAAGATCAAACAGGTAAGTAGAACTGGCAAGATCTGAACCCAGGTCCTTTGACTCCAAATCCATCATTCTTTTCACTATAGCTTCTGGCCCATCTTCACTGACAGTCCTGTTAAGGTTGTTACTCCCACTTATTTATTTGATCTCACGATGTTCCCTGTCCACAAGGTAATAAAAGGACTAAATGGTATAAACATGGCTTTTCAATGGAAGAGACAAATCAATTTTCAATTCAATTCTGGGAGCATTTATTATTTATTAAGTGACTTCCACTCACTAGGCACCATGCTAGTCACTTTGTATACCTGAGGATACAAAGGAAAAGGAGGAAAAACAGTCCCTGTACTCAAAGAGTTTACTAAAGGAAAACAACACATACACTGGCAATGATGTTCTGGTACACGTTTAACCACCAGCTCTATGAAAAAAGTTATATACCCTTGCCCTACCTTTATGCTTAACTGGGATTATTACCATTATTACTGTTTTCCCTATTGCTTTCTTGGGTTTACCAGGAAACCTACGGCCTGTAGGCCACATGTGACTCTCTAGGTCCTCAAGTGTGGCCCTTTGAATAAATACAAACTTCACAGAACAAATCCCCATAATAAAAGGGTTTGTTCCATAAAAGTTGGACTTGGTCAAAAGGTCACACCCAAGGACCTAGAAGGCCACTTGTGGCCTTGAGGCCCCAGGTTCCCCACTCCTGGTTTAGACTCTAAACTTTAGAGTCTCAACAATCAATTAAGCTGTGATTTGTGGAGCTTGCTGATTTTCAAGGTGTAAGTGCTCACACTGAAAATTTAACAATCAGCTCTTGGGAACCTGTCTGAACAGGATTCAGCACAGTCCTGGATACAGTTAAGTAGAGATAAAGTAATTACAAAAATGATAGGAAGCAATTTTGTGGTGGAAGGCATAGGGAGCATATTATCAACTGGAGGATGAAGAAGGGCCTGGGATAGGAGTCACTACTTATGCAATCTAGCATGCCAAAAAACCAGGGTGGGGAATTTTTGCCCTGGAGTAAGGGAGAGATGCTTAGTACTAGGGCAAGGTACCAGAGACAGGAGGCTAGATTTTTAATATTCAAGTGTAATATCATACCAACTTGGCAACCAATACCATTTTCTCTTCAAGCATCAGCCTGGAGGAAATGCCTGATAAAGATAGGCAGCATTCTGTCCATAGAAATGATTTCTTCTAACAGCATTATCTTTGGGAAATAAGACTGGGGTTAATTCAAGGAAAGTGGAAATTAATTTCCAAAAGGATGATTTCTTATGGTCAGAAAGCTTGAAATGATGACAAGCTAACCAGATGGTGATTGCCTGAGGTGAGGAGAAGCTGGCATTGTGGGTTGATGGGTTAAGATATCCACTGTCAAGGTCCTTCTCATTAGAGCTTCTCTCTAACTTGTCTCTCAATCTCACCATCTTGATCAGTTGACATGGCTGCTTGGTTGTCAAAGCCAAGGATATTGTCTGGTCATTGCTTGGTGACTATTGGATCAACAACAGTCATGTGTGTGTGTGTGTGTGTGTGTGTGTGTGTGAATCCTGCAGGATTATCTGCTGTGTGGATTTCCCATTGCTTCCTTATATCTCGGACCAGGGATTTTTGTTAATTTTGTGACTTCAGGCATTTGACCACTGCTGTGCTCTCTGACTGACTACTTGCCATAGCCTTAACTATTTTCCTCATGTTGGATTCCTATTCTACCTGACCAGCCCTAAGCCATGGACCCTAGTCTTTCTCCTGAGCACTTTCTCCTTGCACTACCAACTGCCTATTGGATGTTCCAAATAGAAGTTCCATGAGCATTTCAAATTGAATGGATATAAATCTCAACTCATTATCTTCCCCAACCAAATCCATTCTTCTAAACTTAGATCAAGTGTACCACCATCCTCTCAGTCATTCAGGCTGGATATTTCAGGTTTTTCCTAGATACTTTGCTCTCATCCATTTCACATATCCAATCATTTAACAAATCTCATAGTTTCTACATCCATAACATCTCTTACATTACATTGCAATTATGTAAATGTAAACTACATTTGTTCCCTTTCTCACACAATCAACATCATCACCTTTTGCCTAGACCATTGAAGCAGTTTCCTAATTGGTCTCCTTTCCTCAAATCTCTCCCCGTTTCAATCCATCTCCCATGTGGCTTTCAAATAGAGGGATGAGATAGGGGGAAAGAGGCATTAAGAAAAATGAAAATTCAAGGGTGACTCCAATATTGTAAACCTTGGTGAGAAGCATGGCAATGCACTTGAAAGAAACAAGAAAGTTATGATGAAGGGTGGATTTGGGTGGGGGGGGGAGAGATGAATTCTGTTTTGGACATGTTGAGTTTGAAATATCTAAGAGACAGACTTATCCACACATATGTGTAGTAAGCATTAGAGTTGAGATATGAACTCAAATCAGAGCCCAGCTTTCTTTCTACCATTCCACACTATCTTTCCTGTTGAGGAAGAATTGGAGATTTCTCAGTTCCTATTTTCTCCCTTATCTGTTTATTTGGAGAAAT
The DNA here is from genome assembly GCF_900497805.2 of Vombatus ursinus. Taxonomy (NCBI): domain Eukaryota; kingdom Metazoa; phylum Chordata; class Mammalia; order Diprotodontia; family Vombatidae; genus Vombatus; species Vombatus ursinus. The sequence goes on along the minus strand of NW_020954575.1, from coordinate 13,659,420 downwards.
AGACAGAGTGACACAATGTGCTCAGATCAGGGATTTAGGGTGTGATGCAGACTTGTGTTCCTGTTTTTATATTTTTAAGAAGTGAGGTAAGAACATAACTGTGTGGATAGGGCAGACACTGACAGTGATGAGTGCATCAGAAATAGCAGCTCTAACCCCTGAGACCTAGGCTTTCTTAAAAGCAAAGCTGGGAAAATTTCTCGTTTCACACTATTCAACTCTAAGCCCTTTAAATAAACACATTATTATAATGATCCAAGACAGTTCCAAAAGATCCATGATGAAAAGTGCTATCTTCTTCCAGAGAGAGAATTGATAAACTCTGAGTACAGATTGAAGCATATTTTTTTTTTACTTTTTTTTCTTTTTGGCAACATGACTAATATAGAAATATGTTTTGCGTGACTTCACACGTACAATGGGTATCATATTGCTTGCCTTTGTGGGGGGAGGGGCCGGGAGAAGGAGAGAATTTGGAACTTAAAGCTTTAAAAAAATGAATGTTAAAGATAAATAAATATAAAAAATAAACATTCTTTTCATGTCACTTCTCTAGAACCACAGTGTTGTCAGTGTGGGTACAACTCTACCAAGAGAGGTCACAACTCTTTTCTGGATCCTTACCAGACTTGGAGATGAATTTTAAACAAATAATTCAGATTCATATAGCACTTGGTTATTACAAAGTTGTTACATCCTAAGTACGATTCACTTGGTCTGTCTCAATACACTTTTAATGAATCTCTTTCCTTAAAGTATATTACCATGAAGTAGAAGGACATGCAGGCTGTGCTCCCAAAAGGCTGAGTAGGGAGAGTAGACACCCTACCTAAGGCTGTCAAAGAGATTTTCCTAAAGCACAAGATTGACCATGCCATTCTCCTGCTCAGTAAACTCCAGTGGTTCCCTACTGCCTCTAGGAACAAATATAAACCTTCTCTATTTGGCATTTGAAGTTGTTTACAACCTGGCCCTAATCTACGTTTCCTGGCTTATTAAACATTTTCCCCTTTCATATTACTGCCTGAAGTCCATGGTCAAGACTAGACAAAAAATGGTCCAGTCAAATTGGCCTTCTTACTGTTCCTCACATATGGCACTACATTTCCTGTCTCCAGACTTTTGCACTGGCTGTCCCCCAGTATTCAATGCATCCGCTCATTTCTGATCTGTAGAATGCTCAGTTTCCTTCAGTACTATTCAGTTCAAATGCTTCTTTCTACTCGGAGCCTTTCCTGATTTCTGCCAACAGCTAGTGCCCTTGGTAATTATTTTTTACTTATTTTGTAGCTATTTACATCTGTTGTGTCACACCAATAGACTATAAACTCCTTGAGGGCAGGGACTGATTCATTTTTGTCTTTACGTCCCCAGCACTTAGCACAGTGCTTGATATAGATAGATACTTAATAAATGTTTGTTGATGCATTGACACAATGCTCACCCATAGATCTTTGAAGGGTTTGCTAGCTCCATGAAATTGAGTTTCAACTTATTTTTATTGTGTATCTGCTACGAGGAAGGGCGGGGGGAGTGAGGCTGGGGGAAGGATTGGCAGGAAAGTGAGCATGTTTGTAGGCTTACAGCTTTGGGGTGCTTAGTTACAAAGATATGCTTTATTTTTTCTTTTAAAGAATCTGTTCTTAAAAACTGACTCAAAAAATTCTGGCATTGCTTCTCTGTAATTGGATTTGCTTGTATGGTATACAAAGAGCTTTAGAAGTTTAGAATTTAATTTTCAAAAAACAACCATCTATTGTTCTCTTCTTTTGAGGGCAGGAAATTTCAAATAAACTTCATGTTTTATCATTGACCATGCCAGGCATTCCTGAAGCCCTCATGATTGCCAATAAACAAGACATTCAATCATCTTTAAAATGTCAATTCTTTTGATAAATTGAATTTCCCCAAATATTGCTTTATTGATCTTAGTACTTGGCTTTTAATAAGTGAAGCATCTTTCTGCAAGGAAGCCTCTGCCTGATTACTTGTATAGATACATTTATGAGGTGACCCTGGTCCCTGACGAGTATCGTGGGGCCAGACCAAAGCAGAACTCATCATAATGAAAAGAAAATATATGATTCCCCATTAATTTGTAACCAAGTCATCCTAGAGAGTTGAAAATAAACACACACACACACACACACACACAAAACCTCTTGTAAAACTTACAGTAGAGAAAGGAAACAACAACAAACTTACACTGGGGATTATATCTGATAAGATGCCTAGGGGCATAGTAGGGGGGAAGACTGAACAGGGAGCCATGGGTCCTAGGCTTTGCCTTTAACTGTGTGACCTTGGACAAGTCACTTTCCCTTTTCAGGATTCAATTTCCTTCTCTGTAAACTAAGAAGATTGAACTAGATAATCTAAAGTCCTTCCAGCTCTGACAATCTATGAATTTGTCATCTGGGGAGTCTGATTTGGCTAAAGACAAAGCATATTTCACTTTTGAATTCATTTCTAGGGCTTATCTAATTCATAAAAAGGAAAAAAGACCAGTAGTCAAATACAGTAAGTCTCAAAATGCAGGAGTGCAAGTAGAATGTTTCCCTCCCTCCCCTATCCATGCCAGCACTCCAAAGGCTGCTGTGTTACAGAACCAGCAAAACATGGCTAGAGCCGTGATCTATGAGTAGGCATCAGGTCAATCAGGCAATCAATGAACATACATTTATTAAATGCCTAGAAGTAGTCTTTGGGTTGGTACGGTTTGTTGTTGATGGAGATGATTTTTATGGTTGGGGGATTAGGAGGGAGAAATTGTCACGCATTTTATAATGACAGCTATGCCATCTGTTCTTGCCATTTGTTAACGCAATTCAATGAGAAAATAGTATTTGGATGATTAGTATTTAGACCATCCTTCATCTTCTTCCATGGATGAATGGCTTCCTTTGAGATAGCATGGCTTGCTTTTGGGATGGTGCAGCTGGAAGCAGGGCATTCAACCAAAGTTTCTACTACATGCCACACATTGTGCTAGGTTATGTGGCTACAAAGATTAAAAAGGAAAAGAAAGAGAAAAGAAACAAATCTTTGTTCTCAAGGAAGTTATACTGCACTGAGGAAGACAATTTGTAAAGTTAGTATCATGATATGAAAGTGGTGCTAAATCTGGAGTCACAAAATCTGAGGTACATCCTGTTTTGCCATTTCTTGGCTGTGTGACCTTGGCTGAGTTGCTTAACCTCTCTGGGCCTCCATTTCCTGATCTGTAAAAATAAGAGAGCTGTATTGGATAGCTTCTAATATTCCTTTCAGCTTTAGAGCTATGAAACTACAATATGTAAGTAAATACAGTATGTAAAAAGCAAATACAAGGGTTTTTTTTTTTGCTAGAAGAAGGACTTTAGGGGAGACGGAAGGGATTAAGAATGGACTTGTGTAGAGAGCACATCTGAACTTAGCTTTGAAGTGATACTAAAATGGAGTGGCAAGGAGAGAGGGCATTTCAGACATGGGGGCAAGGATGTGAGAAGGTATGGAGGCAGGAGCTGGGCATTACCACCTATGTGTGTGGGCTGAAATGAATGCACATAGGCCCATATAATCCGTATAATAGCTGACATTTATGTAAACTATATTTTTATAGTCTACATAGGACGAGCTGGGTAACTACAGATATTATTATTGTTATTTTACAGATGAAGGAATTGAGGCTGAGAAGTCATTTCTCGTTGCTCTGTCATTTTTCATTTGTGCATGACTCTTTGTGACTCCATTTGGGGTTTTATTGGCAAAGATACTGAATTGATTTATCATTTCCTTCTCCAACTCATTTTACAGATAAGGAAATTGAGGCAAAAAGGGTTAAATGACTTGCCCAGGGTCACACAGCTAGCAAGTATCTGAGGACAGATTTGAACTCAGGAAGACTAAGTCTTCCTGAAGAAGCTGTGTGCACTATGGCACCACCTAGCAGCCTGAGGTCATAGGATCATCGATTTTGACCTGAGAGGGACATTAGAAGTCATCTGATGCAACCCACTCATTTGACAATGAGAGAACTGAGATTTGGAGATGTTAAGTGACTTGCTCAAGGTAACAAGTGTAAGAAGAGTTACTATTCAAACACAGATACTCTGACTACATGTTTCAGGACTCTTTTCATTGTACTATTCTACCTCATGTGACCAAGGTCACAGCTAGGTGGTGGTACAACTGGGTCTTGAGAATCCAGGTTTTCAGAGTGCTTCTAAGTGTTCTTTACACCATGCCATACTATAGACTGTGCATTAAGCATCTGGCTTCAGTCATCCTTCCAGTTTCAATTGCATCACAGAATAAGAACATTCCCAGGTCTAATGCTTTCCATGAAATGGAAATCAGTTGGCCTCTATTTTTGAGTACCTGCAAAGAGTTTTAGTCCCATCTAAGCTACTACATCACTATATAACCTTGGATATATTACTTTCTTGATCTGGGCTTCAGTTTCCTCCCCTGTGATAAGTAGCGTTTGGACTGATTTCTCAGGGCCTTCCCAATTCTGAAGTTTCAGGATTCTATGATTCAGTATGCCCAGCTCTGTGTTAGATGATGTATGATACAAGAGAAGCAGAAGGCAGAAGTCCTGATCAAAAAAGGGCTGAGAAAGGAGACTAGACAAACATACATGAAATATTTAATTTTTATTACAAGATAGCATGTAATCAAGTGCTCAAAGATACGGTATAGATTGCAAAGGAGATAGCAAAAGAGACAAGATGTTTTATTTGGTCCCTGTAGTAATTGATGGTTCTGTGTGAGCTTAGAATGAGATCTCCAGTAGATCGCCCCAAGGCTACTTAACTTTTGTTAACCAATGATTCAGATAAATGCATAGAAGACATGCTAATCAAATTCACAAATGGCACACATCTGAGACACATGCCCAATATTGGATGACATAGTCAGGATCCAAAAAAAGACTTGGGAAACACCCTAAATGTGAGTTATTAAAATTTTCATTGTGCTAGAGTAATAACTACTTTTCTTTATTCAAATTACTTCCCTCCAAAAGAATGTAAGATCCTTAAGGGCAGAGGATGCTTCATTTTTGTCTCTTCGTCCGTATTGTCTCCCACAGTATCAAAAACATCATCATCAACACCATCAAAATCTTCACCAACATTTACATAGTGCTTTAAGATTTGCAAAGTGCTTTACAGATATCATCTGATTCTACAACCTGAGATGTATTTTATTACTCTCATTTTACAGATACTGAAGAGGATAGAGGTTAAATGACTTGCTCAGGGGTATACAATGTCTGAGGCAGGATTTGAATTCAGGTCTCCCTGACTCCAACTCCAGCACTCTATCCCCTATGCCACCTAGCTGTAGAACAATTGTTTAGTACATGCTTGTTGAATGAATGAATGAATCCAAACCCACCTAACTGCCTGAAGTAACTCCTCTTCCTAATTCCCTATTTCTGAGGAGAGTACCATCATCTCACATATTGCCAAGACCTATCGAGTCTACCTCCATGATGTAGTTAGACAGGGATAGTCCATTATAATTGGAGCCAGGAAGACCTGGGTTTGCTTTTGCCATGACTCTGGGGAAGTCATTTAATATTTTATTTTTGTATTACAGTTTCTTCATCAGTAAAATGAGATGATTGGATCTGATGACTTCTAAGGTCTCTTCTAGCTCCAAATCCATCAGCCTATGAACATATTTTGAATTCATTTGCTTCTCCACATCCACCCAATTACTACCTTACTTTAGGACCCTCATCAGCTCTCACTTGGACTACTGTAACATCTCCTAACTGGTCTCCTTGCCATATGTTTCTTCCCCGTTCTAGTCTATCCTCCATTCAGGTGCCAAAGTGATATTCCAAAAGCATAAGTCTGACCACATCACTCCCCTGCTCAAGAAATTCCTGTGGCTCCCTTCCGACTTGAGGATAAATGGACATGTTTCTGTTTGACATATGAAGCCCTTCATAGTTTAGTACTTACTCAGCAAGATTAATTCGTTAAAATAGAAAGCTACCATATAGTGGACTAGAATGAGTTCTTCCCCCATCTTCTCCTGCTCCCTCCCTCAATGAAGGGTTTGCTTCCAGAAACTTTTCCCAGGCATGGTTTGTGATACCTACCCAGGTCCAAAGTTTCCTAGTTATGGTTTTGCAGTGGACCAAAACCACTGAAGATCATGGTTGGCTATAGATTTCACTTTGAATCATTCTGACCTCACGCTACAGGCACAATCTAGCATTGGTGGTCATCAATTAAGAAATATGATGCTAGGCACTATGTTAGGTAGTTAAGGAGATTCTGAAGTAGAAGACATGATTCTTGCCCACAAGTAATTTATAATCCAGGTAAAGAGCCTATGGATATTTTATACTTAGGATCCTAGGATTTATATTTGGATGAGACCTTAGAGGTGACCTAGTCTGGCTGTTCTTAGCCTTTTTTGTGTCCTGGACCATTTAATAATCTGGTAAAGCCTATGAATCCCTTCTCAGAATGTTTTTAAATGCATAAAATACATAAGATTAATAAAGAAACAAATTATATTTAAATATAGTTACTAAAACATCAAAGTTCACAGACCCCAGGTTAATGACCTCTGATTTAGTCCACTCTCATCTTACTAAGAAGAAAACATGTCTGAGAGGAAAATGTCTTCCCCAGGTTATAGAGATCATAAGTGGAAAAGATGGGGTCCTCTTGATCATACAAGTTAAAATCTTATTATATTCTCCTTCCTTGTTTTAATTAATACTTTGCTCTCCATTTGTAAGCCTAAGATCTGTCTTCCTCACTATACCCACTCCTTCTCTCTCTGTCTTTTTTTCTCCTTGTCTTCCTGTCTTCTCAACTTAGATGCCCAATAATTTTCTGCATTGCAGATGAAATCAAAGTCATCTCAGGGATGAATACAGAGAGACCAGCCCTTCCCTCTGTCTCCTTCAGGGCTCTGAGGAAGATGTGTCAGTTGTCAGCCACAGGACGCTTGTCATTCTTTTCAGAAGAGGCACCTGGATCCCAGCACATTTCAAAGCACATTTTCTTCTCCATCCTGAAGAAGAGAGGGTGCTTCCCCTTGTCTTCTGTCTTTGATGTTTCCCAGTTTCTCCTTAATTTGGTCCCAAACTAATGAAATTAATCTGTTCTCATTGTCAAGGAGGACCTGGGAAGTCATGAATAATCTCATGTTGTTCTGTCAGGGAGATGCAGACTACAAAAGAGGCCATTGTTACAAGTTTTAGTCACTTTTTCAAAAGAGTTCACCCAATGAAGCTGTCAGGCTGTCAGAATTCAAGAACTAGACAACATCTCTAGCCCCTCTATATGAATTTTCAAAGGGTTTTAGCACATTTTTAATTGGACTTTTTTCCTTCTTATTTTGAGAGTCAATCTGCGAGCTAAAGTACAGTCACCGACTACACTATCACTAACGTCTCAGAATCTCAGAGTTGGCAGGGATTGCAGGGGTCATCTACGCTAACCCTCTAATCCTCTAATCCTTAAGGGAAGGAATCCTTTCCATTTCTGTGTCTATTATTCTACACCACGTAAGGAGGCACGTAAACGAGGACTTGCAGTATCCAAGGTCACATTCATGGCTTGCTAGCATTACTTGGGCCCTCCTCCTTTCTTACCATGCGCAAATGAAAAGATGTTTTTAAGAGAAAAAAAGGAATGACAGGGTACAATAGCAGAGTCAAACAAATTCCTTAACTTTGTCTACTACTTGGCAACATTTTTTGTGCATCATTTTATTTGAATCTTGTAATAACTTTTTGCTGATTTTGCCTCTGTATTGTCTCTAAGATGTGCCTCTTCTTTCCATTCACACAGTTACCACTTTAGTTCAGGGTCTCGTCACCTCTTGCCTGGCCTACCTCGATGGACTCCTAATTAATTCCCCCATTTCCAGCCTTTCTACACAGCGGCTGAAATAATATTCCTAAAACACACGTCTGACCATGTCACTAGTCTCTTCACATTTATTCAAGATTTTGTTGCCTCTAGGATGAAAAACAAACAAAACAAAATACCAAACCTAACACAGCTGGATGTGAAAAGCTTTCTGAAATATAGCCTCTACCTCCTTTTTTGGTTTCATTACCTATTACTTCTCTTTCTGCATTCTGTTCCAATCAAACTGACCATCTAATTATTTCTCATATACAATTTTCAGGCAGCTAGGTAGCACCATATGGCACAGGTCACCGCTTCTAGAGTCAGGAAGACTCATCTTCTTGAGTTCAAATTTGGCCTCAGACACTTAACTAGCTGTGTGACCCTAGGCAAGTCACTTAACCCTGTTCGCCTCAGTTTCCTCATCTGTTAGATGAGCTAGAGAAGGAAATGGCACGTCACTCTGGTATCTTTGCCAAGAAAACCCCAAATGTGGTCATGAAGAGTCAAGCATGACTGAAAAAATGATTCAATAACACAACATTTAATCAATAGCCTCTGTTTCTTTGCATGGATACTCTACCATACTTTGAAAGTATGCTCTCCTTAGCACTTGCCTCTTGAATCAATCCTAGCTTCCTTCATCTTAAGTGTCACCTCCAACAAGATTTCCTTTTTTAATTCCCTAAGTTATTAGTATTTTCTCCCTCTTGGAATTACTTTGCATTACTATGTATATGCTTTGCATAAGTTATTATTATACCCCATTTTACAAATGAGAAAACTGAGATTTTTAACCCTAGCCTGTCAAGGACTTTACATTCTATCATGTGAAATAACATGAAAGCAGATGTGAAGTACAAAATATATATGTGTATACATATATATGTGTGTATGCATATATGTGTATATTATATATGTGTATATATACATCCTATATATATGTGTGTGTGTGTATAAACACAAAGCAATAGGGAAGTAGGCATTGTGAATGGAGCAGGGTCATAATCTAGTAAGTATCTGAGGCTAGACTTGACTCACCTCCTCCTCACTCCAAGTCCAGAACTCTTCCACTAAGTCACCAAGCTACTACGAATTCTGTAGTCAAGTAGTGAGTCTCAACCAGAGTTGGAAGAGAAAGGGAATTGAGGTTACTTGAAACTAGTAGGGCGAGGGCGAAACTCTCCCAGAGGACTTTGAGGTCAGGACTGGGCCTTGGGAGGTACTGCCTCTGTTTGCCCTGGACAGGGAGAGGAGTGAGCTAGACAGAGAGAAAGTGTATCCTCTTCCTTGCCCCAAGATAGCCACTCTGTTGAGGATTGGGCTGTTGGTGGATATTTGACTGCTGCTCTCTGGCTTCTGCCTAGTCTGCACTTTTGTAGTTCCTTCTCTGAGAAAGGACCCTGAAGTCAGGAGGCTACAAATGCCGTTTTTGTTTTTTTTTTTTCTCAGAGCAAATCATTAAGAATTCTGAGACCATAAGAAGCATTAATATTGATTAAGAAACAGGTGTTCTCAGATTCATTTAGCAAAATTGCGATTATTCACAGAGGGGCAAGCTGGAAAATTGGGGGAAAATAGGCAGGTGTGCAAATGAGCCCTACCTGAAGTCAGAGCGGCAGGACTTAATAAATGCTTTCCCTCCAGCAAACTTCCCATCGTTCTCATTCTCTCAGCGACTGATTAACTGGCTATTTCAAAGGATAGTTACCATGGACTTCTTTGGCTCTTAGGAGATGCTTAAGCCCTGGAGGAAGTTCCCTGAGCCAACTGCTGGAGTTCTCACACAACCAGTCTTTGCTGTGGGTTGGCAAAGGATACGCACAAGGGTGGAGGAGGGGGATGACGCTCTAAAAAGTGGGAGCTGTGAAAAGGCAAGCCGAGGGAACGGCTGCTGTACTTTTGCCATTGCTTCATAGGCTTGCCTTTCTGGGTTAGTATTTTAAAGCCGTCTCCTTTCTTCAGGGTATTTTGCCCTCAAATAGATCATGCTGCCACCAGATGGATGGTGGTCCCTTGGTATTGGCCTTCATGGTCCAAACAGTCAGATGTCTCACAGGTGTAATTCAAAAGCGAGAGCAGCACGTTTTCTTGATTCTAATAATAGCTAGCTTTAAGGTGTGCAAAACGTTTGATTCTTACAATGACCCTGTGAGATAGATATTATTATCCCCATTTTATAGATGACTAAACTGAGGCTGAGAGAGGTTAAATGACTTGCCCAGGGGTCACACACCAAGTAAGTGCCTGAGAAAGGATTTGGACCCAGTTCTAGTCATTTATGTTTCTACGGTGTTTAAAGTTTATGAAGCAATTGCTTCACAATATCCACATTAGGTAGGTAGCGTATTATCCCCATTGTGCAGATGAGGACACAGGGGCACATAGCTATAATATGATTTGCCCAGGATCACATTGCAAATGGCAGAGTCGACATCTGAACCCAGGCCTTCTTATTTAACTTTCAGTTTTTTTCTACTACACCAAACCCACAATTAATCAATGTGATATTTTCACAAATTTCATACAAATTTAGAAACAATATCGTCCACATCATCAGGGCCCCCATCATCGAGACTCCTTGCTTGCATACAAGTAGAGAACGTGCCATTGCCAATCATCCTGACCTAAATATTACTACTGGATTCTGATGACTCTGGTGGAGAGGGTGAGGCTGATGACTTTGCAAAGCTCTACCTTACTTAAATCCAAATCACTTTTGCAAATCAAGACATCACCCTCCTGATGCCATTGGTCCTCTTTGAGAATGAAGGACAAACAATAATTAACAAGTCAAGACCGCAGTGATGAATAAGAGGCGGGGGTTTGAGTCTTTACCCTCTATGATGTTTGGAGGTTTACACAGAACAGCGTTCTTTCCAAAGTATACTGGCAGTGTGGGAGCCTAGTCAGATGTGATCCCGGTGTTCTTTAAACCCAAAGGAGCTGGCCAGTTCATAGGGAGACATCTACTTTAAAGCAACAGGAGCTCCTTGGTGGCTGTCAGAGCAATTGTGCCCATGGACCTCTTGGGGGGTGACATCAACCTTACCTCCAGGAGCACTGCTGTGATAACTCTCTGAACCCAGTCTAGGATGTTGCTCTATGGACTTCCCAGACACTGTCCTAGCCCATTGGACTAAGGTTTATTCCTCTTTATCCTTCTGTTACCAGGTTTTATGGTGACTGACTTAACTTACCTTAACTGCTCACTTTTACTATTTAACCCAGTGTGACACAGCTTAGCACAATGGAAATTGTACAATTTCGCATTGGCAGAAAAGAACACAGAAAAATGTCACTCCTGGGTCATTCCCCTGATTAAGAACTTCCAGTTGCCCCTAAATTTCTATGTCAATTAAAGTCCTTCCTACTCTGACTTTGGCCTGTTTTTCTAGACTTATTGTAATGCTTCTCCACACACTTTCCCTTCCAAGCAAGCTAGCTTGCTAATTGGTCTCTGTACATGGTACTTTATTTTCATCTTCATGCCTTTGAATAGGATTTTTTCTGTGGCTGGATTTCACTCCTTCTTCACTCTCACCTATTAAAATTCCCAGCATCCTTTAAGGCTCAGCTCAGATGAGCTTATATGAAGCCTCTTATGAGGCCTGTCCTGACTGCCAGGGCAATGATAACACCTACCTCACAGGGTCATTGTAGGAATCAAATGAGATAATATAGGTAAAACATTTTGCACACCTGAAAGCCAGCTATTATTAGAATTAAAAAATTGTGCTGCTGCTCTCACTTTTAAAATATGCCTGTGAGACACCTGGCTGTTTGGACCATGAAGGCCAATACCAATTTGGGCACACACACACACACATATACACACACACACACGCACACACACACACACACACACATAGGTATGTATGCATGTTTTGCATTTCACATCTGTTTTCATGTTATTTCACACAATAGAATGTAAAGTTCTTGACAGGCTGGCATTATTTCAATGTTTTCCTTTGTACCTGTAGAGCCTAGCATGCTACCTGGCATAAAGTCAGTGCATAATAAATGTTTGCTGAATGAATTAATGAAAAATGCTTAATTTACACGAATATTTTTCAATTTCCTACGTCTTACACTCTTCTCCCCATTCTATATCCCCATTTTATAGATGAATAATTCCTATGTCAATTTTCTGTATTGCTAATTCAGTGTATTCCTGCCAATAATGTTCTCCTTCCCACAGTTTATTCCTATTTTTCATTTAGACAAATATTATCCATTGTTTGCTGAGAAAGTATCCTTGAAGAGCGAGCTATTATTCTTGTAGGAGGGGCTGAGTGCTTACCATATACTTTTGAAATGCATAGTTACTGTACCCATAGGTGTACAGAAAGTGTGGGCCAGGTATAGCTGGGTGTACCAGCACACACACACACACACACACACACACACACACACTGTGGGACAGGCATTATCAGTGGTGTTTCCTCTTCTTCTGAGTGGAAGGGTCAATAATAATGCCCACTATCAGGTGTGGCAGCATACCTAACTCAGGCTCTATGAATACCCATGCATTCCCTCTAATTCCAATGGCAGCTTAACACTATAATTACAAACAGTGGTTTCATGTAAGGACATCTTATCTCCCTAGGAAGAATATAAGGCATTGACAAGATCCTAGAATTACTTTTTTTGGTTTCTTTTATAGTACCAGGAATAGTGACATGTACTCAAGAAGTAGTAAACATATACTTATTGACTTGACCTGGAAGGTGCTTTTTCTACTGCCTGGACAGTAGGGAGTTTCAAGCAGAGCACTTGCACATAAACTCTTTAGGTAGGTGAACTCATCTTTGAAATACGAGAAGGACAGAAATGCTTGAAAACAAAACAAAACAAAACAAAACAAAACAAAACAAAACAAAAAACCATGCTAAGCAGTGTTGGAACAGCTGCCTGAAACATCTCACCACCATTCATCATACTAACAGCTGGATTCTTTTATCAAACCAGTTCCAAAGTGAATGTTGATTCTCTGCAGAGTAACCCTGATGCTACAGAATTTCCCAGAGGATGTTACTTTTGAATCATGGGGAAGTCACTGAGGTCAGCGTCTGATTCATTGCAACTGGCCTGAGATCAGCCTTTTAGTCAAGTTGAGAATGATGCTTTCATTAGGTCAACTGTATGAAACCACTGATGCAGAAATTACCAGACTGTTACCTCTGGATTCTTCATGGAAATGGGGCATGGGAAGAGTGGTGATGATCTTTGCTTGTTGAAATGCTACCTATTCTTCAAGGCTCAGATCTGGTGACACCTCCACCATGAAGCCTTTCTCCTATGTTCACAGTATTCTCCCCGTCTTTCCTCCTGTGACCTCTATACTTCCTTGTTTTTCTCTCCCTCATGTTTTCTATACTATAAGGTGACAGTAGTTATTATTGTATATTTCATATCTTCCACTAAAGTATAAACTCTTTATATGTAGAGACCATGTCTTATTCATCTTTGCATCCCTCTAAGTATGAAGCCCTGTCCTGCATGTGTATCTTGCAGGTGCTTAATAAATGGTTGTTGAATGGATGAATGAATGTATGGATGAATCAACAAATATTTGTTGATTTTTGCATCCAATAATGTGTGCAATTATGCTGGTGATAAGAAAAATACAAAGCTTACATATGGCATTTTTCCTGCCCTCATAATAATAGCTAGCATATGTATAGCACCTAAGGTTTGAAAGACACTTTACAAATGTCATCTGACTTTATCTTTACAACAGCCCTAGGAGGTAGATGTTACTATTATTCCCATTTTACAGATGAGGAAATTGAGTCTGAGAGAGGTTAAGTGACTTGCGTAGTTACATAGTTAGTATCTGAGGCCAGATTTGAACTCAAGTCTTTCTGACCCCAGGTCCTGTGTTCTAAACATTTTGTGACACCTAGATGCCTAGTTTTTAATTTAGTAAAGAAATAAGAGAGAAGCATATCACAAATGCAATTGACAGATTTCTAGTGCAAAGATGGTGGAGTGAGGAAGAATCCTTTGAAGCCCTCCCAAATTCCCTTCCACACAACTAGAAAACTGGCTCAGAATTGATTGAGGAGAGAAGCAGTTTATCAGTTCAGCAGAAAAGGTCTGTCTCATTGAGGAGGGGAGGGGAGCGAGGTCCAAGAGCAGCAGCACCAGCCAGCCTCACAGCAAGAAGCCTGCAGCAAGGCTCTGAGCCTTGGGCAATCCACCAGTGAGGTCCCACTTTCCTGCAAACCAGCAGCCCTGAGGCAAGTGAGCAGTGTGTGCAGCTCAGCAAGGCCCCACCCTAGCAAGCCCACCCCCAGCACAAACCACTAGCAAGGTCGTGATACTATTGCTGACCAGTAGTGAAGACCTGCCTCAGGGCTGGCTAACAGTGACACTCTGCCCTTGGGACCTACCAGCAGAGAGAACCCAGAAGCAGGGCCCATCCCTGGGACAGTCTAGCAGCAAGATCCCTCCTCCAGGGCCAGCCACCAGAAAGACTCTGTTACCATAACAACTCACCAGCAAGGCCCTACCCCTGCATCAGGCCAGCAGTTAAACCTCACATCTAGGGAAGGCCAACAGGGAGGTTTCAACCCCCAGTATAAGTCAGAAAGGAAGCCTACCCTCTAGAGAAAGCAAGCAGATAAGCGCTGAAGCCCAGTAAAAGCCAGCAGTAAGACCCAGAGCCCCAGCACAAAAAACTTGGGACAGTGCTGGACCAGAGCTCAACTCTCACATAAAAACACCAAGTCACAAAAAAGGCAGAAAAAAACGATCAAAAAAAACCCCAACCCAACAACAACAACAAAAAAGAGCTTGACTATAGAAAGTTATTATGGTGATAGGGAGGATCAAGGTATAAACTCAGAAGAGGACAATAGTGTCAAAATGACTACATGTGAAGCCTCAAAGAAAAATGTAATGTGGTTTCAGGCCCAAAAAGAATTCCTGGAAGAGCTTATAAAGGATTTAAAAAGCAAATTAGAGAAGTAGAAGAAAAATTGGAAAAAGAAATGAGAGTAATACAAGAGAATCATGAAAAAAGAGTCAACAGCATGGGAAAAGATATACAAAAATCTACTGAGGAAAATAACTCCCTAAAAATAGAATTGACCAAATAGAAAAAGAAGTACAAAAGTACTGAAGAAAATAATTTCTAAAAATTAGAATTGAACAAGTGGAAACTAATGACTCTATGAGATATCAAGATATGATAAAACAAAATCAAAGAAGTAAAAAAAAATAGAAGAAAATGTGAAATTTCTCATTGGAAAATAAGTGACCTAGAAAATAGATTCAGGAGAGATAATGTAAGAATTATTGGACTACCTGAAAGCCATGATAAAAAAAAAGCTTGAACAACATCTTTCAAGAAATTATCAAAGAAAACTGCCTAGAACCAGAGGGCAAAATAGAAATTGAAAGAATCCACCAATTACCACCTGAAAAGATATCCCAAAATGAAACCTCCCAGGAACATCATAGCCAAATTCCAGAACTCACAGATCAAGGAAAAACTATTGCAAGTAGCCAAAAAGAAACAACTCAGATATTGTGGAGGATTATGCAGGATTTGGCATTTTCCACATTAAAGAATCAGAGGGCTCGGAATATGATATACCAGAAGGCAAAGGAGTTAGGACTATAACCAAGAATTACCTATCCTATGAAAGTGAATATAATCTTTCAGGAAAAAAGTGGACACTTAACAAAATAAAGAACCTTTCAAGCATTTCTAATTAAAAGACCAGAGCTGAATAAAAAAAAAATGACCCCAAATACAAGACTCAAGGGAAACAAGAAAGAGAAAACATAAGAAATTCAATATGGCAAGATAAGATTTGTAACTTTTAACAACTTTATTACTATAAGAGCAATGAAGGAGAATATGTAGACTGAGGGTGTGAATATAAGGTGACTTTGATGGGATGATACCCCCAAAAACAAAATAAAGGAGTAAGAAAGAAAACTGCACTGGAAGAAGAAGGAGGGGGAAGATTGAATAGGGCAAATTATCCCACATAACAGAGGCATGAAAAAGCTCTTATAATAGAGTAGAAGATGGGTGTCTGTGTGTGGTAGCAGGCAAAGCTTAAACCTTACTTTCATCAAAATTGGCTTAAAGAGGGAATAATATAATCTATCTTACTCTATAAGAAAGTGAAAAAGGACAGGGATAATAGAAGAGGAAAGGAGATTGATAAAAGTGAGTATATATCGGAGAAGGCAGTGATCAGAAGTAAAACACTTGTGAGGAGGAAAAGGATAGGGTGTAAGAGAAAGAGAGGGATAAACAAGTGAAAAATAGCATGGAGAGAAATACAGAGTTAGTTATCATAACTATAAATATGAATGGGATGACTTATTCACAAAATGGAAGCAGATAGGAGAATGGGTTAAAAACCAGAATCCTACAATATGTTGTTTACAAGAAACACATTTGAAGTAGAGAGATACACACAGGGTAAAGGTAAGGGGCTGGAGCAGAATTTATTATGCTTCAGCTGAAGCAAAGAAAGCAGGGGTAGCAATCCTGATCTCAGACAAGCAAAAGCAAAAATAGACCTAATTAAAAGAAAAAAGAAAGGAAACTTTATCTTGCTGAAAGACAATACAATAAACAATGAAGTCATATCGATACTAAACATACATGCACCAAATGGTATAGCATCTAAATTTTTGAAGAAGTTGAATGAGTAACAGCAGGAAATAGATAATAAAACCATACTAGTGGGGGACCTCAACTTTCCTCTCTCAGAACTAGATAAATCTAACAACAAAATAAATGCAACAGAAGTTAAGGAGGTGAATAAAATTCTGGAAAAGTTAAATATGATAGATCTCTGGGGAAAACTGAATGGGTATAGAAAGGAATATACCTTTTTCTCAGCAATTCATGGCCCCTACACAAAAATGTATTGGGACATGAAAATCTCACAATCAAATGCAGAAAAGCAGAAATAGTAAATGTATCCTTTTCAGATTGTAATGAAATAAAAATTATATTCAATCATGGACTATGTAAAGAGAGATTAAAAATTAACTGGGCGTTAAATAATCTCATCCTAAAAAGCAAGTGTGTCAAAGAACAAATCATAGAAACAATAAATAATTTCATTAAAGAAAATGAAAAGACAACATACCAGAATTTATGGGATGCAGCCAAAGTAGTAGAGGAAATTTTATATTTCTAATTGCTTATGTCAATAAAATAGAGAAAAAACAGATTAATAAATTGATCATACAACTAAAAAAAACTAGAAGAACAAATTAAAAATCCCCAATTGAACACCAAATTGGAAATCCTGAAAAGCAAAGAAGAGATTAATAAAATTGAAAATAAGAAAACCATTGAACTAATAAATAAAACTAGAAGCTGATTTTATGAAAAGACCAATAAAATAGATACACCTTTGGATAATTTGAGTTAAAAAAAGAAAGAAGAAAACCAAATTACTAATATAAAAAATGATAGAGGTGAATTCACTACCAATGATGAGGAAGTTAAGACAATTATTATGAGCTATTCTGCACAATTTTATGCCAATAAATTTGATAATTTAAATGAAATGGATGAATATCTACAAAAATATGAATTACCTAGATTATCAGAGGAAGAAATAAAATATTTAAATAACTCAGTCTTAGAAAAAGAAATTGAACAAGCCATCAATGAACTTCCTAAGAAAAAATCCCCAGGACCAGATGGATTCATGAGCAAATTCTACCAAACATTCAAAGAACAATTAATCCCAATACTATAAATATCTATTTGGAAAAATAGGTGGAGAAGGAATACTACCAAATTCCTTTTATGACACAAATATGGTGCTGACACTCAAACCAGGAAGAGCCAAAATAGACAAAGAAAATTATAGCCCAATTTCCCTAATGAATATTGATGCAAAAATTTTAAATAAAATACTAGCAAAGAGACTACAGTAATTTATCATGAGGACACTATGACCAGGTGGGATTTATACCAAGAATGCAGGGCTGATTCAGTATTAGGAAAACTATCAGCATAATTGATCACATCAATAACAAAACCAACAGAAATCATATGATTATCTCAACAGATATAGAAAAAGCCTTTGACAAACTACGGAACCCATTTCTATTGCAAATATTAGAGTGCATAGAAATAAGTGGAGCTTACCATAAAATGATAAGTAATATTTATCTAAAATCATCAGCAAGTATTATCTGTAATGGTAAATAAGCTAGAAACCTTCCCAGTACAGTAAGAGGTGAAGCAAGTATGCCCATTATCACCCTTATGACTTAATATTGTACTACAAATGTTAGCTATAGAAATAAGAGAAGAAAAAGAAATTAAAGGAATTAGAATAGGCAATAAGGAAACAAAACTATCACTCTTTGCAGATGATTTGATGTTATACTTAGAAAATCCAAGAGAATAAACTAAAAAACTTGAAATTATTAACAACTTTAACAAAGTTGCAGGTTACATAATAAACCCACACAAATCATCAGCATTTCTACACATTACCAACAAGTTCCAGCAGCAAGAGATAGAAAAAGAAATTCCATTTAAAATAGCAATGGGCAATATAAAATACTTGGGAGTCTATGTGCCAAGACAAACCTAGAAACACAACTATACAATACTTTTTACACAAATAAAGTAAGATCTAAACAATTGCAAAAATATTAATTGTTCATGGGTAGGTCAAGCCAATATAATAAAATGACAATTCTACCTAAATTAATCTATTTATTCAGTGCTTACAAACCAAACTATCAAAAATTATTTTATAGAGCTAGGAAAAAATAATAACAAAATTCATCTGGATGAGCAAAAGCTCAAGGATATCAAAGGAATCAATTAAAAAATGCAAAAGAAGGTAGTCTAGCTGTACCAGATCTCAAACTGTATTGTAAAGCAGTAATTATCAAAACAATCTGGTACTGGCTAAGAAATAGAGTGGTTGATCAGTGCAATGGATTAGGTGCAAATTACATTATAGTAAATGACCACAATAATCTAGCAAAAGATAAACCCAAAGATCCAGGATGTTGGAACAAAAACTCATTATTTGACAAAATGTGTTGGGAAAACTAAAAAACAGTATGGAAGAAACTAGTTATAGGTCAATATCTCATACCATATATGAAGATAAGGTCAAAATGGGTACAGATTTACACATAAAGGGTGATACTCTTTATGACACAAATATGGTGCTGATACCCAAATCAGGGAGAGCCTGGTCAGCTGAGTCACATTTATAAAAAATACAAGTTATTCCCCAATTGATAAATGGTCAAAGGATGTGAACAGGCAGTTTTCTGACAAGGAAATCAAAGCTATCTATAGTCATATGAAAAAATTCTTTAAATCACTATTGATCAGAGAAATGCAAATGAAAACAACCCTGAAGTACACCTCATATTAATATGTGGCTAATATGACAAAAAAGGAAAATGTTGGATGTTAGAGGGGATATGGGAAAACTAGGATACTAATGCACTATTGGTGGAGTTGTGAACTGATCTAACCATTCTAGAGAATAATTTGGAATTATGCCCAAAGGGCTATAAAACTGTGCATACCCTTTGATCCAGCAATATCATTGCTAGGTCTATATCTCAAAGACATCCAAAAAATGGGAAAAAGACCTATTTGTACAAAAATATTTATAGCATTTCTTTTTGTGGTCACTAAGAATTATAAATCAAAGGAATGCTCATCAATTGGGGAATGGCTAAACAAGCTGTGGTACATGATTGTAATGAAATATTATTGGGTTATAAGAAATGATAAGCAGTCTTCCACAATTGTAATGAATATTTAAAAAAATTTTTTTTTAGGCAGTTAAGTGATTTGCTCAGGGTCACATAGCTAGTAAGTGTCAAGTGTTTGCTCTGAGGTTGGATTCGAACTCAGGCCCTCCTGATTTCAGGGCCAGTGCTCTATCCACTGTGCCACCTAGCTGTCCTCATTGTAATGAATATTGGAATATTTTTTATATGATACCATATGTATAAACTGTATCAAACTACCTACCATTTTCATAAGAGGGGAGGAGAAGAAGGGAGGGAGAAAAATTTAGAATTCCAAATCTTATAAAAATTTTCTTGATTTGTAATTGTGGGGAAAAATACTATTTAAAGCAAAAATTAAAAAAAAAAGAAATGATAAGCAGGATGATTTCAGAAAAACCTAGAAAGACTTACATGAACTGAAGCATAGTAAAGTGAGCAGAACCAGGTGATGGTTGTACATAGTAACAGCAACATTGTTTGATCAAGAATTGTGAATGACTTAGCTATTCTCAGCAATACAATGATCTAAGGCAATCCCAAAGGACTAATGAAGCATACCATCTGCCTCCAGAGAAAGAACTGATATTGATTGAACACAGACTGAAGCATGCTATTTTTTTACTTTCTTTCTTTCATTTTTTCCTTTTATTTTAGTCTTCTTATACAAAATTACTAATACGGAATTGTTTTACATAATTGCACATGTATAACCTATGTCTGATTGTCTACTGTCTCAGGGAGGGGGGAAGGATAGAATTTGGGACTTTAAATAAAAAACATTAAAAAATTGGAAAAAAATTTAAAAAGCAATTGACATCTACAAAAGAAGAGGCCATATGAAGGCCAGTGGTGGGTGGGCAGGAAGGTGGTAAGAAATCTGGGACATTAGAAGAGGTAGCTTTGAAATGTACTTTTAAGGATGAGTAAGAATTCAAGTGGCAAAAAGGGGGAAGAAGAGGGGCTATCCCAAGCATTGGAAACAGCATGAGCAAAGGTGGGGTTGTAGGCATGTTTGGAGGAGGGAGAGCAGTCCACTGGTAGCTGTTTGAAGAATGAATTGGTGACAGAAGAGAATAGAGTCAGGACAATTTATTGGAGGTCGGTGCAATGGTAGAGACAGGTGATAATGAGGGATTATCTCAGGGTTGTAGCAGTGGAATTATCGTATCACAGATTTAGAGTCAGAAGGGATTTTAGAGGTCTTCTAGTTTAATTCCTTCATTTTACAGATGAAGTCCAAGTGATTTATGGAGGTCACATAGGTAGTATCGTAGCAGGGTCAGGCTTTAACCCCCCATGGGCTTTAACCCCCATTCTCTGAATGTAAGCTGAGCACTCATTTCAATTACTAAACAGGATTCGGTTTATTATTCCAGCTCAGGAAGATTCATGGACTTTGTAGAGTAAGCCCCAATGCAGGGTCAAATAGTTAATTTGATTCCTTTTTTATTTGAAGGTAGAGAAGGGATCATCCCTTTGGATGTTCCTTTAGGCAAGACAAAATCTACCTAAAGAGATGCCTCTGGAGTCATACAATCTCAGTTCAAATTCTGCCCCTGATGTTTATTATCTTTGTGATCTTGGGCAAGTCACATAACCAATCTTCAGTCTCTGGTCTCTTTATCTGGAAAATTGTGGATTTAGACTACAAGGCCTCCAAGGTCCTCTCTAGATGTGTGATCCTTACCAAGCTAGCAGAATACAATGGAGTATACGAGACTGGGAATTAGTTCCTGGAAATGACTGGGTCTGACAAGTTGGTCAGATGCCACAGTGCTGGCAAATGCAGCCTGGGCCCACTCCTCAGCTCAGGGCCAGGTGAAGGGACAAGTTTCCACTCACCAGAGCAATACCATTTTCCTGCCCCTGATATTTGGATATGCATAGTTACAATCTAGGTTTCAGCTTGTAAGTGAGTAGCCTGTATTAATAACTTTTTAATAGAAACAAAGACAATGGTGTGGGGAACAGAGGGATTTTTGCAGTTGTTGTTTGATCATTTCAGTCCTGTGTGTCTTTTTGTGAACCCATTTGGGACTTTCTTGGCAAAGATACTAAAATGGTTTGCCATTTTCTTCTCCAGCTCATTTTACAGATGAGGAAACTGAGGCAAATAAGGTTAAGTGATTACTCAGGGTCACACTGATAGTAAGTGTCTGAGTATAGACTTGAACTCCTTTCTGACCGCAGGCCCAGCACTTTGCGTTGTGCACTATGGCCTCACCTAGTTGCTCCAAATAGAGGGAAGATGATGCTAAACAGCTGTAAGTCATGGCCTCCCACAGGCTTGAATGAATTTAAGTTGCAGTTCACCCAGAAGATAATTGAGTGACCTGGCCCATTCCTACTTTTCCTTATCTCTTACATTTTATAGCTCTCCAGGTATTCTTCCAGTGACATTGCCCTACTTACTGTTCCTTGCACATGACATTCTAATTTCTAACTCTGAACTTTGTACTGGCTGTCCCCTGTACCTGGAATGCCCTCCCTCCTCACCTCTGCCCCCTGGCCTCTTTGGTTTCCTTCAAGATTCAGCTCAAATTTCATCTTCCACCAGGAGACCTTTCCTGATCATACTCCTCCACCATCACCAGAGTACCTCCCTGCCTTCCATTTACTCTGTAAATGATCTTCTATGTAGGGATGTACTAATCAATGTTTAACAACTGACAACAGGCTCTGAGGGGTGAGTGATGCAGGACACACTTTTAAGTTTATCTGCATTATTAATATGTTGTTCATTACTTTCCTATATTTAGACAAGCAACAATCAGTCAGTAAACATTTATTAAGCACTTACTACGTTCCAGGTACATAGAGGCAGTCAGATGGTACAGGAGTTAGAGCACTGGGCCTGGAGTCAGGAAGACCTGAGTTGAAATTCGACCTCAGACGTTTACTATCTGTGTAATCCTGGGTAGATAACTTAACCTCTGCCTCAATCCACCAGAGAAGGACATGGCAAATTACTCTAGTACCTTTGCCAAGAAAACCCCATGAACAGTATTGGAGAGCTATGGTCCATAGGGTCATGAAAAGTTGGATATGACTGAGCAACAGCAACAATGTGCCAGGCATTGTGTTAAGTGCTGAGGATAAAAAAGGGGGCAAAAGACAGTCCCTGCCCTCAAAGAGCTCACAATCAAATGGATGAGCTCACAATCTAATGGAAAAAACAAACAATAAATTAAACCTGAATTGGATGTTTGTTGAATTCTGAGTTATAAGTGCCCACGTTGAAAATAACAATTGTCTTTTAAGATGATAAGAGATGACTCCAGCTCACCCCTTGCTTGTATATCCCTAGTTATTTTCATACTATCTCTCCCATTAAAATGTAAGCTCCCTTGGATGAAAAATCAGGATCCTACAATATATTGCTTACAAGAAACATACTTGAAGCAGAAAGACACACACAGAGTAAAAGAAAACCTGGAAAGACTTGCATGAACTGATGCAAAGTGAAATGAGCAGAACCAGGAAACATTGTACACAATATCAGCAACATTATGTGATGATCAACTATGAATGACTCAGCTCTTCTTAGCAACACAGTGATCCAAGACAAGTACAAAGGACTCATGAAGGAAAATGATATCCATATTCAGATAAAGAAAAGATGGACTCAATGCAGATTGAATCATATTTTTTCCCTTACTTTATTCTTTTTCATGGTTGTTTTTACTTTTGATCTGTTTCATCTTCCACAACCATGATGAACATGGAAATATGTTTTACATGATCGCATATGTATATACTATGTCAAACTGCCTACTATTTTCAGAAGAAGGGAGAGGAGAGAGGGAGAGAGAAAAATTTGAAACTCAAAATCTTGTGAAAATGAATGCTAAAATTTTTTCTTGATTTGTAATTGTGAGAAAAAAATAAATACTATTTAAAGCAAAACAAACAAACAAAGAAACAAATAAACGCTCCTTGAAGGCAGAAAATATTTTTTGCCTTTATTTGTATCTAAGCACTTAGAACAGTGTCTGGCACATAGTAGGCACTTAATAAATGCTTGGTGACTGACTAATATTTGGGAAAGGGAGAGAGGTTAGGGATAATATTATATGTAATGCTCCACAGAGTAACATTCAGAGAAATTGAGTGTGTCTAAGTGCATTTTAAACCTTAATATACAAGATGTCCCAAAAAGTCTTAATGTATTTTTAAACTATTAAGGCTTAAAAAATGGCAATTATAACATTGATGACGATAGAAAGCTGTAGCATATATTCCCCACGAGAAGCAGCATAAAATATATTATCAAAGAAATGTATGACTCTGTAAAGGTAGTGGGCCCATCATATAATGAACAAAAGATAATTGATGAATTGCTTGTATAGTCTGATACAATCTATGTACTATCAAGAGACCTAGAAGATAGCTGGCATACAGAATGTTGGTGGACCACCTACAAAGGATATATGGACAGAGTCACACATGAGGAAAAGGGAAGGTATAGTCTACACCACTGGAGGAAGGGCCCACATGGATGTGATCATGGATCAATTGATGTATAGACAGAAGGGGGAAATGGTGGCAGTTGTGTGATTATGGCAAGTAGTAGAAATTAAATTTTAAAATGATTTAGATATTTGAAAAAAAAAACTTTGCTCTAAATCTGGGATAGAGCATTTACTCCAAACTCATTTTAAGACCTGTCTCATCTCTGAAGCCTTCCTTGATTACTCAGGCTCTCAATATCCCTTTCCTCTAAAATCCTATAGTGGCTATAGTCTGCATCAGTCAGCCTTTATGCTTGATTTTACAGACTAGTCAGCATTTCAAAGAATTGTGATTTGTCAGTTCTAGTACTCTTTGGATTGAATGACTAAAGATAATTTATCAGTTTAAAAAGTTGCCAAAAGCTCAGAGAGATTAAATGATTTGCCCAGGATCACAAAGTGAGTAAGAGACAGACTTGGGATTTGAATTTAGATCTTACGGATTCCAAATCGAACAATCTATCTATTATGCCATATCCCTCTCTTATTCAGAATATTTTAATAACAATGTATGCATATGTCAGCAAACCAATAGGTTTATTTTGTAAGGAAAATAATGAGTACACTATTAGAGTATGCAGCTTATAAAAGGGAAGGTTCATTCTGTTGACCATACATTTTTATGCATTGTTGTGAATTGACAAATAGTGAATGTACCAATTTCTATACTACTTTATACCTATTTTCCAAGTAAATAAGTATATGGATAACTTCTATTTATAAGTTTTTTTTAGCCTGAAATGGTTATAATACACAGACACACACATATATACTATGCATACACGTGAACACATAGATATATTACATTGGTGGGTAGGTTTTGAATTTGTGTTCAATCATTTGCTTACTGTTTTGTTTGACACAGTGAAAATCTAAATTGTCAACGTCATGATTGCTATTTCCATTTCTCCAGGAATGGCTGGATATCTGGCTAACCCTACTGAGCTTTTAATCTTCTGCTGGCTATTTGTGGCTTTGCAATGCAAAGCTGTATCTGGGAATTATTGCACCCTGGGAAGATATCACAAGCAAGTAGTGCAAAATGTGTTTAAAATGAATAGGGGTGAGGAGGGACATCAGGCTGTGGAGGAGAGGCAGAGGCCATGAGACATACATACAAGGGCACTCCTGAGAAGGATATGTGTGATAGAGAAAGAGTTTACTCATGAGATTTATCTGGAACTTTACTATTTCAGCTAATTAACAACTCTGTTGTTTCCATGCAGCTGAAGAGCTACAAATGCCTTTTAAGTCCTAAATTAAGCACCCTGCAACAAAGTACTAGTCACCCTGCCCTAGTTATACATCTGGTGGTAGGCTATAGTCTGTAAGTAGGATGGGTCATCTATTGTCTACTATCCTTACTTTTTGTTTTTAAATTTTTTTTTTTTTTAGGCAATTGGGGTTAAGTGACTTGCCCAGAGTCACACAGCTAGTAAGTGTCAAGTATTTGGTCTGAGCCTGGATTTGAAATCAGACTCAGGTCCTCCTGACATCAGGGCTGGTGCTCTATTTACGGCGCCACCTAGCTGCCCCTGTTTTTAAATTTAATTTTCATTTTTAATTCCAAATTCTCTCCTTCCTTCTACCCTTCTCACACTCATTGAAATGGCGAGAAATACAATTCTTAATATACATATGAAGCCATGCAAAACATATTTCCACATTGAAAAAATGTTCTTCAATCTGTACTCTGAGTCCATTAGTTCTCTACCTGGAGATGAATGGCCTTTTTCTTCACAAGTTCTTTGGAACTGTGGTGGATCATTGCATTTATTAGAGTTGTTAAGTCTTTCACAGTTGATTATTTTTACAATATTGTTATTACTATATACTTTGTTCTCCTAGTTCTTTTCACTTCACTTTGCATCATTTCGTATAAGTCTTTCCAGGTTTTTCTGAAACCATCTCCTTCACCATTTCTTATAGTATAATGATATTCCATTACATTCCTGTACCATGACTTGTTCAGCCATTTCCTAGTTGATGGCTATGACCTCAGTCTCCAATTCTTTGCTACCATAAAAAGAACTGCTATAAATATTTTAGTACATATGGGTCCTTTCCCTTTTTCTTTATCTTGTTGGGGGTAAAGACCTAGCAGGAGTACGCTGGGATAAAAGGATATGCACAGCTTTATAGCCCTTTGGTCACAGTTCCAAATTGTTCTCTAAAATGCTCTCTTTGGGTTTATCAAACACGAGGTGACTATGCTGATTTGCTTCTATATGTTGTGTACTTAATCTATTCCACTGATCAACCATTCTATTTCTTATTCAGTACCAAATTTATTATTCTTGCTACATGACCCACTCATTATCTCTTTCCATAATAAGTTGACTCCAGCACACTAGATACTCTAAACTTTTACAGGCTCCTTAACTGTCACGAACATATGGGAAATACAAGGAAAAGATTTGCATCACTCTTCCCATTGCAATCTGGGTGACTGTAAATTTCTGTTCTTTACTCTTCACTATCATAGATCATTGCTAGCGATATTTTATGATGTTGAACATTTCTGCCTTGATTTTTGCAAGAGTTAAATATAAATTTATAGAGTACCTACTATGTGCAAAATCACTGTCTTCTACATCTTTCCTATCACAATTTCAAATTCCCAGTATGATGTTTCCAAATCTACTTCCAGGGTTTGAACAACAGACATGATTTGGCTATTTTTAATGTCATTTTTTTCCTAAATACCAGTCAGTGCAATCAAAGAACACCCCACTAACATTCTCTGAGATAATAAGGCTCAATTGAAATAAAGTATGTAAAGCTCTTAGCAAGCCTTAAAATGCCGTATAAATGTTAGTTATTATTATTTAACAAGTAGTGGGTTTTAGCCCATAATAATATGTTATTACATTTCCATTTATGTTTGCAAGTGTTTTATCAGTGGCTGAGCAGTGAGAGGTAGCTTGGTATGGTGGATTGAGCACTGGAATTGGAGCTAGGAAGACTTGGGTCCAAATCACACCGCAGCCACTTACTGGTTATATGAACGTGGCCAAGTCACTTGAACACTCTGTGTCTTGGTTTCCTAATATATAAAATTAAGGAGTTGGATTTAGCCCCTAAGATCCCTTCTACCTCTAAATTTATGATTCTGCGATCTAATTGAACTATGTATGCACTAAATTTGGAACCAGAGGGCTTGGGTTCATATCCTACCTCTGATATTGAACTGCTACTGTATGACCTTGAACAAGTCAATTAACCTTCGTGGGCTTTATATGTAAAATGAAGAAGGTTATAACAAAAGATTTCTAATGCCCCTTTCATCTCTAGTATTCTATATAGTTGGGGCCTATAAAACCTTTCTGACTCTTAGAGTGCTGTGGCCTGGGGCATAGACATCCTCAAAAAAATAAGTATGAACTCAAGAGATACTGGCAAAGACCCAGCCATCACTGACCTTGGGATACTGTTGTCACTGCCCAAATCCTTTAGTGTCTGTTGTGAACTGTTTGTTCAACAATTTGTAATAAATTTGTTTGCCACAGGCAAACACACAACACAGAGAAACACACATATAGACTCAGAGGGAAAGCCACCCAGGTACCAGCCTTCCCAGACATGTGCTGCTTTAGCACATAGAGGTCTCACTTGCCTTTCTTGCTCTGCCTCTTGACGACACTATCAGTTCTACAATATAGAAAGCTAGTTTAAAAACACTATCTTAGAAGCCTGGCCTAATTGTGCTTTGATAAGATGCCTATACATAGCCTGCGAGGCTAAGGGAAAGCCTGGTGTCCTCACTAGAGTTATTGGTAACTAGAGCTTATCTGCTTGTTAAGTTTTCACTGTGAGAATTTATGCTTTGGAAATGGGTAAATGCTACAGAAAAGGGCTGGGTTTATTATTTTGTTGATTGTTGAGACTTAAAAAAGCATGGAAAAACATTAAGAATGTAGATCAAATTTTAAATTACCATCACAGTCCTGGTTATTATAAACAATTACTGCTTTCCTGATTGTGGTAAACCCATGATTCTATCCATTTTATTGAAATTTGTGGTTGTCATTTTCATATTCATTTCCTAGGTATTGGTTTAGTCTTCTGAATTATATGACTAGCTTGAGGGTAATTTTTCCATTCACATTCTCTAATCTTCCTTTATTGGTTAAAACCCTCCATTTTTGAAGGACTAAACTTTTTGTAATAGCCTGTTTCTGTCCTAGTCATATTCTTGTCTTTTTTATCTCAGGCCCCTCTTCTCCTGCAATTCTCTAGGAAATTCCCATGATAGATGACTCTCCAAGTGTGTGCCACCAAGCTCAGTTCTATGGATGCTGACCCACTCTTTCCTGCCTATAACATCAAGGGTGGAAATCCAATGAGAAGGGGGAGATCCTGTCCCTCTCTATATAATACTTTTCCTTCTCCCACACCACCAAGTGACTCCTTTGGGGGAGAATAACATAGACATACTCATACCAAACTTGGAAGATGAGTAAGCACTTGGCATGACCTAGACATTAGATCCAGAGGGCACCTCTCACATGAGCATTAACCTCCTTTTTCTCCAACTATGGCTCCAAAATCTTATTACCTAAGCCTCATAACTCCTCATCCTGCCCATTTGGAGATCTGGTTGTATCCTTGTCTTTTGATCCTTATGTAGTCTTATTGCCCTGTTCATTCTTCACCAAATGTGTAAAGTTAAGCACCTTCCCTTGTGCAAGGTAAACGGCATTCATAAGAAAAGGCCTATTGCTTTTAGTATAATTGGCTGGCTTCTTCTATGGAAATCTCTAAGTCCCCCAAAAAGCAGCTGCAATAGACTGTGACATCCCCTCTGTGACCATGACAATGAAGTTGAAAATGCCTGACCTACATTCCCCAGCAGAGAAGTCATCAAATGATGTGAACAAATAGTTCTAAAAAGAAAAATTGCAAGCTATTAACAACCATATGAAAGAATGCTCCAAATCATCAATAATAATAAGAAAAATGTAACTAAAAACAACATTGAGGTTTCACCTTGAACAATTGGCAATTGGCAAAGATGACAAAAGGGCAACTAGGTAGCACCATAGTGCGCAGAGCACCAGAACTAGAGTCAGGAAGACTCATTTTCCTGAGTTCAAATCTGGCCTCAGATACTTACTAGCTGAGTGATCCTGGGCAGGCCACTTAACCCTGTTTGCCTCAGTTTCCTCATCTATAAAATGAGCTGGAGAAGGAAATGGCAACCCACTCTAGTATCTTTGCCAAGAAAATCCCAAATAGGGTCATGAAGACTCAGACATTACTGAAACGACTCTACAACAACCAAAAAAAAAGATGACAAAATATGGGATCAGTCAATGTTAGAGCAGTTGTGGAAATACAAAGACACTAGATAGAGCTGAGAATTGTTATGACCATTCTAGAAAACAATTTGGACTAATGCATTACAAAATGTCCATATACTTGGACCCAGGCATTACACTGTGAGGCATTTATCCCAAGGTCATTGAAAAAAAGGTTCTATATATACATCAAAATATTTATAGCTGCACTTTTTTTGATGGCAAAGAACTGGAAAAAAGCAAATGTCTATGAATTTATACATGACTAAATAAGGTGTGGTACATGAATGTAACAGAACACTATTGGATTGTAACATCGAGCATGGCAAATACAGAGAAGCACTGGATAGACTTAGATGAACTGATGCAAAGTGAAGTAAACAGAGTCAGGACAACAACCTACTTGAATGACTACAACAATATAAATTGCAGTAACAACTAACACAAAACAACTGGAACAGCATGTTGTAGAATTATAAAGGTCCAACTTAGCCCCAAAGAAGAGATATAAAAAGATCTCTCTATCTCTCTTCTTCTTCTTCTTCTTCTTCTTCTTCTTCTTCTTCTTTTTCTTCTTCTTCTTCTTCTTTTTCTTCTTCTTCTTCTTCCTTTATTTCAATTTCTTTGTTATATGGGATAAATCTCTGGGAGAGGGGAGGGGGAAGATCACAGGGAAATTGAGGTGATTTAAAAATAAAAGATATGAATAAAAATCATTTTTAAATGAAAATGACTGGTCTAGGTTAGAGGTTCACTCTCTCTTCATGGGACAGAGAGAAACTAATTGTCTCATAAAGAGATGGAAGCTCATGGTTACTACATCATTAGCAAAAAGAGCTCACCAGGTGAACAGAGGAGAGGTAGACCAAATCTTCAGTTGAGTATTGTGAAATCGTAACCTACCCAGAGCAATAAGTTCCTTAATTTTACCAATTTACTTGATAGTCCCAGAGAAAGAGAGGACATTTTGTTAATATGCGAACACAATCAAATAGTCTCTAATAGCCCCATGGAGTTGCAGCAGTGGAAGATAAGTGACAACATATGCTTACAGGAATAACTACATTACAGGAATTTAATTCACTTACACAAGAAGCAAAAATTGAATTAATGAAAGAAAATGGTGGACCAATTTAGTAGATATATGCAATACTATCACCAAAGCTTGTTAATTATGATCAAATCAAAAGCAAATTGATTGATAGTTATTAATTATGCATGTGCATACATGAAGAAGCAGAGACAGATGCAGTAGCATTGCTAGAACAAAAAGAAAGTTCCATGTTACACAGATCAATCAATTAAATAAACAAGGATTTATTAAACATCTTATATGTTCCAAGATCTATTCTAGGTTCTGGGAATACAAGGACAAAAATGAAACAGTCTTTGACCTTAAGGTGCTTGCATTCTTTTGGGAGGAAGAAACATGTACGTATTTAATTCTATACACAATATATGTAAAATAAATACAAAATCCGATGAGATGATATTTGTAAAGAACTTAGCATAGTATCTGAGACATAGCAAGTATTTTAATAAATACATATTTCCTTGTTTCCCCCTTAAATACATGATAATTTTTGGAGCAAATAGGCATTTGCACCTGGGGGAAGGATTCATGTGTAAGGTGACACTGAGCTAAGCTTTGAAGGAAACTAGGGATTTAAGAGGTGGAGATGAGGGTGGAGAGAATCCGAGACATAGGTATAGCCTGTGCAAAAGTATTGAGATAGGAGATGTCTCTGACGAGTGACAAAGAAGTCCAAATGAGTGACAAATAAATCAGAGCCAAAGTAAAGGGACAGAGGAACCTGAAGTTTTTTTTTTAAAAGTAAGGTGGAGAGTTTTTGACACCAATCACAGCTTTGAAATGTGGACAAAATCTTTTCAATGCTTTTTGGTGTTGAGAAAATGTGCAAAGATCAGTCTCTTCTTATAGGTCTTGAAGTATCTTATGAAGAGTGTGCTATGGTAACCCCAAAAGGTAATGTGATTTTAGCTTGAAGAGAGGCCTAGCTTCAAGGGGAAAAAAAGGTAGTTTTAAATATATTCTGCCCTTTTCAGAACTCATTTGCAGTGCCGTGTTCAGTTCTGGATACCACAATTTAGGATGGACACCAAGAAATAGTAGACTGTCTAGAGGAGGGTTGGCCAAGACAATAAAGGACCTTGATATTTTGGCTTATGAGAATCAACTGAAGGATGTGGAGATATTCAGCCTGGACAAGAGTAGATTTGGAGAAGACATGACACCTATCTTCAAGTATGCCTGTAAATTCAAGTCACATGGAAGAGAGATTGGATGTACTACATTTGGCCTCAGAAAGCAAAACTAAGAATGATGGGCAGAAGGTATAGTATCCTAGGCAACTCTAGAATTCTGAAATAATTTCCAGGATTGTTAGACCAAGTCACAGCTCCACCAATAGTGTATCAGTGTACCTATCTTTCTATTACCCCTTCTATTGCTTAATCCCTTTTGAATCATCTTTTTTAATTTGCTGGTTATGAGATGGTTTGATTTGTATTTCTCTTAATAGTAATGATTTAGTCCATTATTTCATATGGCTCTTAATACTTTGGAATTCTCTTGAAAACTTTAATATTTTGAGAACTATTACTATAACTTTTGAGAACTATTACTATTATTGTTATTATCATCATCATTATTAATTATTCTATCTATTATTATTATTATTATTATTATTATTATATGCTTTGACCACTTATCTATTAAGGAATGGCTTTTGGTCTTATATATTTTTGTTAGTTGACTATAAATCTTGATTTTGGGACTGTTATCAGCAATATTTGATTTGCAGATTTTCCCCAGGCAACCTCTTCCTTTCTTAACCTAGTTGGATTAACTTTGTTCATGCAAAAACTTTTCAATTTCATATAATTGAAATTATATATCATATCTTTTGTAGTCATCTCTATCCCATACTTTCTTAGAAAATCACCTCTTAGCCAGCCAGAAGGAACTTTTTTGTTTTGTCTTTTTATCACTAGTGCCTAACATAGTGCCCTGGAAATGGTGGGCACTTAACAAATGCTTATGGGATAAGTTATTTAAGCTGTACTTTACTCAAATGAGTTTGAAGAGGTGAATTCAGGGCTATTTTATTTTCTTTTAAAATTTAAGTAAGGAAAGGTCTGATTAGATGCATCACTTGTTCAGTCATCTGAACTGGTGATTTTTGAGTTGAAAGAGGGAAAGTGTAGGTGTTCTACAGAGAGGACTTTGGGTGTTTCCTTACCTCTGCAAAAAGCATAGCTGGAAAGCACATTTTTACTTTGAGTGAGTGATAGCTCACTGTTTAAAAAAAATTGAGGAGATGAAAAGAAAGATGCCACGTTAACGAAACATCATGGCTGTGATTTCAGGTTGACTGGAGTCAGGGACTCCAAAATTATGAGTCCCTCTACAACCATTACCTGGCCACATTGCACAGATATATTAAGGCTGAAAAGTCACTGTTGGGAAGAGGAAGAAAAAATTCTACATGTGTGCAACAAGGCTGAGTTATGGGCTAAGGTTGGAGCCGTAATTCTTGACAATCTCGAACTCCAGACAGATTTGCCACATTCTCTCTTTTAGGGCCATGCCACATAAGCAAACTTGGAGACTTTGCTCCTATTACAATCATTGACCTGACCAAAAAAGCCAAGACAAAGAGTGTAAGTGACTAGGGGATTGAATTACAGATACTGAGGCCAATTCTTAAACTTTAGAACCTGGCAATAAACTTGTCTCCCATACATTGGTCAAAAGAAACACTGAGCAGATGCTGATTGGTAAATTAGTATACAGTCCCACATGGTATTTGTGGAGTAAAGAAAATTTCTTTCTCCCCTGTGTGTTTAGACAGATGTTCTACATTATTTGTGCTCTCTTTCCTTAGTATCTCATTTTTGACCTTTCTTTGTCAACTGCTCAATGAGTGCAAGGTTATCATTTATCTACCTGCTGTGCTCCCATCTGCCTGTAAATGCCTGAGCTTGCTTGGATACAGGGCATCTGTATAACCTGATGGGGGATGGGCTCTTCAGAGTCCTTTTAGTTTGCATAAGATCAGTAGCCATGTGACCCACCTCTGCAAAGTCACCAGATGCCTGGTGGTAGCTTTGGAGAGGTCTCTCTAGAGAAAGCACAGAGTGTGTCACAAGTTAAACCAATTCTTTTTGTGCCAGTGCTTCTGTTGGTCCTATCAGAGACTGGGGAAATATGTCAAGAAATTCTTATGTATCACAAGAAATAGGTAAGGTGGTTTTTTGGGTCTGAAAGGAGGCCCAATTGTTAGCACTTTGACATGGCTGGAAAACACTGGATTATGATGAACAAGGATGATTAAGCAGGGCTTCTCTGGTCAAAGGAGGCAGCACTGGAGGTCCCCAGGTTGTCACAGGTAAGGAGGTGAAGAGATTGGCTACAGCCTCTGCTAGAGAGCATGTCTTACATCATGTTCCTGTGGCTCTCCCTATTCCTGCTCTTGATACTTGCACCCAGACAAGAAAGCATTCCTTCATACCAGGTATACATAAGGGAGGGATCATCTCATTAGAATTCACAATGCATCATACAAACATTTCTGCCTTAGGCTGGCCCAAGCCTCACCAGTCAAATCCAGGCCTTTTGGAGAAATCTTAAATAATCTTTTCCAGGAACAACTATCCTGGGCATTTTTACCATTGCAGTAGTTCATCCATCCATCCATTCAACAAGCTTTTATTAAATGCCTACTATGTGCCAGACACTGGGGATCCCAAAAAAGAAATAGTCTCCTCCCTCATGTAGCTGATGTCTATTCGTTGGTGGGGAGGGGAAGGATATGTAGAGACAAGCAAATACAACATACGTACAAAATAAATGCACAGGGCTTTTGGGAATGGGGAGAAAAAGTGAGATATCATGTACCAGGTAACACTCGAGCTGAGTCTTGAAGGAAATTAGAGCAATTCAGTGCCATTCTCCTTCCTGCCTCTCAAAACAGAGTGAACAAAATCCTTCGGGAGAGTCCATAATCCTTACTCCCAGAAAGTACCCTATAGCAAATTGGCCATTTTGTACCCAGTGGAAAGACCCTGAATGATTCCAAATCTCCAAATATTCTCTACATGAAACTACAAATTCCAAAGGAAATTTGGCTAGTATGAAGCAGAGGATTCCTCAAACTTGGGTAAGTGAAGGATAGCATCTGCATGGGGATACTTGTTCCAATTGTATATTTCAGATACAAACTCTCAAGGAAGGCAATTAGCATGATATATTAGAAAGAATATTGGATTTGGAGCCAGAGGATAATTTTTAAAAAATCTTCACTCTACTGTTTACTTTCTAGTTCTAAAGCATATGGCTCTAGCAACCAGTTTTTTTTTTAAACAAATGCTCTATTTGAGTTAGTACCTATGGTCTTTAAAAGCCCTGAGTACAGTGACGCCCTCTTCTCCCACCAGATATGCTACCTGCCTAGCCAATAGAATCATCATTCAGGGGACAAACCCCTGTTAAGAAGGGGCACACCATTCCTACCACCAGAGGTGTGCTGCTACAGGCGAGTTGAATGTTAAAATTTTAATGTGGGAATTTATGTCACTACAAAATCAGGATTTGATTCATTGCTGATCGTCTAGATTTAAGAAAGTGATGCATACATTGTCAATAATTTGGATTAAACTTAAAAGTGTGTTCTGTATATATCCCCTCCCCCACAAGAGCTGGTTGTTAAACATTTACCATCACATCTCTGCCACCATCACCACCAAGTGCTAATTAACTGCCACAGATTTGTAGGGAAGACCAAGAGCCCTGGGAATAACATCCCCTCCTACTCTTTTCCTACTAGTTACTCCCCCTCCCCAGACATTATCTAGGGGAGTATTTCCTTTGTGGAGATGAAATCTGGCAACTGCTTCTGCTTCTGTAGGTATTATAGTCCTTGCTTCCTCTGAAACCATTCATTGCAATTAAAAGCCAGAAAAGAGATTCTCTCACAAGAAGTCCCACTATCAAATGGTTTAATATCAGAAGCTGGAAGTAAAGTGGGTTTCCAGCAACTGGGGCATGACTGAACAAATTGTGGCATATGCATGTAATGGAATGCTATTATATCATAAGAAATTATGGTTATGAAAAACTCAGAGGAACTGAAGACTTATATGAACTGATGCAGAGCAAAGGGAAAAAAAAACAAGAAAACAATGACTGTACGATGACTTCAATAATGTAAGGAAAAACAAAATGGAAAACAATTGCTACCTGTTCAATGCAGAGAACAATTCTGACTTTAGACAACTGTTGGTGAAGAATGACTAACTCCTTTATTAGAATGGTGGATGAATACAGGTGAAAATAAAGCATACATTGTATTGTGACCAGTCAATTTCTTTCATTTAACTATACTTTGTTACAAAAAAGGGGAAAATCTCCTCCGTCTTTTCCTTCCCCCTACCCCATGCATATCTACTTCCTGCCCCTCAGATTCCAGATCACTTGTCACATGTGCCTCTGTGAAGGGTGGGTCCTGTACTTGGGGTAGTCAGTGACTTCTATGTAAGAGTCAACTCAAACTTTTTCTTTTCTTTTAGGAAGGGACAGAATGAGTCACACAAGAAGAATAGACCTGGATGGGTTGAGAACTGCATCAAAAATTTCACTGATTAACATTTGCCTTCAAGCCCACCTGTCTTCCAAACTTTTCTATTTCCATCAAGGGTACCATCATCTTTCCAGTCACCCAAGTTCAGAACTGTGACTTTTCATTTTGACTCATTCCTTTGACTCTTCATTGTTTTTTCAAGTGGTATAAGAGGATGTTGGAATTCTGGACTGCAGTCCAGAGGAACAGTTTTCCCTCTCAACGCTGGCAGAGATTTAGGCTATTATGATCTTTGAGTCAGGAAGTGGACTTGTATCATATCTGGAAGTTTTGAAAAAAAGACATTGGATTTTCAAAAGGGAAAACTGAAAGAAAGGACCTGAGGAGTAAGGAGCAGTGGCCTGCGACTCAAGCCTCCCAATTGGCTCAAAGATTGTGATGATCCAAATTTGTTTTAGTGCTGTTACATTGGGAAGGAGAAAGCTGTATCCAGGGAGACGTGAGCAAACCAACTGGGCTAGAGTAGCAGTTAATAGTGAGGAGCCGTAGGAATATTTCCTTTCATCCATCTTCTTCCCAGCCAATTAACTCCTTACCCCCAATACTTAAAAAGCTAGTGTTATAAAAGGAAATCCTAAATGGATAAGAGTGTTGCAGAACTCATCAACTCCAAATCTCTTAGCAATCCAGAGAAAATGGAGAAATGGAAGAGGCTGAAAAGTTAGGAAGAGACTCTTTCTCCATCCTGCTGTTCTCTGTTGTTGTTGTTCAGCCTTTTCAGTTGTATCTGAGTCTTTATGATCCAATTTGGGGTTTTCTTGGCAAAGATACTGGAGTGTTTTGCCATTTCTTTCTCCAGCTCATTTTACAGATGAGGAAACTGAGGCAAACAGTGACTTGTGCAGGGTCACACAGCTAGTAAGTATCTGAGGCCAGTTTTGAACTCAGGAAGAAGATGAGTTTTCCTGACTCCAGGCTCCACTTAGCTGCCCTATTCTTTGCTGCCTGGCTAATGAGGCCTCTGCAGTTCCAAAATGGACACGAGTAAGATGAGGATTGATGATTGTTTGAGAACTCTATCCACACATGTTGTTGTTTTGTTGTTTTAGTTTAAGTTTTCATTTTAATAGTTCTAGGATTTCATTGTGTAGGGAGCTTCTAGAGTGTTTGGCCTTTGCCTTGCCCCTAACTCTTGGACGGAGCAATCAGTCCTA
Organism: Vombatus ursinus; assembly: GCF_900497805.2. NCBI lineage: Eukaryota > Metazoa > Chordata > Mammalia > Diprotodontia > Vombatidae > Vombatus > Vombatus ursinus. The sequence goes on along the minus strand of NW_020954575.1, from coordinate 13,622,150 downwards.
GCATCTTTTGGACCTCTTAAGTTCCAACCTATCCTCAAGATTTGCCTAGAATCCTAGCTGTGACCAATATCCAATATTGCCCTTCCATAAATCAAGATATCTTTAGCTATTAATATTCACAATCATGCAAGGGCATGGAATAAACCAAATACAATATGGAACAGCAGAAAAGACACTAGATAGGAGTCAAGATCTCTTGCATTCAATTCCCAATTTGATTACTTAGACCCTAGATCACTTTGGATTAATCACTTAGGAAATCCAGTCAGCATTTATTAAAAATCTTTTATGCATAGAGTTTAAGGGGAAAAATAAACAAATAGACCCACTCTCAATGTTTATATTCTATTTAACCTCTCTGGGCCTCAGTTTCTTCATCTTTAAAATGATAACATGATTTTTAAGTTTGCTTCCAGCTCTAAAACTATGAACTATAATATTTAAATACCACATAATTAATAATAATTAAATATATAAATAATAATTAAATAAGGATGAGAAAAATCAAGTCATAGCTTCACCTCTCCTACCTTCTTCTTCTAAATTTTCTGTGTGACACTTGGCCCTAGACAGTTTCTTGCTCTCCCAACCATCTATTCTCTATGTGTGATTGTTTTATAAGACAACATATTAATTTTATGAGAGCACCCTTTCCTCAAGGGATGGAAGTCATTAACTCTTTGCTAAGTTCTCAAGCTTCCTTCACTTCTCTGGTAATGTTTTGACTTGGGTGGACGTGGAAAATTCTTTCTTGTGGCCAAAAGACATCTGGTCTCTTGTGGATGAATCCTTTGAGAATGAGATAAGAAAACACATACATGTTCATTTCTGCCTGAGTGAGGTCCAGTAAATATTGACTGACTGACAACAAAATGAATAAAAGTGGTATCTATCCATCTTTCCAGTGTCACTAAATCTACTGCCTTAGATGAGTTATTCTCTCTGGTTGACAATTTGCAAGCCTCCTCTATGAGAAGGGAGACCAGGTCTGATTCATCCTAGACAATTGCTCCTTTATTCTTGTAATAGAATAAATGTGAATTTGAGTTTCAGCTTTAGGAGAAAACTAACAGGTCCTTTAGCCCTACCTTTAGTACAGATAAATTTTGTATGAGGTAGAACACTCTTGGGGGAAAAATGCAATTAAGAAAAAAAAGTTATTGAAAGCAATATTTCTCAGAAATAAAATTTAAAACATAGTGCTTGGAGAACCATCATGGATGTTTAGATTATAACAGTTCATCAGAGGTTTTTTTTATTGGATGATTTAAGGTTTACATTATAACTTCAAGACATTTGCAATAAGATAAAAGGCAAGCATTTGATGCATGAAGACCAATATTTTACAAATAGTCTCTCATCTGGTGATAACATAAAAGCTTTGATAACAGTGTGTTGAGATGGAGAGTTCTCATAGTCGTGCTCTGACCTGAAATATGGCAACTGGCGTATGTTGTTGTCATTACTTTTTCTGGAGCTGAATAAGTAGTAATAATAGCATATGCTCATATTATGCCTACTCCAACTTTTGGCTCCAGCCAGGTCTAAGTCTCATTGGTGTCCATTAAGTATTTTCTCCAGTTGTTTGGGAGAGCTGATGTTCTAGGAATACTAATTCCTTAATTGGTTCTTGAGACACTTCTAAGAATGCTTAGGTATTTAAGGTGCTCAGGCACTATCACCCTTGTTGGTGATTAGCCTCTTTTCTCTAATAGGACAATGCTAATTCAATCTGTGAACTCAAACTGTAGTGTTTGTTCCACCCCTCCTGTTCTGGCTCTCCTCTATTCCTGACAGTGACTCAGCTAGCAAAGCCTGGTTTTCTGGGTTCCCTGGCCTTGTTTTTCGGTTGCTGCATGTGACTTCCCCCAGATCTCCATGTTTCTGAGCCTAGCCTTAATATAAGTAGTCAGGCAAATGCAGTGTGTTACAACACAGAGTTCTGAACTTTTAAATCAGAAAGCCCAAGTTAGAGGTCTGGTTCCACCTCATAATCTATGTGACCTGTGGCAAGTTACTTAAACTGAGACTTACTTTTCTCATCAATAAAACAGGGACTTAAGCTAATAATAGATGCTTGTACTAATAATTAAGGCCAGCTAGATGGTTCAATGAATACAGTCCTAGGCCTGGAGTCAGGAAGACCTGAGTTGAAATCTGACCTCAGACATTTAGTAGCTGTGTGATTCTGGGCAGGTCACTTAACCCTGTTTGCCTCAGTTTCCTCATCTCCAAAATGATCTGGAGAAGGAAATGGCAAACCACTGCAATATCTTTGCCAAGAAAACTTCATGGGCAGCATTGGCATGCTATGGTCCATGGGGTCCTGAAGGGTTGGACACAACTGAATGACTGAACAATAACTTACAATAAATGCTTATTGAATGATACTACTTGGAACCTCCTTATACCACTGAAATCATATTTATTTCTATCAACCTACCACACAAGTGGATAGAAGGCTGGACTTGCAGACAGGAAGACAGGGATTTGAATTCTGTGTCAGACAATAGCTGTTTGTCTTTTAACTGGACAAATTCTTTAACCTCTTTCGGTTTCCCAATTTGTAAAATTGTGTTTAATAATAGCACTTACTTCAAAGGGTTATGCAGATCCAGTGAAATAATACATGTAAAACACTGTAAACCTTAAATTGCCATGTAAGTTGTTCAGTCGTTTCAGTCATGTCTGACTTTGTGACCCCATTTGGGGTTTTCTTGGCAAAGATACTAGAGTGGTTTGTCATTTCCTTCTCCAGTGGATCCAATACATCTATTTTTGTCAGGCAATCAAAAGTTAAGTGACTTGCCCAGGGTCACACAGCTAGGAAGTGTGTGAGGCTGGATTTGATCTTAGGTCTTCCTGACTCCAGGCTCAGTGCTCTATCTACTGAGCCACCAGCTGCTTTTTGCTGCATTATCATTATTATTATTATCCTCTCTCTCTCTCTCTCTCTCTCTCTCTCTCTCTCTTTTTCTTTCTCATTACATAGCCAGTCAATGTCCTTTGCTAACAGCATCATATATGTTACTGATGATATCTTTTCTACTGCTTTTTGTATGCATTTTGTCACTGGTAATATGCTACAGTATATTTACATTGAGCATTTATGTCTCCTTTGGATGACCTTCAGTTTTGATTCTTTTGGGGATTTATCCATTCAGAAAAGAAAAAAAAAAGAAAATTGATAAAGAATGCTTGTTTGTTTAGGCTATGACCTGCAGTTGAATAGATGGCTCATTTGTTTCCTCCAGTTACACAAGGTATCCCCCAAAGTCTAAGGTTTTTAGGATACTGTTTAGAGAAATCTGTGATTTCATCATGGTGGGGAACTCCAAGGATGTGGGAACTCTCTCCACTGAGGCAGAAGGCAACCTATAGATAGTAGATAAGTCCTGACCTAGAGGGATGCTAGAGGCACTAAGACATGCAAGGATATTAAAACTGGATATGATCACGTGATATAATGGAAAGACGGCTCTACTTGGAGTTAGAGGAGCTGAAAATCCCAACTGGACTACAGTGTGATCTTGGGCAAATCACAGCCTCTCTGTACTTCAGTTTCTTTACACAAGAAGGTTGGACTCGATAACCTCCAAAGTTCTTTTCAGTTATAAATCTATGCTTGCATACGCCCAGAACACTGGATCATAACATTTAGATCTAGAGAAATCTCCTGAGCACATCTTATCCAGTGGTGTCATACTCAAATTGGGGGGTCACTTATGGGTACATAAAGGGCAGCTAGATGGATAGAATGCCAGGCCTGGAGTCAGGAAGACCTGAGTTCAAATCTGGCCTCAGATACTTACTAGCTGTGACCCCGGGCAAGTCACTTAACTGTTTGCCTCAGTTTCCTCAACTGTAAAATGATCTGGAGAATGAAATGGCAAACCACTCTAGTGTCTCTTTCAAGAGAACCCTAAATGGGGTCATCAAGAATTGGACATGACTGAAACAACTAAACAACAACAACAATAGATCTGTACATAAGGATCCCTCTAGGCTGCCTTTTGACTTCATATTATCTGTTTTTAAACTTATTTTTGTTTATTTTGTTAAATATTTCCCAATTACATTTTAATTTTGTTTGGCCACATTAAAGAGTGTTATGGGCCGCACATAGACAGCAACCTCATGTTCGACACCTCTGACCTAGTCCAATGCCCTCTTTTTACAGTCGTGGAAACAAAGATCCATAAAAGTTAATTAACCTCCCCAAGGTCACCCAGGGCAAAAGAAAGCCTAGGTCCTCTGACTCTAAAAACATTTCTCTCTCCCCTACATGATGGTCTAAGCCCAGCGCTCAGCTACTCTACTTTTTGGCTATAGTCAGTAGGTTCATTATCACACACATCTTAGACAGACAATACTAATGAACTATCACTAGAACTGTAGGAGATGAGGAAAGCAGGGTAGATCACTTTTGGGAAATAGCACAAGGCTTTTAGTGACTCCAAGTTTCTCTTTGAAATAAAATTCAATCTTTTTAATACCAATAATCTTCTGGTGATTTCGCATGGCTGGGAATTATGAAATGCCATGAATTCCCATTTCCTGGTTTTAAGAAAATGTTCTCTGGGAGCAAAAGATGTTTAGCAGACAATGAACAATGCCTCCTCTTAACTTTGTTCATTATTCTTAAAATATAATCAATAAAAAAATTTAAATTTTATGAAATTAAAAAAACACCAGGAAAACAGTTGATCAATAGATTAATAAGATTTCACTAGTTACTAGGTACCAAGAAACAAAACAAATTAAAGACTTTGATGGGACCAGAGTGGGGACAAGGGTGAACCTCTCTGCCTCATTCCTCCACTTATGTGAGTGTGTGTGTGTTTTTTCTGTGTGCTGTAATACCTACATCTTCAAATCTCTAAAACTGAATCTGATTCCAGATTTTTCCCCTTATATTAGCTCACTGATCCTGGCTCATATTGTGTTGGCTCTGATTAACCTGGTGGCAATGAAGAGGGAGAGAGGAATATAAGATGGGTGGGGCTGACAGAGGTGACTATGATGGAGGTAGGAGTAGGAAGTGCTGGTCAGGGAAGGGACCTGTGGCCTAGGTAGCCTACAATTCAGAATTCTCCATGAGTCTTTTGCCTCTCCCTCTAGTGCTCATTGCTTTTCCTCCTTTTCTGTCTTTCTATAACCCCTTCCCCATATCCTATTCATTTTAGCACTTAATATGTAGCATTTTGTATGATTACTAAGATGTTTAGTTGGACTAAAGCACCTTCTATTTTTCAACTTCCTTTCTATGGGTATGCATGTCTTCTCTCACTGATGATGGACTATAAGCTCCCAGAGGGTAGAGTCTATGTTGTGTAGGCTTAGGATAGGAACTGGTCCTGTGATTTCATTGGTAATGGAAACTAACTTCCTCTACCAGTGCAAGTTGGCACCTGCTTCACAAATGATAGTCTTAGGAGCTTCCCAGATCACTAAGAGGTTAAGTGACTTGCTCAGGGTCACATGAACAGTATTTATCACAGGCAAGATGCTAACCTAGATCTTTCCAATTCCAGGGCCAACTCTCTATACAGTGCACACCATACTTTCTTTTTTAATATGCCCTACATTCATCTTATATTTGCCTCCTAGATTTCCAGAGCTATGAACATAGTAGTTAGCCAGTGCATATTCATTCATTTATTCGGTAAACACTTATTATGTGCCTAGTATGTGCCAGGTACTGTGCTAAGATGTGGGGATACAAAAAGAGGCAAATGACCGTTCTTGCCCTTGAGGAGCTTACAATCTAATAGGGGATACAGCATGCAAATAAACATAGCCAAAACAAGGATAAATAGGAAATAGTTAACAGGGAAGGTACTGTAATTAAGAGGGGTTGGGGAAAGCTTCCTGTAGAAGGTGGGATTTTAGTTGGAACTTAAAAGGAAGTCAGGGAGGTCAGTCATCAGAAAGGAGGAGGGAGAGCATTCCAGGCATGGAGGACAGCTGGAGAGAATGGCCAGATCTGAGAGATGGGGTGTCTTGTTTGAGAATCAGCCAGAAGCCCAGTGTCACTAGATTAAAGATAAATAATCTTCATGTTATTTTGGGATGTTAAGGAATAAGATATGAGACGAATTGAAAGATAGGAGGGGGCTAGGTTATAAAAAAGACCTTAAATGCCAAAAGAGTATTTTGTATTTGCTCCTGGAGGCAATAGGAGGTCACTGGAGCTCATTGAGTAGGCTAATGATGTGATCACACTTGGGTTTTGGGAAAATCACTTTAGTGGCTGAATGGAGAATGAATTGGAGTGGGGTGAGATTTGAAGCAGGCACACCTGTCAGCAGGCTACTGCAGTAATTGAGGCATGAGAAGGTGAGCGTGTATATTAGAGTGATGGTAGTGTCAGAGGAGAGAAGGGGGAATATTCAGGAGATTTTGCAAAGGTGAAATTTGTAGGTCTTGGCAACACCTTGGATATGGGGGGTAAGAGATAGTGAGGAATCAGGATGATTCCTGGTGGACAGCTTGAGGGACTGGAAAGATGGCATTTACCCCTAAATATTCATCTAATAAATGAGTAAGTGAGTAAGAGCTGAGTATATCAGGGAGCTATGCAACCATTCTCATGAATCAGCCTTATGAGATAGAAGACCACAGAGGACTTATTTATGTCTGGCTACAAGGGTTTCCTGAACCTACCTTATAGGGAAATACCAGTTACTTTTCAGATTAAGTAGTTGAAGAAAATTAATTCCACAAGATTTTTTTTGCCCAAATAAGTATTAATTAATGCCCTATAGGTAACTAATCCCCCCTAAATATTGCCTTAAAATATTTTAGATATCATATGGAGAGATTATACATTTGTTGCCTATGGGCATCTTCCCTCAAAGTACTCCCCAGTTTATTGTGTATTATCTCCTCACCTCTGCCTTGGTATCCCTAGTCCCTTTAAAGGCTCAGCTCACTTGATATCTCCTACATAGATCATAGACTCATAGATCAAGAGCTAGAAGGTTATTTAGTCTAATACTTTTTTTAATAGCTGAGGAAATTGAGGCCCATTGAGGTTTGGTGAATTTCCCAATGTCAAATAGGCAATAGATATCAGAATCAAATTTGAATCCAAACCCTATAACTCCAGAAACAATATTTTTTCAATTGCATCATGTTGCGGGTAGGACTTTCCTGACTCTCCAAATTATCAGTGTCTTTATGCTATCCCCACTGTCAAAACTACTTTGCATATACTTTTCATTGGCAGTTAGGTAGTACAGTAGATAAACTGCTTGACCTAGAGTCAGGAAAACCTGAGTCAAATCCAGCCTCAGACACTTACTATCTCTGTGACCCTGGGCAAGTCATTCAATCTCTATTTGCTTCAATTTCCTCAATGTAAAATGGGAATAACTTCCTAAATTAATTTGTGAGGATTAAATGAGATAATATCTGTAAAGTGCTTAGCACAGTGCCAGACACAAAACAGACATTTAATAAGTCCTTCCTTCCTTCTTTCTCTCCCTTCCTTCCTTCCTTCCTTCCTTCCTTCCTTCCTTCCTTCCTTATTTCTTTCCTCCCTTTCTTTTTTTCTCCTTTCTTTTTCCCAATCTGCTTAAATGTCCTTTCCCCTAACCTTCATAAAATGTAAGCTTCTTAAGGGCAGGCAGGTCTGTTCTGCTTTTGCCTTTGTCAATCAATCAATAGGCATTTATTAAGTGCCTACTATTTGCCAGGCACTGGGCTGAACATAATAGGCACTTAATAAATGTTTGTTGGATTTAATGGAATTGGAAGCCATATCTGTAGACCACAAATGACCTGGATGATTTTGCTCTTTTGGAAAGGCTTTAGTTTGGGCTTGGAGGTGGACTTTGTGTCTGTCATCCTGGGACCAGTTTAGCTAAATTCACAGAAGCTCATTGCCAGCTTGGCCACAGGTAATAACCTTCTCAGACAGAGCAGCTTTCTAAGAGTGTCTACTAAGTTACAGAAGAATTTTCAGCTCCATCAGGATGTGAGGTGGGGCAGGGGGAGTACCCACACAGAGAAAAGCAAGTATTGAAGTAATTACATCCATCATGCTGTACAGAAGAAGACAAGGTTGTGGGAAAGCAATAGGAAATCTTTGTTATTCTGTTTGATGCCAGTTAGAGTATTGACTCACTTAATTGTCATTACTCAATAACCTCTGAAGCTTTCTACCTGTGAGTTTTCAACATTTAAAGAAAATGTTTTCATCTGAGGGAAACAAATGGATTCAGTCAGTTGGTATATTTTGCCCTGTTAGCTGAGAGATGGTGAGGTAGGAGTGGGGAGGACATTGTTGGGATTACGTTTTCATTTTAAAATGCAGTATTTTATGGTCAGCTCAATAGATTTCAGTCATCTTTGGCTCTTCACATTTCTAACAAATATATATTAATGAAATAATATATTGAAATTGAGAATGACAAGTTGAGGAATATATAATGCAGAACCCTCTCTGGGATTCTCCAAACCCATCAAACCATTCATGTTTGCTGATTGAGTTCTCAGACAGTGACTGCATCAAGGTTGTAGGGCATCTCATATAGCCAACTTTTTATAACTATAATTCATGTGCCCCCACTAGTGTGTCTCCACTCAACAATCAGCCAGTGGACATGATTAGCTCTTAGCAATGACATTTGACATAGTGAGAACAATAGCTCCAAAACATTCTTTACATACACTCTGACACAAAATACACATAGTGGCCATAGAAAAAGTAAGCAGAAAACTTAATAGTACATAGTGAGGTACACATGTAGAGAATATGTGTGACCATGAAGACTTACAGTTCTGTAACTTCAATGCCCATTGTACTTCCTCTTCTAGTGGAGTCTTCAAAAAGTAACTCTATTAATGCAGCATCTCTGCTGGAAGGGCCACTTATTTAAGCTCCCAGTGACTACTCCTGCCCACATTTTGACTCTTGAGTGTCAGGGCTAGTCCCCTTTTGAGTCTATAGCTAGTCTTTTATATTGATAGAAGTCTTCCTTGAAGTCATCCTTGAAGATGCTTCTAGCCCTAAGTGACTGCCTCTCCATATCTGTGTTTCTACTTCTTGGTGGATATAGTGTCTCCTATTGGTTAAATAACTCCCATTCATAGATACATATTGATTTGGACTTGTGGTTTTATAGGTATTGACAACTCCTGGTGAAGAAACTCCTACTATAGCTGTCCTGCAACTTAGAATCAGAGATAGTTGACTGAAGCATCAATGGTTAAATGACTTGCTAATGGAAGGCCATACAGCTAGTGTGTGTCAGAGATGGGACTTGGACCCAGATTTTTCTGACTCAGCGGCTAGCTATCTATACTACTAAACAATGAGACAGTAAAATAATGCAAGGCATAAAAAGAAGAATGAGAAGAAGAGAGTACATAACTGACAATGGCAACATAAGAGGACAAATGAAAGAGAATGGATAGACAATCCTTTTTGAGAATTTTAGGGGGGGAATAAAGAATTGGGATATTTTATACATCAAAATAGATTCACTGAAGGATAAATAGTTTCAAAGCATGTTTAACTAGTTGGAGAGATGTTTAATGTTATAACAATCCATTTTAAATGTGTTGTTTCTGTGTTTTTCTTCAATAATTAACAAGTTATCTCTTGAATATCTCCTTTGAGGCAAGAATTAGGCTACACCTGAGGGGAATGAAAGAGAAGTAAAACGCAGGGAACTATAATGGAATTACAGTATTGGGACAAATGTACATTGAAAGAAACAATGAAATAACAAAATAGGAAGTAGATAATTAGGTTTCCATTTTAGTGGTACATATGATCTATCAATCAAAAAATATTTACTAAGTACCTGATACCTGTCAGCACTATGTTAGGCACTAGAGATATGAAGACAAAAATGAAATAATTCCTGGCCTCGAGAAGCTTACATTCTACCAGGGGAGGAAATATGCATACATAATACATACAAGATATAAACAAAATAAATTCAAAGTAATTTTGATAGAAAGCTTAGGAAGTAAGAGAAAATTAGAGTGTCACCACATCTTTCCTTTCCATCTTTCCAGCTATATCTCATCTGTTTCTATGTTCTAGGTAAGTTGGAATATATTGACTATTCCTCATAAACCTACTGTGCTTCCTTTCCTATACATACTGCATGAATTAGGGCATCTGTACTTTTGTTCACCCTGTTCCCAAAGTTGGGAACATTCTCCCTGCCTCTCTTTACTTCTTGAACCTCCAACTGTTCTCAATAACAGGAATTAGTAATCCTTCAGGAAGCCTGATTTGATTGTCCCTGTCCCTTGGAATGACCTTCTCCTGATCTATCCTATTCCCCATCAGATTTTACATAGCATGTTATTTGTAGCTTTTTCATGTTTTTATCATGTATTATCATTTGTGTATGCTACATATCTCTGTTATATTGAACCTTCTGTCTCCCATTGTCCTTAGCTTACTGTTCTACACATAGCAGTTGCTCCATAAATGATTGCTGAATTGAAAGGAGAAATCAATATGAGCTAGCTTTGAGGAAAGTAATCAAATACATACTATTGTTACTGGTAAGACTATCTTAATAAATTGCCTTATGATTCCATTCATCATCCCTCAGACTTCTTTTCCCCTGGCATTACTCCCTTATATATGATATTTTCCCCAATTAGAATGTAAGCTTCTTGAGGCCAGAGATGATATTGCTAGCTTGTATTTGTATTCCCATCTCTTAATACAGTTTCTGGCATATAGTAAGCACTTCATTTTTTTCCTTTCATTTATTCATAAGCAGTTGGGGGAATCAGAGAACTTGAGAGGGACTTTAAATAGTGGGTAGTATTTGGATAAATTGGGATGAGAATTAAACATTTTTAGGCAAAAGAAAAGACATAGAAGTAGGAATGAGCATGATGTAAATGTATGAAGCAGGGGCCAGTATTTGAATGGGGATGTAGAGAGGGGGTTATGTCAGAGGGGGAACATATTACACAGTGGGAGATAAGGTTGCTTAGAGTAGAGTGAAATAATGGAAGACCTCTTGATGACATTTATCTTTAATTAAGTAGGAGATAATAAATAATTGTGAGATTTTGAGAAAGATTGTAACATGGTAAAAATTGTATTTTAGGAAAATCATGGTGTTGGACCATGCTCTTGGTTTAATGGTAAATACAGATGCTTTCTGAGCAACTGTCATGAGTTTATTTCCCTATTGATGATCATAGAATCTCAGGCTTCAGGTTTGAATTAACCTTACACAAATCACTTCACCCCTCTAAGTTTTAGTTTTGTTATCCATAAAATGAGGGGGTTGGACTAAATGACTGCCAAGGTCCTTTTTAGCTCTAAATCTAAGATGTAGTACACTTCATTTTACAGATGAAGAAACTGAGAACCAGAGAGCAGAGGAAACGAGAATCTATCACTCATTACAGAAACAGGGAAAAATTACCCCTGGTACTGAGATTATAACACTGAAAGGGCTGACACCCCATGGGTTATTCTAGAGGGATCCTTGTACTTCTCCTACCTACCAGTGAAGGAATTTTTTGGGGGAAATAGTAGGGAAAAAAGATTAATAAACTAAAATTCAGACTAAATATCAGGCTTAGTCCTAAAGGCACCACATACCTATTGGCAGGACAGGAACTCTTGGGGAATGTCTATTCTTAGAGGAAGTCCTTGTGGAGTTGTGTGAAAAGTCCTAGAGAAGGGGTCAAGGGAGCTACCTTTGTGTTTGCTTGCTGCCTGTACATTTGTGGGGTTGAGTTTCCTTTACTCTAAGATGAGAGGCAGAATGGTGTAGTGGAAAGGATGTTGAATTTGTAGTGTGAGGTCCAGAATTCAATTTTTTGATTTTGCCATTTACTACCTAGAAGACCTTGGGTAAGTTGCTTTAATCTCTAGACATCAGATGTCTCATCTATAAAATGAAAGACTTTTCCATTGAGTACCCATGGGACCTAGGACAGGTCAGTTAACCTCTCTAAAATTCAGTTTTTATCTGTAAAATGAGGGGCATGGACTAGATAACCTTTTAAGTTCATTCTGGTTCCAAATCTCTAATTATGGGGCCCCACAATTAGGCATTCTCTAAAGTCCCCTCCAGCTATAAATTCCATGATCTATGCATTATGGCCCTCCTTGAGGAAATACTTGAGGGGTGCTTAGCCTAGAGAACACTCAGATTGGGCATGATGGGAATCTTCAATATCTAAAGGGCTAACTTGTAAAAGAGGGATTACACTTGTTCTGTTTTGCCTTGGATAGAAATTTAGGTTACATATCAAGGGACAAGAAACTCCCTTACTATTCTTTATATATCCTTACTATCCCTTTGAGCTATCCAATAGCAGAATGGGCTACCTTGGGAGGTGATGAACTTCCCCTGATTGTGAGTGTTAAAGCATAGACTGAATGACCTTTTATTGGTTATTTTATAGAAGGATCCTTGGATCATCATAGATTTAGATCTAGAATGAATGGATCTTAGAAACTACTCATTCTATTCCTTTCATTTTACAGGTAAGGAAACTGGGGGAATTAAGTGACTTTCCCAGGTTTGCTCAGCTAGGAAATGTTTGAGGTGGAATTTGAAGTCAATCCTTTTTACTCCAAGCCAAGTTATCTGTTTGGGATTCTTTTCAAGTATAGGTTGGATTAGAAGTCTGCTTAGGTCCTTTCTAACTTTCAGATCATGTGATTCTGTGATTCTTTCTGACCTGGAGATTCCAGCTTAGAGAATCATCAACTTGATCCTCAGCTTGATGACTTATTCTTGCTATAACAGCTAGCATTTATATAACACCTTAAGGTTTGTGAAGTATTTTATGAATTTTTTTATTTTATCCTCTCAACAACCCTAGGAAGTAGGTGCTATTATTATCTCCATTTTTACAGATGAGGAAACTGAGGCAGACAGAGGTTTAAGTGACTTGCTCAAGGTCACACAGACAATAAATATCTGAGGCTGGACTGGAACTCAGGTCTTCTTGACTCCAGGTCCAGTGCTCTATCCACTGTACCACCTACCTGCCTATAAACTAAAGAATGAAGCACAATGAGGAAGTTCAACAAGCCTTATGGAAAAGTCACTGACTATCAGCGAGCTCCTGAAGAATTTAACTCAGTAATTCTCTGTATGCTCTATCAGGGAAGGCTCATTTTGCTTTTCTGAACAGTTCATCATCCAGAACCAATAACGGAAAGATTGTAACTGCTTTTCCTTTGCTTCAGGGACTGTTTAGAAATAAAGATGTGCAAAGTTTTGTTTTCTTTCTTAAAATTTCCAATCTGCTTTAAAATTTCACTAAGACTAAATCAGATAACAGCAAAACACAAAGGCAGAGAGGAAAGTTTAAAAAGACAGGCATATATAACAGATTAAAAATTATACCACTGGGAAAAGGCATGAGAGTGTTTTTTGTTTTTTTTTTTTGTGCTAAAGGAGGTTACTTCCTCCATTGATGCTATCTGGGTGCATTAATAGCCCAGGTAATTAATGGTTGTAAAACACTTGAAAAATATAAAGCATTGAATCAGTGCTAAAAATAATTATGCCATTATATCAGAATGGGGAGCTTCATTACATACACACATCCAGAGGGATTTTGCAAATGGGTGATACTGCTACTGAATCTCTGGTGGAAATCTGAATGTCCCCACCTGAAACATCAATTTATACATGTACCTATTTTCTAGTGTGAGTATCTAGATCTATGCCCACTGTTGCCAGATTACCAGCCAGAGACATACCAAAAGGAATACCTGCATTAGCACATGGATGGGGAAAGAAGTCCATCTCAGATTTTCCCTGCTCTTTGCAGTCTGCCCTAACTGCTTCCTCCTTCCACAATTTAATTCAACAAACATTTATTAAGCATCTATTATGTCCCAGGTACTAAGCTAGGTGCTGAGGATACAAAGACAAAGTCAAGATGTGCTCTATCCTAAAGGATGTTACTTTTTATTAAATATTCTGAACTTGTTTCAAACTTATTTATCTGTCTTACTGAAATTATTTATATAGGTATTAGAGCTAAAAAGGGCCTTGGAGATTATCTAGTTCAACCCTTTCATTTTACAGATAGGACAATGGAGGTTCAAAGGGGAAAGGGACTTGCCCATGTTCACAGAGGTAGTTAAGTGTCAGAGCTAAGATTAGAACCCATGTTTTCGGATTGTATCTCAGAAGATGACTTTACTTTCTGCCCTACTGAGATAATGCCATCTCAAGGGAATCCATCAGTTACTATTTTCCACTACAATAAATATTTTTTTTCATTCTCATGCTTCCTTTCTACCTTCACTTTAGTTTTAGGAGAAAGAGAGATGAGCCTTCTCTTTGCCAAGGTCTCTTCTTGTGTTCCTCTACTTATATCATTGAGTCTATCTGTTTTTAATAATCAAATGATAATCACATTAAAGAAGATGAATAGATATCTGCTTTGCGGCTGCACCCTAAGGACCATGGGATTTTTCATCTTGATTGTAGCTGAAACCTCAATGTGTGTTGTCTCCCTCAGAAAACGAGCTCCTTGAGAGCAGAGATTCAGTTACTTTTCTGCTTTCATCCCCAATGCTTATCATAGTGTTTTGCACATATTAAGCAATATTTCATTCATTCATTCATCACAGAGCTCCTTACTTGACAAATTCCTCCACTTTTTCTTTTTGCATCTTCTAATGCCCTTTGCACTTGATCTTTCCTCTAATCTTGCAAACATGCTCAAATATCTTCTACCTTTAAAATACCTTCCTATGATCCTGTTACCCCTTCAAGGCCTAGATCTTCTCCTTTCAACTATTAAAACTTTTAGAAAGAATAGTATACATGTGCTGTCCTCATTTCCACATCACCCATTAACTCCTTAGTTTTTGGAAAACTATCCACTGAATCTGCCTCATCCTGTGTTGCTTTTGATCAACTTATCACCAATTTCAATAACTTTTTGAGTAATAATATTTTTTCTCTTCAGTATTCCATGCTCAACCTCTAGCTTTGACCCTTTTCTCAGTACTATCTCTTCTCTTTGCTTCCATGACTCAGCATCCTCATGACTTTCCTACTTCTTGACTACACCAATCTCATTTTCTGGTTCTTCATTCCTCTTACTCAATCAGTCATTGATTCTCAAATACTCATTAACCACTGGGTATATGCCAGACACTGTGCTAATCGCTGGGCTACAAAGAAAAAGCAAAATGGTCCCTATCTTCAAAGTGCTTACATTCTAATGAGAGAAACAACTTGTATCCATATAGATTTTATACAAGATATGTTTGAAGAGATAGAAGATAATATTAGAGGACAAGGTACTGGCAAATGGGGAGAACCAAGAAAGGACTCCTGCAAAATATGACATGTGCTACATCTTGAAGGAAACCAGGGATCCAGAGAAGTAGAAGGAAGGAGAGTGTTCCTTCCAAGCATGGAAAATAGCTTGTGCAAAGGAACAGAAACAGGAGATAGAACAAATAGTGTATGAGAAGAGCAGCAAAGAGACCAAATTGGCTAAATTACAGAGTATGTGAAGAGAAATAATATGTAAGAAAACTAGAAAGGCAGGAAGGAACCAGATTGTAAACAGCTTTAATTATCCAATAGGGGAGTTTTCATATATTCTTAGAGGTAACAATGAACCACTAGAATTTAGTGAGTGGGGGGGACTGACATAGATCAGCACTATTGCTTCGTTGGACATGTGTCCCTCTGTGATCTGCACTGAGTCTTCTATTCTCTCCTTACAATTATTTGGCAAACTTAATCACTTCAATCATGTAACCTACCATTTTTATACAGATGAGTATCTTATTTATACATTTAGTCCCAATCTTTTTATAAAGCTTTGGTACTTTTATGGTTTGTTTTAGAGGAGCATGAGTTTCAGAAATATGGTATTCTAGGGGCAGCTGGGTGGCACAGTGGATAGAGCACTGGCCCTGAAAGTCAGGAGAACCTGAATTCAAATCCAGCCTCAGACCAAACACTTGACACTTCTGAGCTGTGTGATCCTGGGCAAGTCACTTAACCCCAATTGCCTAAAAAAAAAAAAGAAAGAAAGAAAGAAAAGAAATATGGTATTCTCTTATAGATCGGTGCTTCAATGGATCTGTGGTCTCTTCCATGTAGGTATACTCTCCAATGGTTGAGATCTCAACTCATCCATGCCTTCTCATGCTGTGTTCATGTTCCCCCATTAAACCTTCACAGATGAGCCCCCTGAACCCTAGAGGTTATCCTTGAGGTCTTTTAGCCATTCTCTTATTATTGCCCATTTTTATTTTCAGAAAAAGCTCACTAATGCAGATAAAATGAAGGAAGGCTGGTCTGAAAGTGGAAAATGGTAATGGAAAGCATTTAAAAAAACATACATGTACACTAAACAAACATTTGTTGATGTAAATCAACAATGTAAAAATTATTCTTTCCAAAAGAAAGTTCACTGGCACCAGGCTAACAATGTTCTCTTTAATAAAGGTTCACATGGAATTTGCTTTAATGATCAGATGAAAAGCATCTTTTTAATGTCAGGAGAAAATAAATAACGCACCCAACCTGTTGGGCAGACTCCCTGTGGTGAACTCCTGGGGGTTACATAGATCAGAGTTGTATAGGAAGAACATGCATGAACAGGTAGTAATCTCCTTCTTGAGAGGAAATATCCACATTGATCATATCCTATTAAAAGATTATCTTTGACCCAGCAATACCACTACTAGGTCTGTATCCAAAAGAGATCAAGGAAAAAGAAAAAAAGGGCCTATTTGTACAAAAAGATTTACAGCAATTGTTTTACAGTGGTAAAGAATTATAAATTGAGGGGACAATTAAGAATGACTGAGTAAGTTGTGGTATATGATTGTGATAAAATTCTATTGTGCTATAAAAAGTGATGAGCAGGATGGTTTCAGTAAAACCTGGGAAGGCTTATATGAAATGATGTAAAATGAAATGAGAAGAACCAAGAGAACATTGTACACAGTAACAGTGCTATTGTAAGGATGATCAACTGTGAAAGACTTGCTATTTTGATCAAGACAATGATCCAAGACAATTCCAAAGGAGCCATGTTGAAAAATGTTCTCCACCTCCAGAGAGAGAACTGATAAACAATGAATACATATTGATGCATATTTTTGGGGGCTTTCCTCATTTTCCTTGTTTTACTTTTTTGCCTGTGTTTATTTTTGCAACATGGCTAATATGGAAATGTTTTGCATGAATTTGTAAGTATAATTGGTATTAAGTTGCTTGCCTTCTCAAGAAGAAGGGAGGGACAGAAGAGAGTGAAAGAATTTGGAACTCAAAATTTAAAAAAATGATTATTTAATTTTTTACATGTAATTGGGAAATATTTAATGAAATAAATATTATTCATTATTAAAATAAATAAATAAAAATATCAAAATATCTTATATTAATTGATACCACAGAATCATGCAAACACAGAATCTGAGAGAGGGAAGAGACCTCAGTAGCCAGCAGGAGGAAATCACAACTTCTTGATGCAACCCATTCTATTTTTCAGCAGCTCTCTAATTGTTAAGAAGTTTATCCTGTCATTAAGCTTTAAAGTCATTTTTTGGTAACTTCCATCCATTACACTTGGGGTCAAATAGAAAAATTCAAATCTCTTCACCAAATTATAGCCCTTTCAACACCTGAACACAAATATCCTTGTGTCTTCTTCAATAGATCCTCATGTCACAAAAACTCAAAGCCTTTTACCTACTGGTTGCTGTCCTGTGGATGCTCTGCAGCTGATCAACATTCTTCCTGAATGAAATAATGCAGAACATAACACAGTCCTCCAAGAGGTTTGATGAGGGCAGAGTACAATGGGGCTATTACTTTCCCATTCCTGAAAGACCTAGCTCAAGCACCAACTTTTACATGAAGCCTTTCCTGAATACCTTAGCTGCTAATGCCTCCCTGAGAAGAAATTCAGATTATCTCAACATTTAAGTCATTTGAGTCGTGCTCAGAAATTCTGAAAAAGTATTCTACAAAGTTGGGTGTTAGAAAAGGTCTGGGACTACATGATCTAAGTTATAGTGGCACTGGCTGAGGCAGCATACTTAGTTCCTTTTCAGGACTTAATAAATTGAGCTAGAGAGAGAAGCAGACACCAGAGGGTGATGGGCAATAAGACAGAGAAGAGGTGAACTTCTACAGAGAGGGTGGAGATTATGGTGGGCCATTAGGTCTTTGAAGGCATCTTGGAAAAAACCCCAACTGAAGCTGCTGGTGATAATAGCCTCTTAAAGGAGTAAGGCAATTCATTCTTCAACTGCCCCTATCCATGCCTGTCCAATAACAGACACATACAATTTTTCCCCTTTTTATCTAAGCTATTTCCTTTAATCTGATTTTGCTTCATATAAAGACTCAAGGTCACGAAGGCTTGTATTGCATGTCTGTATACTTAGCCTGCATACAAAATTTAGATGAGGGACAAGGACTGAATTTCTGTCTAAATGTTAGAAATTGTCCTAACTCTGTGTGTGTATCTCAGCTATTGTGATTTTATTAGTTTTTTTTTCTGACATAAATTCCATAAAATAGCAGAAAAAAGGGAACATGTGGATCTGAGTGCCATTATATTACTTGAAGGTTAAAAGTGAACTAATCTTTGCATCCAGATCTGGTTTATTAAATTTTTAGCCTCTGCCCTTTGATAAAATAGGGGAAGTAGGAGAGGGCAGTCTGATGGGAAGGTTACACCCTGAAGCAGCACAGTTGGAAATAAGTAAAGCCTGGGAAGATTGAGCTCTGCCCCTTTCCAGAAGTGAGGAGGGAGTGGAAAAGAATGAGTACCATCTAGTCCATTGTACCCTCCACCAGTATACGTGGGGTGTTATACTTACATCCCATATTTCTTTCAAAATAGCAATGCTCATGTATCACAAAACCTTTGGCCAATAGATGTACATGTACTTTATTTCCAATTTTTTACTACCACCAAAATGTTGCTATGAGTATTTTGGTATATACAGGATTTTCTTTCTGTCTTTCACTTCTCTGGGGTAATTATATACCTAGCAGTGGAATTTTTGGTAAAGTAGTCATTTGAGTATTTAAAGAATCATTTATAATTACTGTACCACATCATTTGTTTGTAAATAAATGGGCTCTTTGAAAGTCAAGGGTACTTGAAAAGTTTATTCTATTACTTAGTTACTCAGTGTCTTGCAAATAGCTAGTAAATAGCTACCCAGATACTTCTTGATTAATTGATAATTTTAAGTATCATCATACCCTCCAATCTCACTTCCAACTAATCAGCTTAGAAAAAAGCAACCCTATAGATGGTAAAAGGCAAACTTCCCACTATGAGGGAAGCCCTTATTCATTTCATTTTGGCAAACATTTATTAATTTCCTACAGTATGAGGCATTAGGAATTCAAAGACAAAAAATGAAAAAGCTCCTGTCCTCAAGGAACTGAATTTTGCCTACATTCTATAGCTCAGATCCTGCTCTAATTCAGATAAATTCTAAATAAGCAAATTATAAAATTAAGAGGTTTTGCTGCATTTAAAGAAATATCTAACACGGCTCCTTATACTATTAAATGTGCACTTAATTAAATTTGAAAATGTATTGTGTACCTACTTCATGCAAGTCACAATAGTAACCCTTGAGATAAATATATCTATGTATTTATACAGATAAATGTGGGTATACACACATGCCTATATGTATATACATGTATCTGCACACACATATGTATATATATGTCTATATATACATAGGCATGTGCATACACATATGTACAGATGTAGGCTTATACACATGTACACACAATATATACACAATATATTTATGTACAGATTGTTGTGTATATGCACACATGTATGTATGTCACGTTGCCTCACAATCCAGCAGGGCTAGTACTGTGGTAACTGACAAACTTTAAGCGCTACAATGTGCTTTAAAAAACTGTCTCATTTGAGGCCCATAACAACTCCTTAAGGTGTATTCTACAGGCGTTATTGCTCCCATTTTGCAGTTAAGTGTCTATGATCACACAGCTAGGGATAGAAGATGGGATCAGAAGTCAGGCCTTCCCGATCAAAGGCTGAGAACATTATACCATTATGCACTACATCTAATTTCTAAATTAGATAGGAATGTAGATAACTGTATTATTAATTAGAACGAGTGGTCTTCATGCAAACTCAAGGCATTGTCCATCTGTCCCAAAGCCAAAACAAGTAAACTTCCACCTCTTGCTTCTGGCCCAGTCTCTGAACTGGGATATGGAGAACCTTTCTTTGGCCTTTGACACTGTTGATCACTCTTTCCCTTGTGATATCTTCTTCTCTCTAGGTTTTTGGGACACCACTCTTTCTCAGTTCTCCTTCTGCCTATCTGACCATCCTTCTCTTTGCTGAATCCTCCTCCAGATTGCACCCTCTAACTGCAAGCATTCCTCATGGCTCTGTCCTGGGCCTACTTCTCTTCTCCCTCTACTCTACTTCACTTGGTGATCTCATCATCTCCTACGAATTTAATTACCCACTCTATGTTGACAAATCGCAAATCTATCTGTTCTGCCTAGAACTCTTGCATTTCCAATTGCCTTTCAGAAATCTCAAACTGGATATTCAGTAGGCATTTTAAATTCATTATGTTCGAAACAGAACTAATTTTCTTTTCCCTAAAATTTACCCCCTCCTACTTTCCCTATTATTGTAGAAGGCAGCACCATCCTCCTAGGCCTTCAGGCTCCCAAATCTAGGAGTCATCCTTAATCCTTCACTATCTTTCACACACACACACCTCCCCCTCCCCCATGGCCAATCTGTTGCCAAGGCCTGTCAATTTCATCTTTACAAGATTTTTCATAAGTGCTCCTTTTTCTCTTCTGACACTGCCACCACTCAAGTGTAGGCCCTCATCACCTCATACCTTGATGACTGCAATAGCCTTTCCCCACTCCAATCTGTCTTTCATTTAGCTACTAAAGTGACTTCCCTAAAACACAACTTGATTCATATCATCTCTCCTCCCTACTCAATAAACTCTAATGGCTCCCAATTGCCTCCAGAAGCACATACAAGCTCTGTTTGTTATTCAAAGCCCTTCATATACTAGCCCCCTCCCACTTTTCAAGCTTCTTGAACACCTTATTCCCAGACATATACTTTTAGATCCAGTGACACATGACTCTTGGATGTTCCTCAAATAAGATACTCCATTAGCTCCAGGCACATTCTTGGACTGTCCCCCATGCATGGAATGCTCTCCCTCCTAGGCTCTGACTACTAGCCTCCCTGGCTTCCTTTAAGTCCCAACTAAAATCTTACCTTCTACAGGAAGCCTTTCGAATCCCTCTCTAAGTTTCAGTGCCTTCTTTCTGTTAATCTTTTCTTATTTATCCTGTATATATCTTGCTTTGTATAAATTTGCATGTTGTTTCTCCATTAGATTTTAAGCCCCTTGAGGGCAGGGACTGTTTATTTTGTCTCTTTTTGTATCCCCAGTGTTTAGCACAATGACTGGCACATAATAGCCACTTAATAAATATTTACTGATTGATTGATTTAATAAAAACTGGAAAGTGGGAGACAAATTGTAGGGAGCCTTGAATACTAAGACTTTGTAAGGCAAAGAAATGAGAAGAAAGATATACAAATAAATTACTAGGTAGATGAATAAGCTAGGATATGATAGAAGTTCAAACAGTGCTATGCCTTCAGATGAGCAAGTGACCACAACTGGTGGCCTTTGAACTGAATGAAATGTTTCCTCTATTCTAAAAACTGTAGCCATTGACAATTGTAACTAAAAAATAATAGAAACACAAACCACATTAAAATGCTAATACCAATCTGTGACAGAAGGCCTTCCTCGAGCTGTGAAAACTGACTTTAATACAACTTCATTAAAAGATATTTCAGTAACAAACAACCAAGGAAGTAAATGCCTCCTAATAATGCAGTGGTGGCTATCTGCCCAGGTTGAGGATGGAAAGAAATGGCATCTTGGAAAATTATTGCTACCAGGAGTCTCTTGGAGATCATCATTAAATGGTGTTTTAATATATACATTTTTTTTTCTTTTCAGGCAACTCTCTACACAGAGGAAGTCATCAACAAACAATTTAAGCCTCAGGAGAGAGATCTAATTATTACTTTTTTTTAAAACCTCCAAGTTATGGAGATAGCCCTCTTAATTTGGTTCTAATAGGACTCTAGGCAGATAACAAAATGATTTTGAATGTTTAAAAACATTTTCCTTGGCTGAGCTAGAGTTTCCCATTGGAAGTCAGCATAATTCCAAGTAACTTGGCCTCTCACATCTGGAAGGTGGTCATGTGCCAGTGTCACATCATGCAACCATTTGGAATCAGAGGACCTAGGGTCAAATCATGAATCTCTTAGTTACTACCTGTGTAAGCACAGGGATAAATCATTTTCCCTGTGAAGGCCTCAGTTTCTTTCTCTGTAAAATAAGTGCCTCGGACCAGATGGTCTTCTAAATTTCCTTCTAGCTCTAGATTCAATGATCCTACCTGTTTCCTTTTAACCTGTAGGCTCTTCATGGGGCCCCAGGGTCCATCATCAACATGGGTGATTTAGACATTAGGACTTAAATCTAATTACCTATTTAAGTCATTTAACACATTTCCAAATTGAATATATATATATATAATGTATATGCATATGCTTATACATATGTATACACATGTATGAATATGTGAGAGCATTTTCTGTTATTATTCAAAGAATATCATTATGATTATTTCTATGAGATAGGAGAAAAATTCTTATCTAATAATAACAATCAGAGTTCCATAGCTCTTTAAGGTTTATAAAGGGCTTCTCTTATAAC
This sequence comes from Vombatus ursinus, assembly GCF_900497805.2. NCBI lineage: Eukaryota > Metazoa > Chordata > Mammalia > Diprotodontia > Vombatidae > Vombatus > Vombatus ursinus. The sequence goes on along the minus strand of NW_020954575.1, from coordinate 13,599,343 downwards.
AGTTGTATGGGGTAAGTAGAACAAGTACATGATTTATATGATGGTACAGCAGGAGAAACTGAGGCATGGTCACACAAGAAGGTAGAAACCAACCAAGAGAAAGCAGTATCTTAGAAAAAACTTCAGAGATTAGGGAATATCTATAAAAAGAGGATGTTTAATAGTATCAAATGCTGCAGAAAAATTGAAAAAAGATGAAAGAAAAGGCCATTATATCAACTAAGACAACATTAGTAAATTTGAAGAGAGCAGTTTGCACACACAGAGAAGCCAGATTGTAAAGAGTTGTGGGATGTGAGTGAGAGATGAAGAAGTAGAGGCAATGAATATAGAAAGTGTTTTTTAGGATTTTGGATGAGAAAAGGAAAAGAGATATAAGACTATAGCTTGAAGGGATGGTAGCATCTAGTGAGGGTTTTTTTTTTAAGGATGGAGAGACTTGGGTGTGTTTTAAATCATCAGAGAAGGAGCTAGAGGATAAAGTTACACTGAAAATTAGGAAGAGAGGTGATTGTGTGGTAAATCTGGTTGAGAAGATTGGAATGGATGGTATTCAGGGTAAAAGAAGAGATTGGCCTCACCAAAGAGTCACTTTACTATGAGAGACTGGAGCACAGGTGGACTTAATTGGGCAAGATAGTGACTATGAGATGTAAGGATGGGGAACAGAGGGAGCTCATGGAGAATGGCTTTTATTTTCTTACTAATGTATGATGTGAAGTCCTCAGCTAAAAGGATGGGGAGTAGGTTTGAAAGACTTGAATAGAGAAGAGGTTTGGAATAGTGATTATGGGGAACAGAATCAATTATAAGAATCAATTAAACAGAACAGAATCAATTAAAAAAAGACTGCTTTTGCTGTAGTGAAAGCCTGGTTGAGATTGAATAATATCAATTTGCAGTGGACATAAATTTGTGGTAGGCACAGTGTCAAACTTCCTCTAGCTCTCTTTAGCAACATGTGAGTAGGAGTGAAGGAGGTAGATTGTTGGAATAATTCTGGGTTGGAGTTTGGCAAGGCAATGGTGATAGGACAAGGAAGTAATAACTTTATAGAGTAGAGGATAGTGGGTGTTGAACTGGTTAACTAAAGGGTCAAGATTGGGAAAGGAGGAAATTGAAGTCAGAATAGGGACTTCAGAATAGGGAAGATGGCTTGGGAATATTAAGAGATGGGGGAAATTGGAAGTCACAGTGAGGATGAAGGATGGGTTTAGTAGTGAAACATAAAAAGAGTTGGAAGAGTAGGAGGCTATGATCAAACAAAGGGCATTCTTTTTTAGAAAGTCACTGGGGTATAGCAGATTGATTGATGGACTTGGGGTTAGAAAGCCCTGATTTTGAATCTTTCTTCAAAAATTAGTTGGCCTACTATAGACAAGTCATTTAAATTCTCTGAGCCTTTGTTTCATCATCTGTAAAACAAGGAGGTTAGAATATAAGGTCCCTTATAACTCTAAATCTATATTTCTATGATCTAAGTTTGTGATCATGGAAGATGAACATGTGGCAAGATCAAGGAAGGTCAAGTGACCACTGAGGTCATTGGGCAAAAATATGATAATCAAATCCTTGGAAAATGATTAGTGGGACTTAAATTTAGGTTTCTTGATTTCAAGTCCAATGTTCTTTCTACCACATCAAGCTGTCTTAACTGTGAGACACTAGATGAGATCTCATTTTGCACCCTTCATAAAATAAATTTAATAAGAGAGGTTGATCTATATTTATTTGATTTTTCTTTTAGAATTACAGAGACCTTGGGCTAGAAAGATCTATAACAGATTTTTAGTCAAGCCTTCTTCCTCTAACTAGGACCACTTTTAATCCAACCCAGAAAAAATGCTTTACTTATTTTTAAAGTAGCCTAGGGATGAAGAATTCATAAAATCCTTGGATAGCCCATTGACTCATATTTTTCCTTCTTTCAGAAGCCCTCCCTATTCCCTTTGCTTATGAAAATGTCAGAGTGGAAAGAATGTTACCTTTGGAGCCAAAGGAATCTGGGTCCAAATCTTAGCTCTGCTGCTTAGGTCCTATGTGACCTGAGCAAGTCTCTTAAAATTTTCAGGCTTCAGATTACTCATCTTTAAAATGAAGGTGTTGCTAAAAACACACACACACACACACACACACACACATATACACACATATATGTGCCTTTTTTGTAGTGTACTCTTATGTGTATATTTACTCATCCCATTTGGGCTGTATGCATTTTAAAGAAATGGATACCAGTTTCAGGGAGAATAAATTGTAGCTCTTACTATGTTATTTCAGTATGAGATTTTGCTTAATTTCTTCTGGATGACTAATGATGGTGATTGTAATCTATAATTTTAGTTGCACATTAAACCAGAGGTAGTTTCCCTAGGGGACCAAACCTGCAAGTGTGAATTAGGAGGAAAATGCAGAGAGATTACTATATTGCACTACATTAATGCACCAAAATTTGTTTAGCTATTCCCCAGTCTATGAGCATTCACTTTATTTCCAATTTGTTGCTACTATAAATATTTTGGTGTATATGGAGCTGTCATTCTATATTTGACCTCTGTAGCCTATATTCCTAGAAGGAGGATCTCATCAAAGGTCATTTTGCTACTATAATTCCAAATTACTTTCCAAAAGAGTTGAGCAAATTCTCAGATCCACCAACAGTGTGTGAATATACTCATCCACCCACAACTCCTCCAGTGTCGACTTCCCATATTTTGTAATCTTTGCAAATTTGCCTGATTTGAGGTGAAAACACCCTTATTATGTCTTTTATATGGTGATGAAATCAGTAGAATCTTGAAGGATTCACTTCTCAGATCACACTGACTTGTCGATAGAGAATGTTTAATCCACTCCATCTTGAGTTAGGCAGCAAACTAATTATTCTGTTATAGCTCTGGGAAATAGTCAGAACCTGTCACTTAAGAGTAAACTTTGAAGTTTTTTTATCCGTTTCTCTGGCTCAGCTGTTTCTAACTTTGTTTATTTTGTATTATTTTCCTTTTTTTCTCTCCATGAACAGAAAGGTCTACAAAGAGCAGAATACCTCAGGCTTTTACTTCTTTTTCTCCATGTGGCTGCTTTGCAGGAAACAAAACAGCATGAAATGAGCTGGGGAAATGCCAATGCATTAACTTCCCACTTGCAAAGGGCTACCCCCAGCAGAAGGCTTACCTTAGTTCCTAAACCACAACATCTGACTAACAGAAAATGGCATGTTATCATACATGGTCCACTGCAGCCCAAAACACAGAAACATCTTACCTATTGCTCACCAAGAGGGCAATGAGTTTCACCGTTGCTTCCTAAATGGAATGGATGCTAACATTTTTACAGAACTGACTCCAGTTCAATACCACAGCTCATCTGGTTGTTTTGATTTTCCTTCCAACCTTCCAATTTTCATGAGAGGTATTTTAAAGCTAGCAATTTTAACCTTTCTTGTGTCATGGACCCCTTAAGCAGTCTGGTGAAACCCATGAAGAGCCCCTTTTCAGAGTTATGTTTTTAAATGCATCAAATAAAATACACAGAATTATAAAGGAAACCAATTGTATTGAATTATATTATTAAAAAAACTAAAATAAGATTCATAAACCTCAGGTTAAGAAACCTTGGATAAAACATTTCCTGTTCAGTTATTTTTTCTTGCTTAGATGATTTCTGGTAAATGATGGGATTGTTTTCATTCCAGACTTGGAAGCATTTAGGAACAAAGTAGTCTATTGCATAAAGAGAGTACTCACGATATAGCAAAAAGAGCAACAGTTTTGGAGTCAAAGAACTAGAGTCCCTTGTATCTCATTCTGAGATAGATTTTTTTTTTTATGAGAGACTCAGTCTCTCACACAATAACTTCGATTGATTTGAGGTGTACAGATCCTGTTCAGGTTCAGTTCTGAATGTCTGATTTATTTAAAAAGTATTTGCACCAGCAAAAACACAGTGCCAAATGAGGTGATTTTGACTGTACCCTTATATATTCAAAATGGAGGCAAGATAGTTTTGGAAGGAAGGGCTTTAACAATCATACAGATCAGGAAAGAAGCCATGTAAAAAGTGGTGCATGAGCTAAGTATTGAAAGAAACAAGGGATTCCAAGATCTAGAGATAAGGAAAGAGTTTATTCCAGGCATGGAGGACAGCTCCTATGAAGGTAGTAAGACAGAAGATGATGCTGTATGGATAGAATAGAAATGGAATAGAAATAGAATAGAATAGAATAGAATAGAATAGAATAGAATAGAATAGAA
>NW_020954575.1:13588999-13595080 GCF_900497805.2 Vombatus ursinus | reverse complement strand
AATAGAATAGAATAGAATAGAATAGAATAGAATAGAATAGAATAGAAATAGAATAGAAATAGCATAGAATAGAAAATGGGTCAGTATGGATACACTGAAGAGTCAGTGGAGGTGAGGAGTGTATAAGAATAGTGTAAAGGTAGATCAGGGTCACCTGTCAAATGGAATTTATATTTGACCTAGGTGGTGCAGTGGATAGAATTCCAGGACTGGAGTCAGGAAGACTCATTTTTCTTGAGTTCAGATCTGGCCTCAGACACTAATAGATGTGTGATCCTGGGTAATCCACTTAACCCTGCTTTGTCTCAGTTTCCTCATCTGTAAAATGATCTAGAGAAGGAAACAGTAAACCGCTCCAGTATCTTTGCCAAAAAAAACAAAACAAAACCCAAATGAGGTCACAAAGATTTGGACATGACTGAACAACAAAAATACGGAGTCACTTAAGTTCACTGAATATGGGAGTGACATGGGTAAACCTGAGTTTTAAGAAAACTCCTTTTGCTGTGTAGAGGATAATTGCAGTGGGGAAAGGAGGAAGAGCGAACCAATTAGAAGGCTATTTCAGTAGTCTAGGTGAGAGGTTAGAGACTGTGAATGGGGAGAAGGGAATTTATACAAGGCTGTGAAGGCAGAGATGGCCAGATTTGACAGCTGATTGGATGTGTGACTTGAAGGAGAGTCAGCTGCTATGCTTGCACATAGCTAGCACCATGTGATTTATAAAAGCCGTTTTCAGGGGCAGCTAGGTGGCTCAGTGGATAGAGCACTGGCTGAAGTCAGGAGGACCTGAGTTCAAATCTGGCCTTAGACCAAACACTGCCACTTACTAGTTGTGTGACCCTGGGCAAGTCACTTAACCCCAATTGCCTAAAAGTAAAAAAAAAAAAAAATAAAAAAAAATAAAAGGGCCAACACAACAAGGTTGGCACTACAACACTTGAATTCAAATCCAGCCTACTAGATGTGGGACCTTGGCCAAGTCACTTACCATCCATATACCTCAGTATCCTCATCTGTAAAATGGGGAATGCCCCTACCTCCTAGGTTCACTGTGAGGATCAAATATTTGTAAAGTGCTTTGGAAATCTTAATGCATTACATAAATGCTAGCTATTACTGTAGAAATATGCTATTAATATTGTCTTATAAAAATGGCATTACCAATCCAAAATTTGAATTCTGAAGGGGCTTCTTGAGTCACAAAGATGTATTGCTGATCAAAATTGTCTAGATCATTTTCTTTCCTGATTCAGCTCCTATCCAATCCTTCAAATTTTTGCCTACCTACTAGATGCCTATCCACCCTGCCCTAGATTCACTCATTCGACTCTCATGTGAACTCATCCAGCTAATCTCTGAGTTGAACTCCAAGATACCTTTAAAGTCTAAGATCTCTTGATTCCATGAAGTCTTATCTGCACACCCCATCCCGCCCCACCCCCCCACAAAATAAATAATTAATTACATACATCTTTCTAGCCAAATGTCATCTAGTGATGGTGTACGGCTGTGAGTTATGGAATACCACAAACTTCCAAGAACAGAAGGTGAGGATCACAGAAAGGGCAATGAGACATACGGCTATAATACATTACAAATGAGGAACTCTGCAGAAGAAACGCAAAAGATGTCATAAAAGAAATGCATGACAAGAAAAGAAAGAGAAGCCAATCATGTAGCTAAGGATAACTAATAATAGTCTACATTCTCCATTGGTGCTCATTCAAAATCAAGAGATCTAGTAGAAGACCCTAGTATGTTGGAAGGACCTCTTATGGTAGGTTTGAGGGAAGATGTGGATGAGAGGTACACACGACCTGCAGGTTGTGATCTGTGTTGTTGTAACATCTTGAAAGCCTGTCTAATTAGATTTTGTGCTTCTTATATTGCCCAGCACCATGGCTGGTTACAATGCCCAATCTAATACAATCTCATCCAACAAGCATTTATGAAGCTACCTTGTGTGAAGCTAGGAAATGAGAATCTAAAGGCAATTTTTTTTAAAAAAGAACAATTCTCGTCCTCAAGGAGCTTATATTCATAGATATAATATACTTTTAAGAAAGATTTCACTGACTAACCAATCTTCCAAGGCATGTTTCTAAACCTTGCTATCTGGGGCTGTAGGCTAAACTGGAAAGGAACAGAACTGGCAGTCCCACATCCATTTAAAGACATGACCTTGGACTTGTGACCTTCTACTGTTATCCCTTCTCTGAACTAATCACCCGAAGACTTAACAATTAACTGTTTGTTTTTTTTTTAGATAGGAAAATAAAACACTTATTAAGCACAGGCTCTGTGCCAGGAATGATGCTACGTCCTGGAGACACAAACACAAGAAAGACAGTCTCTATGCTCGAGGAGCTTACTTTTTAATGGCAGAAGACAGCGTTTAAGGGAGTTGGAAAATGAAGGCTGTAGTGCAGTACAAGTTACATTCTGGTTTGGATCTGATAGCTTGGAAGTAAGGTAGAGGCCTTATTTGTTGTAAAATAGCATCTAATAATTTGTGCCATCACTTTTAAAAAATAAAACCAATTAAATATATATTTTAAAAAGCAGCTTTTTTCATAAAAACTCAGTAGCGCCACAGATGGAGCCCCAGGCCTAGAGTCAGGAAGACCTGAGTTTAAATGTGACCTCAAGCACTTGCTAGTCACTTAAACTCTGTTTGCCTCAGTTTCCTCATCCATAAAATGGGGATAATATGAACACTTGCCTCCCAAGATTGTTGTGAGGATCAAAGAAGATAATAATTGCAAAGCACCTAGTGCAGTGTTTAGCACATAGTAAATGCTATATAAATGATAGCTATTATTATTGTTATTATACCTTAATTGTTTCCTCTGTGTCCCTTTCCATTCTCTCTATTTAGCCCTGGCACCCAGAGGACTTAGTGCTATAATAATAACAAAATCTATCATTTACATAGCACTTTAAGGATTATGAACTTTTTAAATGTATAGATAATAAGGCTTAATGGATAGAGGACTAGTCTTAGAGTTAGAAAGGCCACCATTAGAGTTGGACACATCCTGGGTAAATAACTTAATTTCTCAGTGCACCAAGTAACTCTTTCTGTGATAAGTTACAGAACAATCATGGATCTACATTGATAGGTGTTTCCTTGTTTCAGAAAGAGATGAAACCTTCAGCCCAGACAAGCATCAGAGTCCCAAACAACCCCATCGTGTATGCATTCCAGATATTATTATGACCATTTTTACATATGGAGAAATGGAGGTTTAAAGAAGTTAAACTACATGGTCACATGGCCTGTGCATGTCAGTGCTGGGATTAGAGCCCGAGGTTGCTCTGGATCCAAGTACATCATTCTTTCTACCATAGCAAATCCCCTTTATCTGAAAGATATCTATTATGTAGTTCAATTTTTGTTTTATAGATGAGAGAAACTGATGCCCAGAGAGGTTATATAACCTGCCCAAAGTAAAATCTAATTAGAAGATCTAGAATTTGATCTCAGGCTTTCTGACTTCAAATTCAGTATTCCTTCTACTTCTTGACCTGGATAGATTTGAGTCCTGGAACCTGAAGTTCCCAAACTTATTTGGCCTACTGCCCCCTTTAAAAAAAAAAAGTACTCAGCACCCTCCTGGAAATCTACTTTCTTTCACCTTTTAATGTTTTTTATTAAATTTGTGTCACTTCAAAAAATATAAAATATTTTTAAATGATGTATCTTAAATTTATTAATTTATTGTAAAATTATGGGTTTTTTCTTCCATTGAAATTTTGATGACACAATATTGCATCATGTAACTGTATAATATCATATTGTAAATAAGTCATTACATGCACATATTCCTAACAATGTATGTTGGACTTCCTGATAATATGCAACATGCTTTCCTGCCAATACTTGCTTGTTAAGACCTGTCAGTGGAATTGACCGCTGATGAATTATAACTTGCATTTTTTGTGTTTATTTGGAAAATAATGTAATCACTATGACTTTAACTGTCACACAACAGATGAAACATGTATGAATGGTTTTTCAAAATTTTCTTCTCTTCTTTCCTAATGCTTCCATCACTCCCTTGTTTTGTTCAATACCCCTCCACTGTATCTGAGGCTACTACTGTCCCCCCACCGCTGAACTGTTCCAGTGCCCCCGAGGGGGTGGCATGACCCACTTTGGGAACCTTTGCCTGGGAAACATTCTAATCTCTGAAGAATCAAGATAGTAAGTGAGGCAAATTGAGAAAAATATGATGGGCGTAAGTAAGCTGCAGCATATTACCAAAAATGACGTGTCCGAGAAGTAGCATAGAGGATGCTAGGAAATATATAATTAGAAAGTTAGGTGGGTGAGAGACAGATGTATGACAGATAGCTTGAGATCTGTTCTGGTACCTGTGCAATGTTCAAACACCTAGGGGAAGGTCTGCAATAATTTAGGTAGATTCTCACTAGAGGATTTTTGAGAGGTCATGGACAAAGTGTGAAAGACGAGAAGGTGTGTTGGTGGAATCAATAATGGTGGAAGTTTTTGACATGCTTATGAATTTTGCTATGTAATTAAGTTAAATATTTCTTAAAAGCTGTTAAAATATTAGTAAGCACATATTTACAGTACTTCAAGGAAAATTAAATGGAAAAAAGCACTTATTAAATACTAACCATTTTGCTAAATGCTCAGGATACAAACAGAAAAAGCGTGGCAACCCCTTCCCTCAATGACCTCACACTTGAATTGGGGGAGATATGAGAAAGTTCATAAGTCATAAGAGTGAAATGATGAGATGTATGGCAAGGCCCAGGGGTCCTTAGGGAACATTATTAGGTCCAATGGCAATGCCTGGGGATCTGGAAGGGGTCACATTAGGGAATATAGTCAGACTCAAGGGACCTCCATCCCACCGGAAGAAAAGAAGTTGGTGATAACCAGCTAGTCTGAATGGTGTGAAGAGACATGGCTTTCCCATTCGGGTGTCCCAAAAGATATAGGGGCACTAGGGTTGGGGAGAGACCTAGACTGTGGAGAGGAAAGGCCTGGCAGGTCTTTCTATGTCCTGGCTGCCCCAATAGGATCTGGGCAGTCCAGGATTTTAGGAGAGGCAAAAGGAAGGTGGGGTGAGTGGGTGGTGTTCTTCTATTGGCACTTAACCACTTTTAGGCTGCTCAAGCATTTAACAGCATACCACAAAATAATCTGAGCCTCTCCTTCTAAAAATTAATTGAATTCCTAATATGTGGAAAGCACTAGAGAACAGACCAGGGCATATAATACACAAGTCTCTCAAGAAGGACTGTTCTGAGGAAGGCAAACTGCAAACTCTGAAGCATCATATAAACATGAGTTATGCTTACTAGTTACTACTCTACTATGGCCCGGAACACTATAGTTCCTTTGGGGAGGGGGGGCGAGACTCTGGAGGATGAAAGATCATTTCCCTGTCTGATTGAGTGTCTTTTCTTTATAGAGAGTCTCAATCTTTCCTTAGAGACTTATATAGCCCTCCATTATATCTATATTATCTATCTAACCACACATGTGTATATGTGTATACATATATGCCCATAACAGGGACAGAGATAATTAAATATACCACATATCATACATATATACGTGTACATGTGTCATAAGTATGTGAACACACAAATATACATACCTATTTATATACACACATACATGTATGCCTGTATGTGTACATGCCCACAATAGAGTCCTTAATGATGAAATACTATATATAAACATACATGTATATATGCATGTGTGTATATATATGTATTATATATATGTTTGTTGTTCAGTAGTTTTTTAGTTATGTCTGACTCTTTGTGACCCCATTTGGGGTTTTCTTGGCCAACATACTAGAGAGGTTTGCCATTTCCTTCTCCTACTCATTTTACAGATGATGAAACTGAGGCAAATGGGGTTCGGTTTCTTGCCTGGAGTCACATAGCTCATAAATGTCTGAGGCCAGATTTGAACTCAGGAAGATGAATGTTCCTGACTCCAGGCCTGGCTCTCTACCCACTGCACCACCTAGTTGCCCCATATATATGTGTGTGTGTGTGTGTGTGTGTGTGTGTGTGTGTGTGTGTGTGTGT
>NW_020954575.1:13509687-13588989 GCF_900497805.2 Vombatus ursinus | reverse complement strand
TGTGTGTGTGTGTGTGTGTGTGTGTGTGTGTGTGTGTGTGTGTGTGTATGTGTATGTATATATATGTGTGTGTGTATATATATGTATGTGTATATGTATACATGTACATACACATGTGTGGTGTGTGACATACATACATGTATATAGATCGTATATAAACATAATACATATGTGTATGCATGTAAACCTGTATGTATACACATGTTCACATGTATAGATGTGTCTCTCTGTATACATACATATGCACGCACATATACATACTGTCTCTGTTGTAGGAGGTATTATAAGACAGTACTGAGCTTGGAGCCAGTAAGACCCGTATTTAGGTTTTACCTCTGACCCTCATAATTTCTGGGACCCTGGGCAAATTAAACAGCCTTAATGTGCCTCAGGCCATTCTCTCTAGGACTTGTCTCCTAAGCCACAGATGGACAGTGATCTACAGCATTGGTGGAGAGGATTCCCCTCCTTGAAGTTCCTCATCCTGCCAAGATTATAGGTACACTGTATCAATCATTAAACAACAAAATATAAGGTTTCTTGAAGATGGATTTTTCATTTGCATGACATTGGTCCTCCCACCATCCCTGTGTCTTTGTACTGGCTATACATGCCCCATCCCAGGAACATTCTGCCTTCTGACTTCTCCCTCCAAGATGCTCTGGTTTCACTCAAGACAGTTCATCTTTCTACCTGAAGCTTTTCCTGATCCTTACAACTGTTAGTGGCCCCTTCCATCACTTAGTCTATTTTCAGCATACCTACATGCGTATGTGTCTCTCCTGACAGAAGGCAAACTCCTTGAGGGCAGCACTGTTTCAGTTTTTGTCTTTATATTGTCAGCATACAGTACAGTGCCAGGCATGTAGTAGGTGCTTAATAAATGCTTGTTGATTTGATTTGTGTCTCCAGTGCCTTGAACACAGAAAACAATCAATAAAGGTTTGTTGAATTGCACTGAATGGTAAATGTTATTAATACTAACATCTTTGTTTTAAAGAATCAGAAAATTCCAAAATACTTAATATTTGAAGCAAAAAAATACAACCCACCTATCAACTTTTGAAAACAGACATTTTTGACTCAATCATTTGCTCATAAAAGAAGCCTATGTGTAACTATACTTGGAAACCCTAAAAAAAACAAAACCCTTTCAGACAAGCAGTTCTCTTTAATGTAAGTTTTATAGCTAATCACCCATAAAGAGAACAGGCTTATCTCTTCAAGCTCATAGTATTTTGGTGACTGGGGAAAATCACTCTCTTTAACACAGAGGCAAACAATTCTTCTAATCATTAAGGCTATGTTTTCAGGGCTTCCAACAAGACTTGGGTCAGTATCAGCCACCTGCTGCTCCCAGAATTCCCTTTGCAGAAACAGCAGGAAAGTTTAAAGGGCTACAACTAGATGTGAACAAAGGGACTGACTGGAAACCTAATCACACCACTTCCAAGACTTGGCTGCCAGCCTTTCCAAAATCTCCTCCCAGTCACATTGAAAGCCCTGCTTATTAGTTTAAGCTATTTTGCAGTAATGAAGTGTGTGTACTGGAGATGTTGATATTACTCAAAAGTTGCCACCCGTCGATGCATTTTGTATCCTCTGAGCCCCATACTGCAGCCCCCTACAGTTTTCCTCTTTAATTTTTAAAGGTTTTGAATTTTTTTTTTTACCAAGTTTATAGCCCTTGGTGACTGTAAACAACCATTACACACAAATGTAGACAACATGACTTTTCCTGCCTACCGTCAAATATCCTTGGACAGCTCCTACACTGAACTATCTCCAGGCGATACTAGAAGTGGAATGAATGGAACACAACACCACAAACAGAGGAGGGCACATGAAGAATAGGGCTTTGGAAATATGGTCTCCTGAACCTGGCAGTGAAGGCAAACTCAAGACGACAGCTCATGTAAAAATAAAATGGAGGTAACATTTCAGAATCACTCATGCTCAGGAAAAAAATCATTTATTTTTCCAGTGAGTTTAGGTCGAAGACTTTTGAAATGAATCATTGACGGGATATGAAAGAGCTTTAAACACTGTCTTCTGAAAACGAAAAATGCAGAAGGACTAAATATTTGGCAGGTCAAATTTAAAAAAAGGTATTTATTGAATTCCCACAGCGTGTATCAGGCCCTTGGGAGCTTATACTAAGAAGTAATGTAGTCACTGTCCTCAAGGGCATTACTACCTAACAGGAGGAGAAAAAAATTAATTCATACACAGATAAGTAGGGGTAAGTATAGTAGTATGCTCCAGGAATACAAATCTAATATTTTGCATAATTTTCTTTTCCTTATAACTGACTTCTATGTGGCTGCTTATGAGTAGGAAGGATAAAGTGTGGGGGAAGGATTTTATTTCCTTCCTTTTGATTATGAGTTTGACATCAGCAATATGAAAATTGATATATATGAAGGACAAAAATAGGATAACTGATATTGTGATTTTTTTCATAGTCTATAGATTATTATTTAAAGTATATATTAAAATAACGTAATACCCACACCTCTTTATGCCTTAATCCCTTTATGTTCTTCCTTTTCTCTTTTTTACATTAAAAATATTTCATTGATGCTATTTTCTTTTTCTCCTCTTTATCTTCCTTCCTTTCCTTCCTTCCTTTCTTTCTCTTTCCCTCTCTTCCTTCCTTCTTTTCTTTTTTCTTTCTGTCTTTCTTTCTTTCTTTCTCTTTCCCTCTCTCTCCCTTCCTTCCTTCCTTCTTCTTTCCCTCTCTCTTCCTTCATTTTCTTTTTTCTTTCTTTCTCTTTCCCTCTCTCCCTTCCTTCCCATCTTTCTTTATTCTTCCTCATTGTACTTTGTAAAAATAATATTTATATTGTCTCAAGGAATAATGAATAGGAATAATTCTATTTGCTCTGTTTTTTTTCCTTTTTTTTTTAGGGATTCTTCTACTTGGATTAGACTTTCTACCTTCTGTTCCAAGTTATTTATTCTCCTAATTTTTTCCAGCAGACCCCATATTTTACTTGCAATTTCACTTTTTATCTCTTGCCTTATTTCTTCCAGCTACTTAAGTCCTCACAGCCAAGACATTCTCCCCACCCCTGAGTCTCTCATACTTCTGGTAGAGTTATTTTTCCTTCTGGATTTGCTGTTTAGACCTCTCTAAACCTAGAGCATTTCTTCATTGTGTTTAGTGCCTTTATCTTTTAACATCTATATCTTTTGTTATTGCATTTGGACTTTACACAAGGGCTGGGTTCTGCCCCCTTCCATATTTTTGGAAGGAGGAGGCAGATTCTATTCGGTCCTGATCCCTCTGCGGTCTGAACATTGCTGTAGTTCTTAATAGGGCACCTTCAACTTTTGTTGGTTGTTGTTCAGACATGCCTGACTTTTTGTGACCCTATTCAGGAAAGATACTGGAGTGGTTTGCCATTTCCTTCTCCGGTTCATTTTACAGATGAGGAAACTGAGGCAAACAGGGTTAAGTGACATACAGCTAATAAGTGACTGAGACCAGATCTGAACTCAGGAAGATGTCTTCCTAACACCAGGCCCGGCACTTTAGCCACTGTCCCACCTAGCTTTCTGCTTCAATCTCTGGCTTGTATCTCAGTCTCGGTGTGATGTAGGACTCGATCCTTCTCTGTCTCCTCCCTATATAGTATGACCCTGACAAGCCTTACTTGTATGTTGGACACCTACTGGTCTCAGCACAGCAGTAAGGCGCCCCCAGTGCCACCTAGTTTATCCCCTCCTGTGGTTTTCTTTGATCCTGGGGAATGTACAGTGCAGTCCTATCTTCCTGTGCAGAGACCTGTGGGGGCTGGCTCTGTTCCTCACTTCTTTTGTGGAAGGTGAGAACTAGATCTCACTGGCTGCAGGCCTGATTATTAGAGTTACTGCTGAAGTTCCCACTAGCTTCCAATTCCCCTGGCCTGTCTCAACTCAGAACACTGGTGAGCTTTTGGCCCTCTATTAAAATCTGTACTCAACACCAGCAGGCTTCTGGCTCCCCTGGAGCATCCATCCTCAGAATGTTACAAGGTTTTTACCTCACCCCAAGAGACTGGCTTCTGCCTCTGCTGGTAATATTCCACATCTCAGCACCCACAGTTTTTTAGGCTGTTTTCTTGTCCAGTCTTGGACCGGATAGAGGGGCTTACTTCTGTTTTTCTGTGACCTTCTTAATCATATTTGAATTGGTGCATATTTTTTGTCTTTTCTGAGTTTCTTTAAATTCCTGAATCCTTCACTTTTCAACTGAGTTTAACACAGTGATTTAGTGCTTTGCACAGTACCTAAAACAGGGTATACATTTAATAAAAATTTACTGATGATTAGTTTAAGTTGAAAATGTGCATATTTGTCTTTAAGATATCAAATCTTAAATTGTATGTTTTCAAAGCAAAATCTACTTACTGATACTGAAGGAGTTAATGAGGTAGTTGGTAGTGCCAATTCCTACAATATAATCCAATCCCTACCTTGGTGAAAACAAGGTGAAGGAAACAAGGGAATATTATGATTCTGGAGAGTTAGTAATGGGTCTAAAATACTGAGAATGATTCTCAGGGACTTTGGCAAATCAATTCAACCTTTCTAGGTCTCAGTTTCCTCCTCTGTAAAATGAGGAATATGGAGTATATGATCTCTAAATTTTATAATGTCTCCCACTCCAAAATTACTTTTTTTAACTCTATATGTTTTTATATACTCATATGTAAAGATATTGGCTCCCCAATGAAATGCAAGCATCTTCTGTGTAGGAATTATTTCAAGGTGCTTCATAAACATGTATTTGATAAGCATAGTAGAAAGGGCCCTGGTTTTAGAGTCATTGGACCTATGTTTGAATCCCAGTTCTGCCTTTTACTACATATGTGACTTTGGATAACCCACTGCATTTCTCTGGGATTGTTTCCTTATCTATAAAATGAGAGGATGGTACTAGATGACCTTTAAGGTCCCTTCCAGCTTTTGATCAGATCTCATAAGAATATGCATTGGGTAGAAAAGGGAAGAACCATAGTAAGAATGGCTTCTCCATTCTTGAGGGACGTAGCAAGAGAAAATATAATCTATAGCCATCTTTTAGTATAGCTGCAGAGCACCTGAAAGAAATTTAGTAGTTCAAGCACCTGCCAAAGCCAATTGGACTCCCCTCCCTCCAGTCTTTTATCTTGGGAGTTAGTTGATTGACATATGGGTCCTGAAAGGAGAATCAGCTGTGTGTTATCACTGGCAGACCACAATAATACTACTCCATTGAGTCTGGGAAAAATCAATGCACTCCTGTCTTCCTCTTGTCAGCTCTCTTTCCCTCTAAAATGACACAGATTAAGAGTTCCCTTTACATCATCCTTTGATGTGTTTTTAAGTTTTACCCTCAGGATCACTTCCCTACTCACTTTCCAGCTTTCTTTTGTTCTCCAAATTTCTATCCAGCTGATTAAAAATTCCAGTTAGAGTGAAATAGCTTTTTTAAAATGGGGTGCTCAAAACTAAGCAAGGAGAAGCAATGAACTTGCTGGAGTTTAGCACCTTTGATTAAGCTTTAATTAACATTTCACTTTAATTTCCAATTCTGCCTTTAAGACACATGCTTGTGTTTGAGCCACAAACTCATTATCTTATCATTTTGAAAGGCAACTATCTCCCAAAGAATAAAAAAAGATCCCTGACTAGCATTGGCATCCAAGAAGAAGACTTGGGGAATCTTGTGCTTTTTTTTGTTTGTTTGTTTCTTTTGTTTTGTTTTGTTTTGTTTTAAAGGATCACTGTCTACTTGGCCATCTTAGCCAGAATCAGTGGCACAAATATTATTTTAGCACAGGGTAAAATAATATTCTATGGCACTGGCATTAATTTATCTTTGTTATTTATCCTAATGATTTTTATGCTTTTATTGGTGTGCTACATTCTCCCCAAATGTGGTTTATAATTTAATTTTCACCGTCATACACAGAGAAATCACTGGAGGCATGGTAATGATGAAGGAACAGCTATCCAAATACCGCCAAAAGGATGCAAAGATGATTTATGTGACTTTCTTCTCGTATTTGCAGTTCATTAAGTCACTGTCTTCTTGTAATGACCAAGTGAAAATTAAAGTACTTTAGAGAAGAACTTTAGGTTCAGCATCATTAGAGGAAGAGAAATGGGTTCTTTGATGAACTTGACTGCAGAAATCTATAGAGCACAACTTAATCAGACTCCACATTGATCCCTGATGCTAGGAGGCAGGTTTAAGATTGAGCAAATCATTTTAATGCATATTTTTCCCTTAAAAAGGAGCATATGATCCATGAGAATGATTTATATGTAATTTGAGGCTTTAACTTCATAAAGTGAAATTGTATGGAGACCTTTCTGGAGTCTTATCATCAATACAGAGACAATAGATATTCTTCACTAGACTTGCCTTTTTCATCCTTAAGTCATTTAACCTCTGTTTGCCTCAGTTTCCTCAACTGTAAATTGGGGATAATAATAACACCTACATCAGAGGGTTGTTGTGAGGATTAAATGAGATAATAATTGTAAAAAGCTCTTAGCATATAATAGGTGCTATATAAATGCTTATTCCTTTCCCTCCCCTTCTTCCTGCACTGCCTCCCATTTGCCTGAAAGGATCATCTCTCTGCCAGGATTGAGAGGACAGGGAAATACCCCACTGGTACTATTTCAGATTATACATGAGCCCTACACATAGAAATTAGCGTTATCCATATCCATACCCCAATGCTTAGGGGATTCTTAATGAGAGGAAACAGGGGAAATACCTTATGTGGTTGTTTTTAGGATCAAATGAGATATTTATAAATTGCTTAGCACAGTATACAGTGGGTGCCTAATAAATGCGTTCCCTCCCAGTATACAGTGGGTACCTAATAAATGCTTTCCCTCTCCCTTCTACCTCTTTTCCCTTTTCCTATTTACAGGATATATAGAAGTGATCTATGCAGGGTCATACAGTTAGCATGAGGCAAATTCTCCTAGGACCTCTTCAAAGGTAAGACTTGAATATAGGTTTTTTCTCTTGGATAGCTAACTCTCTATTCACTATACCACACTGCATTTAATGTTATAATAAACATAATATGATATTTAATACAGTATGATATGATATTTAATATAGTGTGATATTAATATAATATGATATTATACGCTCTGTCAATATTATATGTATTCAGTAATGGCCAAACTTCAGTAATCTTTTTCATTAATGCTGGTACCTAAGACTTCATTTTATTTAGGAAAAATTATACTCATATTAACATAATTTTATTCTCTTCTCTCCTCCCCCTTTTAAGTTTTTCTATTTCTTTTCTTCCCACTTTGCCACACTCTTAAAACAATTGGCTATATAAAGTCACTTATCTCTGGAGGTGTTTAGCCTGAAGAATAGAAAACATGGGGGTGGGTATAATGGTTTCTATTTCTATGTATTATATGATGCTTTTATTATGCTGTCTATATTATTGTGTAAGCAATACATTGTCAGTATTAATGTGTCTATCTTAGATTTTTATTCTCAGAAGGGGCAAGATATTGTGTTCTATTTGTCCCTACTATTAATTTCTCCATTCAGACCAAGTAGTTAAATTTGTGAGACCTCAGTGTACTCATTTGTTAAATGTTGTTGAGTTATTTCAGTCATGTCTGACTCCCCATGATCCTATTTAGGGTTTTCTTGGCAAAGATACTGGGGTGGTTTTCTGTTTCCTTCTCCAGCTCATTTTACAGATGAGAAAACTGAGGCAAACAGGATTGAATGACTTCCCCAGGGTTGCATATCTAGTAAGTGACAGATTTGAATTCAGGTCTTCCTACTTCCAGAGTTGGCATTCTATCAGCCACATATCTGCCTGTCATTTGTTAAACAGAGGATTGGAACAGACAATCTCTAATATGCTTTCCATGTCCACATCAATCTCATGTTTCTATGTTTCCAATCAGGTATGTAGCCAGAGGAGGGGTCAAATCTCATGAGACTTTGCTCCTGAATGATAATAACCAACTGTTTATCTTTTAGGCTATTTCTATAAGTCATAGCCAGGGGAAAAAACCAAAACGAAACTATCAGGGCTCCCTAGAGATCACTATCTGACAAATACTCATCCTTTAAAGTTCTAGTCACATAGATGGGACCCACAGAGATAGGACTCCACAATTTATACAAAAGCATAAAGTGTACAGAGTTCAGCACAATGAATCATGAGAGAAAACCTAAGCCCTAGAGCAGGCCACAGATTTCTAGAATTAGGAGCAATGTCAGGGGATCCTAGAAGCAGAGCTAAAAGGGATATTAGAGGTAACCTGGTCCAACTTAGTCATTTTACAAAGGAAAAAAAAACAAAAACAAAACAAACAAGGCCCACAGTGGTTAAGTGGGATGTTCCTCTTCAGGCCTGCTTTGGACTAGATGACCTTTGACCTTTGACTTGACTAAATAAACCATCTAACTCTGAGGTTCAGTAATTGGGTTATTTTGCATGCTATTTCTACTCCTTCTCTGTTGGTCAGACATGGGACAGCATTCTAATGAATAATGTCATTATTAATCCTAGAAACATTTCTCCAAAGAGCTAACACTCCTTTGTAAATTGAAAGAGATGATATAAGTGACAATGCTTTGAAAAAACTTAAAAGCATCCTATAAGTGCAAAGAATTATGATTATCGTAAAGAATCCAGCATTGTTATTTTCAGAGACACAGATGGCCAGATTGAGACAACTCAGGATGATAAAAACCCTGCCAATGTCAGCACGAAAACAAAGAAATCTGGTCTTCTGGTTGCCAGATCTATGCAATAATAAAATTGCAGTCTCTTTGGCTATATCTTCATAATATATACACAAGGAAACACCACGTCCTTGAGCAATGAGGGAAAAAAAAAGTTTGTCCTTTTTATTAATTATCAATCTATAGTAAATCTATTCAACTTATTTTCACACTCTCCTCCACATGACTAGCAGGTGGGAAAAGGATCAAGTAGGGGAGGGAAGGAGAGAGAACACTGAGAAAAATACAGTATAAATTTCATTTAGTTCCATTCAATTCTACAAAGATTGTGTTGACCCTGGGGATATAAGGACAAAATTGAAACAATACAATCATCAAGGACACTTGATGGGAGGAGGACACTATTTACATAGATAAGCAAATATTATATATATGAATATCATGTATTTATATAGTGAATATTAAATATTTATAAATATATATAACATCACATGAAAAAATGGATTTGCACCAGTCTGATAACCTCCTAGGGGAAAAAAAGTCTCTAGTAAAAGAAAACATGGTTTTAGAAAGTAGTGCTGTGTAGTGGAAAGAACAATAAACTTAAAGAATGTGGGTTAAATCCCAGCTCTATCAATTACTAGCTGCATGACAATGGGTAGCTCACTTAACTCCCTGATCCTCTATTTCCTCATCTGTAAAATGGGAATAACCATAACGGTAGCACCTAATTCAGGAAACTATTGTAAAGTTCAAATAAGTAATATATTTAATGTGATTTGCATATTTTAAATGATGATGTAAATGTCAATTACTGTAATTACTGGTGTGGCCTTGGGAGCTTCACCTAAACTGTCTGGGCTTCAGTTTCCTTGTCTATAGAATTAGGGTATTGGACTAGATAGCCTCTTAATTCCCTTCCAGTTCTAAATCTATAATCCTATGAATCAAGGAAACTGCCTAACATTTCTGGCATCTTCTTCTCAATTCCAATTGTCATTATTCTAATATAGATCCTTATTCCTAACCATCTAGATCAATGGTGTTAAATTCTAATAGAAACAGGGACCACTAAGCCACATATAAGGGTCCCTATGGGCTGCATATTGACTTAATTTTAAAATGTAATATTGTCTATGTTTTTATTTACTCATTTGTGTTATTTTTTTATTTATTTTTGTTATTTTTATTTATTTATTTATTTTGTTAAATATTTCTCAATTAAATTTTAACCTGGTTTTGGCTAAACTAGGGAGTGCTGTGGGTCATTCTGATCTAGATTATAGTAGTAACTTCTAAACAGTTCTCCTAGTCTCTACTTATTCCTCCTATTCCCCCACCTTCCATGACTCCAATATATTCTTCTTACTACCACCAGAAGAATCTTTCTTATGCAAAAATTAGTGACGTCAATCTTTTGTTCTGAAATTTTCAGCAACTTCAAATTGCTTCTCTAGTAAAGTTCAAACTGCTTAGGCCAAGTTTGTTTCCTATGTCTGGTATGCCTTCTGAGAAGCTCCCTCTTTATTTGGTGAATTTCTAGCTAGCCTTTCAAGTACAATTCAAGTAACACCTCTCCCATGAAATCTTTCCTGACTTTCTCTGAGCAGTAATGATATTCCCCCCTCACACCCACTACAGCTCTTTATTTCCCAAATCTCTGATGCATTTATCATGCAATATTGTATAACATAGTTAGTTGTGTTTATTTCTTACTGGTACTAGAATGCAAGCTCCAAGAAGGAAATGATAATGTCTTTTATAAATTTTGTATCTTCCCCGGTCACCTAACACAGTGCCCTGCATACAGTGGGCTCTTAACAAATGTTTGCTTAAGACATGAATAAATGCAAGAGTGCAAAAATACCTCTCAAGTAGACAAATAGCAATAATAATCCAAATCATAGTTGTACAGTGCTGTGAAGTTTATAAGGCACTATTCGTCACAACAAGGTAGGTGATACAATGACCACTATCCCCATTTTATAGATGAAAAAACAGCCTTGGAGAAGTTAAATTACCAGCCCACAGTTATATACTTAGAAAGTGTCAGAGGTGGAATTCAAACTTTATTCCCCCTGTCTCTAAGTCTTCTAGACCACCATCCCTGCCTCTTCTCAGTCATTCCACCTGAACTGTGTTCTAATCTCATTTCTTTCCGTAGTCCATTTCTAGGATCTATAATAACATGGATGATTTCTTCCAATACCAGGAAGTCCATGATAGGAAGTGCACTTTCGAAATGAGTCCTGTATTTGCATTCAAGCTGTTGCGGGAATTTGGCTATTTGTATTACAATCTCAGAAATCCTGAGAAATGTATGAGGAGGAGGCTGGTGTGCTAACTCAATTATAGGGGATGACACTGTTTAATTGCTTTGAAGAGCTGAATTACATCCTTAGGATTGCTCAAAAAGCGGTTATTAGTCAAAGTGAAAGAACCTTGTTCCTTATTTTCTATGAGGATTGACGATTATTCTCTTGATGTATTACTAAAATACCCACAGAAATTCAATGAGACACTCAGAAATAAAGTGTTGATTTAAAAAAAAACTTAAACAGGAAGACTTTCCATATATACTCATTGTAGTTGTTAGTAGATAAAAATAAAAATTGTTCCCTTTTCCCCCCCAAATGTAGCACATATTTCTAACCAAGACAGCTACCCTGAACTGGAAGTCAGGAGACATGGATTTCAGTTCTGGCTCTGCTCATCACCCTGTAACCCTGGGCCAGTCATTACTTCCCTTGACAATCTGTAAACTGTGCTTGATACCTGTACTATTTTCACATAAAGATGACTAGTAGATTATTTTATTATAAAATCTCAGAATCAGAAAATTATAGAATATGAGATCAGAAGGTAACCTGGCAGTCACCTAGTCCAACCCATAGATGAAAAGAATCCCCAACAAGTAATATAGGATCTCTCAAGCCAGTGTGATACAAATAATGAATGGCTAGAAAACAGGATACTCATTGGCCCAGCTAGGGACTGAAATCGATGATGTTGGCCTTATTTACAGGATCACCTCCAATTGGAAGTATAAAGAACAATTTGTTTACAATGCTTGGGTTATAAGTGTTAGATTTGGATTCAGGAAGGCCTGGATGAGTTCAAATATCACCTCATTTTACTTAAGGCACCTAGACAGCACAATAGATAGAATGCTGATCCTGCATATAGGAAGACCTGAGTTCAAAACTAGCCTCAAATACTTACTAGCTGTGTAATCCTGACTGAGTCATTTAGCCTCTGCCTCCATTTTTTCATCTGTAAAATGGGGATAATCATAGCATCTATCTCCCGGGATTGTTGTGAAGGGTTCAGCACAGTGTCTGTTATAAGTAGATACTCAATACATGTGTATTCCCTCAATTCTCTTACAAGATATATGTTCCCAGTCAAGTCAATTAACCCATCCAAGGCTCAATTTCATCTTTTTAAAATGGAGATAGTAATAATACCTACAAGGTTTTTTGTGAGAATCAAATGAAATTGTGTGTAAAGTTCTTTGCAAAAAAATTAAGCTCCACATTTGTAGCCACTATTAGTTCTGTGTCTATCTTGCTTTTTTTTTTTTTTTTTTTTTAGGCAATGGGGTTAAGTGACATGCCCAGGGTCACACAGGTAGTATGTGTCAAGTGTTTGGTCTGAGCGTGGATTTGAACTCAGGTCCTCCTGACATCAGGGCCGGTACTGTATCCACTGCACCACCTAGCTGCCCCCTATCTTTTTCTTTTTTTAGCAGACTTCAAGCTCATAGTGGGCAGGGACTGTCATATACTCCCCACACCATCTAACAGATTGCCATGACTTTAGAAAGTAGTCAATAAATAATTATTGAATAAATGAATGAACACTGGAAGAATGAATCAGCATTATTAATATCAACATTATCATGATACTTTAATGAATCTTCTCAGAAGAAAGTTTCTCCATTGTGATATTATATATATGCATATATATGTATATATATGTATGTATATACATATATATATATATGTAAAAGAACCTCCCTCAAAGAATGACAAGGTATCCTGAAATGTGTCATATACCTCAGAAATAAGGTTTCAGGCAAATAAAACCAAGCATGTGTTCATCATAGCAGTGGCTAGAGATGTTAACTTGAAGTCAGGAAGACAGGAATTCAAATCTTGCCCAAGTTACTTAACATTTCTTGACCTCAAGTTTTTCATCTGTAAAATGAAGAGATTGGAGGTCCTTTCTAGCTCTAAATTTCTGATTTTATTATTTTATGATTGGTAAGAAGGCCAAGTTCTCTCTATTAAGAGTTAAAAATCAACCCATGGCAAATTTGCAAGGTTGGAGAAGTCTCTCTTCAGTACTGCCAGTCATCTGGTTTCTTCTTCCTTTTTCCCAGCATGGTGCAGTGGAAAGTACACTAAATCTCAAGTCAAAAGACCCATGTATATGACATACTTCCTGTGTGACCTTGGGAAAGTACCGTGACCTCTATGGGTCTCAGTTTCCTCATCAGTAAAATGAGGAATAGGATCAGATATGCATTAAGACCCTTTTAAATTATAAATTTGTGTTCTAATGATCCCTCTCTGTGGTGAACCATTTTCTCTTAAGGAGACTAGTATCATCCTGCTCCCTAGCCCCCTTCCCATAATCAATTTTAAGGTATTTTTTCTTCAATGAGCTATTGTACCTCTTTTTTCCATTTGGCCAAGTCTGCTTTTAAAAGAGTTCGTTTCTGCAGTAAATTTTTGTGCTTCTTCTAATACCGGGCTAATTCTGTTTTGAAAGTGTTATTTTATTCAGCACTTCTATACATCTCTTACTAAGCTGGTAATTCTCTTTTCATAATTTTCTTGCATCACTCTCATTTCTTTTCTCAAATTTTCCCCTACCACTCTTATCTCTTTCTTTAACTTTCCTAGGAATTCTTGCTGGCCTTGGATCCAATTACCATTTTTCTTTGAGGTTTCTTTTGTAGCTGTTTTCTCATTGTTATCTTCTTCTGAGTTCATGTCTTGGTCTTTCTTGCCACTGTAGTAGCTTTTTTGGTCAAGTTCCTTTTTTTTTTTTTTTTGCTCCTATTTCTTCACTTTGAACTTTATGTTAAAGTGAGGTTGTGCGCACTTCGGGATGGAAAAGCACTGTGTAAAGCTTCAGGCTTTCTCATGCTGTTGTTTTCAGAGCTAGTTCTGTGGGTCTGTAAGTTTTTGATGTGTCCAAGGTGGTGTTCTCCTGGGAGAGGTATGGTCACTATTTTCCTGGTCTGCATTCTGGTCTTTACCCAGGATGGGCCTCTGTTCCCCTGCAGCTTCCAATACTAATGCTCCTCTTGGGCCTGGAACTGTGACCAGGTCTCCTGCTCTCTTGTAGCTACAAGTGTTAGAACTCCTCTTGGCCCTGGAACTGTGAACAGGGCCCTTGCTCCCTTGTGACCAATCACAAATGCTCCTTTCCAGCCCAGAACTTTGACCTAGAATTGTTTATGGGCAATAGAGATGCCAATTAGTTTCAGATACACCCAGTGCCAACAAAGGGTCTTCTTATTTGCTCTCTAAGTTGTCTGGCTCCCTTACCATCTCTACGCTGAGAGTTATCAAAGTTGCTGCTACTGCTGTTTGTGGCCACCTCCAAAGCTTACCACCAGTGTTCCTGCCCCGTTCTGGGCTTGTGCCTATCCCAGTGTTATGGACCTTTCCCTTGGAACTCCTAAGTTGTCTTCAGCTGAATATATATCTCCCTCTGACCTTTTGTTCACTCTGCTGCTTCAAAATTTGATTGGAGGCCTTATTTTAAAGTTGTTTGGAGGCAATGTTGGGCGAGTTCATCTGGGTCCTGGCTTGTACTCCAGCCATCTTGACTCTGCCCCTTCCCATAACCAAAAAAGGAAATAAGCTGACATCAATTTTTACTCATGTTTATTAACTGTTTTTTTTTATCAATTTGTTAATTGATACTTTGGTTTTAATGAATTTCAATCAATATGTTAGTGCTATCAGTTATTTTTCATTGTAGAATGAGATGATTTGTTACTATTTTCAAGAACTTCAGAAACACTCTCATCGAACTATCCAGTGACACTGGACCGAATTATCCAGTGACACTGACCTTCTTTCTGTTCTGTGCACATGATGCTTCATTCCCTAACTCTATGCCATCCCACTGGTTATCTCTCAAGGCCAGAATGCCCTTCTTCTTCACCTCTACATACTGGCTTCCCTGACTCAAAGTATCAGCTCAAGTCCCACCTTCTCCAAAATGCCTTTCCCTTTGCCCGTCTCCCAGGCTAATGCCTTTCCACTTAGATGATTTCCTATATATACTGTATTTTGGATGTACATAGTTGTTTGTATGCTTGCTCCCCATTATGTGATCTCCTAGAAGGTAGGAACCTTATTTTTACTTTTTTATGTATTCTTGGCATTTATTCCATTTTAGTCATTTTTCGGTTGTGTCTGATTCTTTGTGACCCCATCTGGGGTTTTCTTGACAAAGATACTGGAGTGGTTTGCCATTTCCTTCTCCAGCTCATTTTACAGATGAGGAAACTTAGGCAAACAGGGTTAAGTGACTAGTCCAAAGTCACAGAGCTAGTGTCTGAGGCTAGATTTGAACTCATGAAGACGAGTTTTCCTGATTCCAGGCCCAGCACTCTATCCATTGTGCTACTTAACTGCCTATTTATCACATAGCAAACACTTAACAAATACTTGTTAACGGTGACAACAGGCAGCTAGGCGGCACAGTAGATAGCATGCTGGGCCTGGAGTCAGGAACACTCATCTTTGTGAATTCACATTGGCCTTAGACACTAGCTGTGTGACCCTGGGCAAGTCACTTAACCCTTTTTATATCCATTTCCTCATCTGTACAATGAGCTGGAGAAGGAAATGGCAAACCACTCCAGTATCTTTGCCAAGAAAACCCTAAATGGGGTCATGAAAAGTTGGACATGACTGGAAAGACTGAACAACAACAAATGATGACAACAATGATGATTCTTTTTGCGCTCATTCTCATGAGGAATGTCTTCACAGAGTTGTAATCAACTTTAGAACTCAACTAGTTCAACCTCATGTATAGAGGAGATTAAGACCTGGAATGTTAAATGGCTTGCCTGAGGTTCCACAGGACATTAGTGGCAAGATTAAGATTTGATCCCATGGTCTTTGGATCCAAAGCTGTCGATTTTCCCACTACACCATTGGGAGTATAGTAGTTCAGCTTTGACCCATTCATAGAATGGAAGGTGAAGCTCTTCCCCCCACTTCCTGCTGAAGTACTCCCCTCAGGACCCAATTCAGGTGTCTATGAAGGTTTCTTTATTTGTCCCCACCCTCTGATAAAAACCATCTCTCTTGTCTCAGATTTCTCACCCCTGCCTCACAGAATCCCTCGACTACTTCAAGACACAACTCAAATACTACCTTCTATGGGAATATTTTCTTGATTCTTCTTAACTGTTATTGCCTTCCCTTCCTAACTTCTCTGTATTTAATTAATTACCTTGTATTTACTCATGCATTCTTTTTGTATTTATTCTACATACTTACACTTGTTGTTGGACTGTAAGCTCCTTCTGATTAGGGTTATTTTCCCCCTTTCATTGTTGTTCTTTACTTAGTGTCTGGCACATAGCAGATACATAAAAATGCTTGTGGATTGATTAACTGACATCCCATTTTTAGACCTCTTCTTTGTACTTTTTCCACTGTTCCTAGTTTTATAGTTATTTGTGTAATACTCTTCTTATGAATTTGTAAGTTCTTTGAAATCAGGTCTATGTTGTATCTTTTATTTGTATCTTCAGTGCCCAACACAGCCTTTTACATATATCAGACATTAATAAAGGTTTTAGAATTGAGGAACAACAACAATGGTGCCACCTTACACAATGACTTGGAATTCCAATGACACATACTTCTAAAAGGGTATCATTACAACTAAATATTCATAAAATCCTAAGCAAATATAACACAAAAGTTAGAATATGTAAAGTACACACTCACAATTTGGTGACAGTAAAAGTTGCAAGAATAAGGAGGCTCAAAAATTATTTGTACAATATGGAAGGCAAATCCTTTATAGAAAATCCATTTATTTCCTTCTGTATGACTGAGTATAGCATATGAGTACCATTCTCTTGTTGACTCATTTTTCTGGATATAGAAGGATGAGTTAACAAGGGAATTGTACTTGGTCTCTTTTACTTACGAGATCTTTTGTTCCCTTGTAAAGGATGAGCTGGATTTTGACAGACTGATGGATGTGAAGAAGTGTGTATGTCACACTGTCACCAACAAAATAAAGCCCAGTCTGTTTTAGCACAAATCTGCTACACAGTGACTCTCTATGAAGATCCTGGCATTTGATTATAGTTATAATTATTTGAGAAGCAGAAAGGGATTCTGCATTCCTACTTACACCAGCTATAAAAGAATACTCAAAGTCTGTGTGCTGAGCACAGCAAACTGTCGTTTAATTTCTACCTTGGATTTCCTGGATTACTCCTACATTACTGAGTTTTTGCCATGTTTTTCACATTCTGGATATTTGGCTTGACTTACAATTCTTCTCTTGCATTTTTGCTAACTTGTCTTGTTGATTGTATTCTTTCTAATGCTCAGTTTGACTATTGGTGAAAGACTCTGACAACCACATTTCTTCTTCTTCTTTGGGTTCTAAATTTCAGTATTTCTTCCTCTTTCACCACCCCATCCTATTTAATACAACCTATATCTATCTTCTGTTTATGAATATGTTGGTGGTTAAACTAGTCCTGGCCAACTTTTGCTGACTGTAAATGCCACTGTCTTTCCTGCTCTATCTGAGCTAGAAAATACAGAGATATAGACACATACTGATACATTCATATATGTATATATGGCATGGTGTTGTTCAGTTGTGTTCAATTCTTTGTGACCTCATTTGGGGTATTCTTGGCAAAGATACTGGAATTGTTTGCCATTTCCTTCTGCAGCTCATTTTATAGTAGAGGAAACTGAGGCAAACAGGGTTAAGTGACTTGCCCAGGGTCACCCACCTAGTAAGTACCTGAGGCCAGATTTAAACACAGGAAGATGAGTCCTCCTGACTCCAAGCCTGCTACTCTGTCCGCTGCCACCTAGCTGCCCTCCATTTATGACATATACATATATACATATATGCTATATTGTATGAATATGTAAAACATATACATATAAACCACACATATACTTCCCATCCCATACATATGCATACATTTTTATATATACATATCATTTGTGTGTATGTCATGCATATGTGTGTATATACATATATAAGCCTGTATACATGTGTATATAAATACATACACATATTATGTATACACACAGGTATAAATATGTGTGTACATATATATGGATATATAATATTTAGTATAATATTTGAATTTTTGTTAATATTGAAATATATTTTTACATAATGCCTCCCTTTCTCTTTTTGATGTCCTGGGATATATCCCTATGTCTCCTTTATTATTTCTTATTGCTGGTAATATAATTCCTGGCAATGAAATAAAGTGAGGAAATGTGCTCATTTGTTAATTCAATAAACATTACCTGCCCACTATGTACTAAGCAATGGTAGTGGGGTTGGGAGGGAGCAGAAGAAATAGATATTAGTAAAAAGGCATCCTTTCCCTCTAGGATCTTGTTTAGACAAAGGCATGTTTGTGCTACAGCAAACATTTACTCAGGAGCTGGGGAGCCTTGGTTTTCATATTAATGGCTCTTAATACATGGGGTCCTTCATAAAGAATAACTAAGTTGAAAATAACTTTACAACACAAGGGGAGGGAGTTACGGAAACATAAAATATTTAAACATGACACCAATTTAACTGAGTACCTTCCCTGACAGAGAAATCACTCACTATCCAGATCTATCTATTTTAAGGAAGTAACAATTACAAAATTCTGCTGTGTTCACTTGTTGCTAATACAAAAAAAATTCCTGGAAAAGATTTGGCATTTCATGACAGTGATGAAACACATACAGACACACAGAGAGACACATAATTGTATCTACATTTTTTCCATTCAGGTTAAATTGCTTTTGCCTTCAAGAAAATGTATATGTCAATAGGAAAATAAATAATAAAATTGTAAGCATATGACTTAGGGAGGTATGACAGTTCATTGAATCATATTTCCTCAGGGCCTAGCCTTAGCAAATTTCCTGAATTTTGCAGAATAGGCCTTCTGTTAGAATCATAGAAATAAGAAGATCCTTTAAGGCTTATTCAGTCTGGTCCTCTGTCTCCAGCCAGGTCTATATCCAAACTGTCTAAGACAGAGGCGTGTTTGTTTTCTCTTTTTAAAGATCCTCAAGGACAGAGGTCACAATATTTCCAGATCACCTGAAATAAAATAAATGGCTACTATTGCTCAGAATACCATTAGTTGGAAGGAGATAAGGGATAAACCTATGATTTCATTAGGATAAAGACCTCCCGCGGGAGGAAACTCCTTCTTCCTCTTTATAGCCTTAGGAGGTTGCCTGGATCCCTACAACACTGAGAAGTTAAGTGACCTGCCCATGGTTACAGAGCCAGCACATGTCAGAGGCAGGCCTTAAACCCAGGTCTTCTTGGTTTCAAGGACAGTTCTCCATTCACCCTACTAGTGTTGTCAAACTCAAATAGAAATGGATCCCTGATTATGCATGTTGAGTTAGAAAACCACAAATTAACATTATCTATGTTGTACTGTATTTTTATTTATTTTGTTAAATATTTCCTAATTACATTTTAATCTGGTTAGGGTAGTACTCTTGAGTTGTTGTTCTTCTATATCACACTGCCTTCTTAGTCAGAGAGTGTGTTCTTAAATCTCTGTATAGCCTGTCTCCCTAGGGGTTTATTCTAAAAATTTCCTTCTCCTTCCTAAACTCTGCTTCTGGTCTGTCTCTTTCCCAAACTATTATGCACTCAACTGCTACCTTCTTAAACCATAACTCCGACCATGTCATTGCCCTGCTAAAAACTGTCAATGGTTCCCAATAGTCTATCAGGTAAAACCCAGCATTCAATAGTATCCATAACATGACTCCAGGGCTATCTGCAGTCTTCCCTAGGCAGCTAGATATCCCAGTGGCTAGAGCTCTGGTCTTGGAGTCAGGAAGACATGAGTTCAAATCCAGCAACTAGTTGCTGTTCCTATGCCTTATCTCCTTGACTAAATTGTAAACTCCTTGATGTTATTGGCTATCCAGTGGTGCTGCTACCTCCCTTTTCTAGAGACAAGTGAATGAAAGTAAGCTGTACATGTGAATAATACATAAATAATGCTGGGCTAGATAAGACTGTGAAGCCTTTAACTTCACTACTGAGCTACTTCTTAACCCGGACTACTGTAGATACCTGTGGTTAGCACCAACCCCAATGAGTATACAAGGGAAGGATACCACCAAATGACATGGCGGTAATCACTGAACCATGGATTTGTTCCTTCATTAACTCAGCTGACTCTCACCAGACACTATGTTACTACAAAATATTGGTATGTCCCCACGTATCACTGAAGCACTCCACACCAGCACCCTTCCTCCATTTTGTTGTTCAGTTGTTCAGTCGTGTCCAAATCTATGTAACCCCATGGACTTTGTCCATGGGGCTTTCTTGGCAAAGATACTGGCGTGGTTTGCCACTTCCTTCTCCAGTGTGACCCCAATTTACAGATGAGGAACAAATAGGCAAATAGAGGTTAAGTGACTTGCCTAGGGTAACACAGCTAGTACGTATCTGAAGCTGGATTTCAACTCGGATCTTCTGACTCCAAACCATGTACTCTATCCACTGAGCCACTTAGCTGTTCCAAATTGTTTCAGGAGTGTGGACAACCTGGGTTCCTACACTTAAATATCCCGTGGTGAAAAAGAGTTAGTCATCCCTTACTTCAGCTGTTACAGAAAGAAGCAGGATTTGCCTAAAGGAAATAGTTTCTGCCTTTCTATGGTCACGCAAACAGGTATTTATTGAGCACCCACTGTGTATGTGCATGGAACTATGGGAGATACACAAATATAAGTGAAGTGATCTCAAGTGCTCTCAGTTATTAGGAGATTGGCCTGGGAGGCACCTGAGATCACTTCACCTTTATGTGTGTATGTTGGGAATAGAGATGGTAGCACCATTCTCCGTGAATCAGTCAATGACAAAGATCCATTTGTTCCTTTGATGCTTAATCCCTGTGTAATCCGTAGGGTTATGGATCTAAAGATCTATAGATCTAAACCCTAAAGCTACAACATTGGGATATAGGTGCTATTATTATCCCCATTCTGCATGTGGAAAAACTGAGGCTGAAGCTGGGATTCTTAAAAGCAATTTAGTTCAAATATCTCATACTGCAGATAAGAAAACTGAGGCCCAGGTAGGTTCAAAGACTTACCCAGGGTCATTCAGATAGTATGTCTGAGACAGAATTTGAACTAAGATTCTCTGATTCCAGAGCTGGTGCTTGGTCCACTGTGCCTGGTTATCTCTCTTCTATTTCTATATCCCCTTCTTTACTACATCCCCTTCTTTACTACTGACCATTTCTGGATCTAAAATCTGTCTCAATTCAAACTCTCCTTTCATCAGAAAAAAGGTTTTCTTCCTTCAAAGCTATGTTAACTTCTCAAAATTCCTCTTGCACATATTCTGATTCTAATAGGCTCCCTATTGCCTCTAAGATAGATTCTCCTCTTAAGCATTTAAAGTCCTTCACAATCTGGCTCCAATATATCTTCCCAGAATGATTTTCTATTTTTCTCATGCACACACTGCATATGCCAACCAAACTGGCCTATTTATTGTTCCCCATCCTCAACGTTTAATCTCCCACCTCCATACTTTTGTACAGGTAAGGACTGCTATGCTGGATGCCATGACAGGAATGATCTCCCTTTTCACTCCTGCCTTAGAGAATCCTCAGCTCCTTTCCAGGCTTCTCACACATGTGTGTGTGTATGTACATATATATGTAGTTTGTACTTTTCACATATATATGCATACATATATGCACATATATCAATACACAAACACATATCTAGTGCCTGTCATGTGATAAGCACTTACTAAATGCTTACTAAGTTGAAGTAAAGAAATATTTTCACAAGAAGAAAAGAAGGAAGGAAGGAAGGCAGGAAACAAATAGCATTTATTAAGCGCCTACTTTGTGCCTAGGACAGTACTAAAAGCTTTACGAGAATCTCATTTGATCTTCCCAACAACTCTTGAAGGTAGTCCCTAATTATTATTCATGTTTTACAGTACAAGAAACTGAAGCAGGCAAAGGTTAAATGACTTGCCTAGGGTCACCGTTTTTGAACTCAGTTGTATCTAACTCCAGGCCCAGTGCTCTATTCACTGTGCAACCTAGCTGCTCCAGGTATCACAGAGTTTTCTTAATTTATTTTCCCTCATCTTTGAACACGATGGATGATAAACAAAAAAAACCAAACAAACTACTACTCTTCCCTCATGTTTGAAGTTACTCATTATCTTCACAACCTTAGAATTAAAGAATAAATAGTCTGTAGCCTTCTCTGTTTCTTATATGGGAAGAAAATAAGCCCTTGGGTATGGGCTTTGAGACCAAGATTTCTCTTAATAAACAAATGAAAACAACAACTAGTATTTATGTAGAGCTTTAAGGCTTGCAAACCATTTTACAAATATCTCATTTGATCCTTACAACAACATTGGGATGTAGATGCTCTTATTATCCCCATTTTGCACATGGAAAAACTGAGGCTGACAGAGGTTAAGTGACTTACCCAAGGTCACACAACTAGTAAGTGCCTGAGGCCAGATTTGAATTGAAATCTTCCTAGTCTAGGGTTCTATTCATTGTACCACCCAACTGCCTTCAATAGGCTGGTCTTTGCTTCCGTGTTACAGTTATTGTGGCTATCAAGTTTGCTTTATAAAGGAGAGAAAGAGGAAGCGAAGGAATGCCTGAAAAGGCAGGATTCTTCTAACAATTAATTGGAGAGCCAGAGAAAGAAGAAGAGTGGAATGATAAGGAGACAGAAGATTAAGAAGAAAGAAGATGAAGATAAAGTAAGAAGAGAAAAAAGATGATGGAGAAAGGAAACGAAGGAGGAATATGAGATAAAGGGAAAAAGAAGTAAAGAAGAAAGTGATAGAATAAGCAAAATCAGGTTGTAAACGTATAACATATAATATGATATAATATATGATATATGATGTAACATAAATATGATATCACATAGTAGTACATAATATAATACGTAGAATATTGAGATCACTTTTAATGTAATCACAATACTTTGCACATAGTATATCTATTTAATTGAACTACGTTAAAGTAAAAACACCCAGTCCTCAGAGTGATGGATTGGACCCAAAAGATCTGAGTTGGAATCCTTGCTATCTTTGCTCCGTCACTTCCTATAGACGTCACCTTTCTGAGCCTCAGTTTCCTTACATGAAAAGGTTGGGTGACAAGGCCTTTAGGTCCCCTCCAGCACTAATTCTATAGGCCTATCATCTCAGGTGTCTTTGCTCTAGATTCATACCCTCCTCCTGCTATCCCCTCCCTCCAGATTCATGTCTGGAATCTTCTCTGTGCTTAGCACAGCACCTGATGCATAACGGGCGCTTAATAAATGTTTACTGACTGGCTGACTGACTAGGAACTCCTTCCTTGGCTAACTAATCCCTGGCAGCTCTCTTGTTTTTATGTCAGACATGATATCAATCTGAC
The DNA here is from genome assembly GCF_900497805.2 of Vombatus ursinus. NCBI lineage: Eukaryota > Metazoa > Chordata > Mammalia > Diprotodontia > Vombatidae > Vombatus > Vombatus ursinus. The sequence goes on along the minus strand of NW_020954575.1, from coordinate 13,565,548 downwards.
TGTTCTGTGAGGTTCCTTCTCCAACAATAAAACCCACAGTCTGGTCCTCCTTCATTCCTGCCCCAGCATGTGGGCCGTCTTACTCGGCATACAAGGCCTTAGTTTTGGAAACATTGGCTCCTGGCCCTAGTTTGGAAGGTTTCTGGGCTGCTCTGGATGTGTGTTGGGTGGAGGGGTTAGTTGGTACATACAAGGCCCCAGCTATTTCCCAGCCCAAACAGGAGTAACTGGAGAGCTGAAGCTTGGCTTGGAACCAGTCAAGAAATAGCCTCCTTGCAGTATCTTCCTTGAACCCTCTTCCTCTTCTTGCTATGGCCCAGAAACCATAATAAGAATTGAGAGCTGGTGCCCCCTTGGCTGTGTCTTTTCTTTGTTGTCCCTGCCTCTCCTCTGTGCCCTTGGTGCAATCTTATGCCTTGAGCCATCCCTTGTGAGGGTTAAAATATACAAAATAAAGCCATCTTGCTCTTAGCATCACTGGCTGGACCAATTCTTTTGAGAAAGCCTCCTAAATCCCTGAAGCAGCTGCAATGGACCAGAACAGCTGTAAAATGCATAGCCTACCAATGATCAGATCTTTCATCCAATCTTTAAACACTCCTAGATGTCAGCAAACTTCCTGTTTTCTGTCTGTTTCACGATTTTGATAAAATATCATCGCAAGCAGCACTTCCAGCCCCAGGTCTTTCAAGTGAATATCAAAACATCAATTAATTGTAGAGGGAACCTCATATGCACAACAGGGGCAAACTTCTATGTTTTATACATATGTTAAATATATATATATAAATTAATAAATAGCTAGCATATATAGAGTGTAAAGATCTGTCAAAATTAGGAAGGATGGGATCGATTAGCCCTTATACCATGAAATGGGTAAAAAAAAATTATTATTTTAATTACAACAGTGTTCCACTATATTTTTGAAATAAAAAAGGCTAAGTGGATTTTCATGCCACCTTTCTGAATGCCATTAATTGGGAAATCTTATAATTGGCTATCACAGGCAGATGAGTTGTCTATACAGTACTATGAAATAGCTTCTGTAGTTATATAATAAACACAGGATAATTCTCAGAGGCCTTGCATGTTAGGTAATCTGTTTTCATTCAACCAAAGATTTACTTTAAGTGGATACTGCTAAAGAAGGAGAAAAAAAAAGATTCTGAGTCTTAAATCAGCTTTCCTGCATTAAATCTTCCTGTTTAATCCTTGGCTCCAAGTAATTTCATAAATAGATAAAACTCTTATCCTACCCAGGAATAATATAATCAGATGAATACCAACAAAATCCTTTTTCTGCTGGCAAAAACTGTTAAGGAAGATCTTTTTCTCTTTCTTGGGTGGCCACTGCGCTGTCATTTGTCTAAAGCTTGGATCACAGAGTCAATTCTCAATTATCTGGACTCATGGAGTGGAGTGGGGAATAGTGGTGTGTCTATTTCAAGACAGAGGATGACACAAAAAAAATCATTTATATCTGGCATCTGCATACATTATATATAATTTCCTGATGGCAGAGTTACCTTCCTAATTATGCTTGACTTGAGCTAATATTAAATTGAGTCTGTGTTTCCTGATCTCATTCTAATTGCTAGATGGCAGATGCTGGGGGATGACTTCAATGTGAAAATAAAAAAAAAAATTCTATGGATGATCCAAAAGGAGGAGGAAGCTAGAATGATCCAGTTAGAAGTCTTAGTATTTCTTATTCTTTTTTATTTCCTTCCTTCCCACCCCCCCAATAGTATTTTATTTTTTTCCAATTATGTAAGGATAGTTTTCAACATTCACTTTTATTAGATTTTGAGTTCCAAATTTTTCTCCCTCCCTCCCTCCTTCCCTTCATCCCTCCCTCTCTAAGATAGTAAGCAATCTGATATAGGTTATACATGTACAGTCATATTAATCATATTTGCACAATAGCTGTGTTTTGAAAGAAGAATCAGAACAAAAGGGAAAAACCACGAGGAAAAAAAAACATCAAAAAGTGAAAATAGTATGCTTTGATCTGCATTCAGACTTCATAGTTCTCTCATGAGTCTTTTGGAATTGTCTTGAATCACTGTATTGTTGAGAGGAACTTGGTCTATCATAGTTGACCGTCACACAATGTTGATATTACTGTGTGCAGTGTTCTGGTTATGCTAACTTCACTTAGCATCAGTTAAGGTAAGTTTTTCCAGGCTTTTCTGAAATTTATCTGCTCATCATTTCTTTTTTTTTTAAATTATTATCAATTACTTTATTTATTTTTAGTTTCCAACATTTATTTCCACAAGATTTTGAGTTCTAAATTTTCTCCCCATCTCTCCCCTCCCCACATCCCAAGACAGCGTGCATTCTGATTACTCATTACCCCAATCTGCCCCCCACTTCTATCACCACCCTCCCTTCTCTTCCCTTCTTCGTCCTCTATTTTCCCGTAGGGCAAGATAGATTTCTATACCCCAATGGCCATATGTCTTATTTCCCAGTTGCATGTAAAAACCATTTTTAACATTTGTTTTTAAAATTCAGTTCCAAATTCTTACCCTTCTCCCTTCCCACCTACCCTCATTGAGAATGCAAGCAATTTGAGATAGGTTATACATGTGTAGTCATGCAAAACACTTCCACAATAGTCATGTTGTGAAAGACTAACTGTATTTCCCTCTATCCTATCCTGCCTCCCATATTTTCCTATTCTCTCCTTTGAACCTGTCCCTCCTCAAAAGTGTTTGCTTCTGATTACCCCCTCCCCCAATCTTCCCTCCCTTTTATCATTTCCCCTCTCTTATCCTCTTCCCCCCTACTTTCCTATAGGGTAAGATAGATTTCCATACCCAATTGAAGATGTATGTTATTCTCTTCTTAAGCCAAATTCAATGAGAGTAAGGTTCACCCATTCCCTCTCACCTCCCCCCTTTTCTCCTTCACTGTAAAAATTTTTTCTTGCCTCTTTTATTTGAGATATTTTACCTCATTCTACCTCTCCCTTTCTCCTTCTCCCAGTACAATCCTCTCTCACCCATTAATTTTATTTTTTAGATCTCATCCCTTCATATTCAACTCATCCTGTAGCCTCTGTCTATATATATGTTCCCTCCAACTACCCTGATATTGAGAAAGTTTTCGTGAGTTACAAATATCATCTTTCATGTAGGAATGTAAACAGTTCAACTTTAATTAGTCCCTTATTATATCTCTTTCCTGTTTATATTTTCATGCTTCTCTTGAGTCTTCTATTTGAAAGTCAAATTTTCTATTCAGCTCTGGTCTTTTCATCAAGAATGCTTAAAAGTCCTCTATTTCATTGAACATCCATTTTCCCCCTGAAGGATTATACTCAGTTTTGCTGGGAAGGTGATTCTTGGTTTTAATCCTGTCTCCTTTGACCTCCAAAATATCATATTCCAAGCCCTCTGATCCTTGAAGCTGCTAAATCTTGTGTTATCCTGATTGTCTTTCCACAATACTCAAATTATTTCTTTCTGGATGCTTGCAATATTTTCTCCTTTGCCTGGGAACTCTGGAATTTGGCTATAATATTCCTAGGAGTTTTCCTTTGGGGATCTCTTTCAGGATGTGATAGATAGTCTTTCAATTACTATTTTACCCTCTGGTTCTAGAATATTGGTGCAGTTTTCCTTAATACTTTCTTGAAAGATGATATCTAGGCTCTTTTTTTTTTGATCATGGCTTTCAGGTAGTCCAATAATTTTAAAATTATTTCTCCTGAATCTATTTTCCAGGTCAGTTGTTCTTCCAATGAGATAGTCCACATTCTTCTATTTTTTCTTTCTTTTAGTTTTGTTTCAGAATTTCTTGATTTCTTATAAAATCATTAGCTTCCGTTTGCTCCATTCTAATTTTTAAGGAATTATGTTCTTCAGTGAGCTTTTGGACTTTCTTTTCCATTTGTCCAGTTCTGCTTTTTAAGACATTCTTCTCCTCATTGACTTTTTGGACCTGTTTTGCCATTTGGGTTAGTTTATTTTTCATGGTGTTATTTTCTTCCCGTAGCAAGCTGTTGACTTATTTTTCATGATTTTCTTGCATCACTTTCATTTCTCTTCCCAACTTTTCCTCTACTTATCTTACTTGATTTTCAAAATCATTTCTGGGCTTTTCCATGGCCTGAGACCAATTCATATTTTTCTTGGAGGCTTTGGATGTAGGAGTTTTGACTTTGTTGTCTTCTTCTGGTTGTATGTTTTGATCTTCTTTGTCACCAAAGTAAGATTCTACAGTCTGAGTATTTTTCTACTGTTGGCTCATGTTTCCAGCCAATTACTTGACTGTTAAAGTAGGGCTCTGCTTCCAGTGTGGAAAATGTACTATCTCAAGCTTCAGGGGTTTTGTGCAGTTGTTTTCAAAGATACTTCTAGAGACCTGTAAATTTTCCCTTCTTCCAAGGTGGTATGATCAAAGGAAAGGTATTTATTCCTTTCCTGGCCTGTGCTTTGGTTTTTGAGTGACCACAAGCACTCTTTTCTGCTTTGGAACTGTGAGGAGGATCCCCTCTCCACCACCTCCACAAGCTCTACCATACCAGCACTCTTCCTCACCCCAGTACTGCCATCCAGGACTGTGACCCAGATCCAAGCATGGGCAAAGCAAGAGAATCCTGCCTCAACATCAGTAAAGAGATCCCTGCAATGCCCCTCTGATCAGCCACTCAATCCCTTCCACCATCTGTGGGCCAAGAGCTCCAGAAGTAGCTGCTGCCCCAGGGCTGGGGCCAGACTGGGATCCTCTCTCACCCAGGTCCAACAGACCTTTCCTACTGATCTTCTAAGTTGTCTTTGGCTTGGGTTGAGAAGTCTGGAAACTGCCACAGCTGCCAATGATTTAGTCCCCTGACGCGTGCTCTGAGTTTGCTGGGGTCCAGTCTGTGCTGGTGCATTTTGTGATGGACAGTGCTTCTCTCTCAGATTGGAGTAACAGACCTTTCCTGTCACCCTTCTGGGTTGTCTTGGGCTGGAACTTTCCTTCACTCTGTCATTTTGTGGGTTCTGCTGCTCTAGAATTTGTTTAGAGTTGTTGTCATAGGTATTTGGAGGGGTTTGTGGGAGAGTTCAAGTAAGTCCCTACTTTTATTCTGCCATCTTGGCTCTGCCCCTCCTCATCATTTCTTATAATATTATATTCCATTATAGCATAAATTCCATTATAGTCATGTACCACAACTTGTTCAGCCATTCCCCAATTGATGGGCATCCCCTCAATTTCCAATTCTTTGCTAGCACTAGAAGAGTTACTACAAATATTTTTGTACATGTGGGTCCTTTTCCCTTTTTTATGATCTATTTGAGATACAGACCTAGTAGTGGTATTGCTGGATCAAAGGGTATGTACAGTTTTATAGTCCTTTGGGCATAGTTCCAAATTGCTCTCCAGAATGGTTGGATCAGTTCATAATTCCACCAACAGAACATTAGTGTTCCAATTTTCCTACATCTTATCCAACATTGATCATTTTCCTTTGCTGTCATATTAGCCAATCTGATAGGTATAAGGTGGTACTTCAGAGTTGTTTTAATTTGCATTTCTCTAATTAATAGTGATTTAGAGCATTTTTCATATGACTATAGATAGCTTTAATTTCCTCCTTTGAAAACTGCCTGTTCATATTCTTTGACCATTTATCAACTGGGGAGTGACTTGTATTCTCATAAATTTGACTCAGTTCTCTATAGAATTCCTTATTCTCAAATGATGGTATATGAATGTAACAAAATATTCTTGTACTTGCAAGAAATGATGACTACGAGGATTTCAGGGAAACATGGTAAGACTTTTATGAGCTGACGCAGAGAGAAAGAAAAAGAACTGGGAGCGTAATATACACAATGACTATGAGAATAAAAGCAACCTTAATACAGAAAGGTAGCTGAACTCAGATTAAATGCAATGCTGACTCCAGAAGACAGAGGCAGCTAGGTGACTCACTGGAACTGAAGTCAAGGAGACCTGAGTCCAAATTCAGCATCAGACATTTACTAGCTGTGTGACCTTGAGCAAGTCACTTAGCCTCTGTCTGCCTCAGTTTTCTCATCTGTAAAATGAGGATAATAATAGCACCTACCTCCCAGGACTGTTGTGAGGATCAAATGAAATCATATTTGTAAAGCACCTTGCAAATGTTAAGGTACTATGTAAATGGTAGCTATTATTATTATTAGAGATATGAAACATGCCTCCTTCTACTTGGTAGGAAAGCAGAGTGGAGGACCTACAGATACTCAACATTGCACACATAGAAAGATGTAGTTACTGTATTGATTATTTTGTCTTGACTTTTTTGTTTATTATGAGAGGCTTCAGGGGATAGGGCAGGGAGAAGGGTACATTGGGAAATGATTGTGATGCAAAACACGTGAAGACATTGATGAAACTTTAGAAAAAGAAGAATATTCGTTCTTCTTGGCAGTGAGCTGTGGGTCTCCCAGATTTTTAGACCTTTTCTTCCACTTTCTAAGTAAAACTAAATACAGTCAAAAGGAAATAATTTGGCAGAGGAGTGGGCCAGGGGCTATCACACATGGAAAGGCACTGGCCTGGAAGAAGGGAGAACTAGGGCTGTCACACATAGAAAGATTAGTCTTGTTCTGCTTTGCTCTAGAGGTAGATGATGAGCTTCAGGTGAAAATTGAGAAGGTTAATTTAGAGCCAATATAAGCCCTAACAGTGAGAACTCTCCAAAAGGGACTGTGCTGCCTTATGTGGCAAGAGATTCCCTTCCACTTGAGACTTTCAAGCAGTAACTGGACTCATTGGGAATATGGCAGAAGGGATTCTTTGTTAAGCAGCTAGGTGGCAGGGTATTTAGAGTGTTGCATGTTGAGTCAGAAAGACTTATTTTCAAGTAAGGCCTCAGATGCTTACTAGCAGTATTATCCTGGCAAAGTCACTTAACTTCTGTCTGCCTCAGTATCCTCAACTGTAAAAAAAGGATAATAATAGTACCTACTTTCCACTGTTGTTGTGAGGATCAAATGAGATAATTTTTGTAAAGTGCCTGGCAAACCTTAAAGTGCTATGTAAACACTAGCTATTATTGTTGTTGCTAAATATGGGCTGGACTAGATGGTTTCTAAGGTGTTTCCTTTCCAACTCTGAGAGTCTGTGATTCTGTAAGAGTCAAGAGCAGATGTGTGCAGAGGAAAGGGTGCATAGGGCATTCAAAGCCCCAGCTGTTAGATTGCACAGGTCATGGAAACTCTGGCAGAAAATGCTTCAAACAAACTGCTAGAGGTGGAGCCACTTCTATTTCATGCTGGCAGAGATACTCTCAGTCCTCAGGGTTGTTCTCTTGGGCCCATTGAATGTTTCTCCTGACAAATATCCTGTTTCTTTAAGGAAAAGGAAAATTGAGCCAAAACCCCAAGTATTAATTAAATACTTTTAGATTTCACCTAACTTCAGGTTTCAAAAAATTCTTCCTTCCACTCCCTATACTTTCTACTCAAATCCTCTTATTTTTTGGGAAATTGAACCAAAATAGGTTTTTCTGGATTGGCTGGGAGCCCTGTGATATATAGGAAATAAATTTCTCTCTGACAGAGAAATTTAACTTTGTTGATAATGCTCAGTTCATAAAATTAAACAAAAATAATATCAAGGCCACCCCACCATCCCAGGATCTAATAGAACTCATTGTTTAAATGTTTCTAAGTCAGAAAGGAGTCATGTGGAACCTAGAAGTCTGAAATCATACTGACAGGTAACAGCACAGGAGAAAGAATACCAGATTTGTAGTTGGGGGACCTGGGTTCACATCCAGCTCTGCTGTTTACTTCCTGTGTGACCTTCAGCAATAATTTCAACCCTCTGGATATTGGTTTCCTGACTTTTTTTGGTCTATTTCATTTCTATATCTATGATCTTATGGTCAAGGAAAATCTTCCCACCTATAAAGTGTGGAGGCTAAGCTAGATGGTCTCTCAGAAAGTAAGCTATTCCCAGAGCAGACAAAACACATGAACTGGAAGCTATGCTTCCAAGATTTCCAAAGGAACTTACAATTTGCCCGTTTTTTAGTAATGAATATTTCCTATTGTCTAACTCCAGATGTGTCTTGGTTGTTTCTAACTTATCCACATTCTTGTTTCTTAAGGTCCTTGAAAAGCCAAATTCTATCCATTAACTGACCCCATCATCTATCTCCAAATTAAAGGCTATTATCCACAGAAGTCAAGGCCATTTGACAGGAAATATTAAAATATCCTTGAGTAGGACTGAAGTTAGAAGGTACATATCGGTTGTGGAGTTCCAATATGGAATGCCAAGAATGGGAAGGATCCCCTCATAAAAATGCATCATTTACTTTTGATGTGACCACACTGGATCTCATTCCATGACTTAAGTGATGCCAGCTTTACTTACCAGCCCCTTTGCCTACCCTACCCTTCAACTCTCTCTCCAAAAACTTTCTAAGGTTGCCATTATCTCTTAACTGCCTGATCAAACGGCCTTTTCTTAGTCCTAATTCTAATTGATCTCTTTACAGTTCTTGCCAATAATGGGCACTCATCCCTCCTCAATGCCATCTCCTTTCTTGGCTTACATGACATTTCCCCTTTGGTTATCCTCCTGCCCAGTTATTGGCACTTTCCCTCTTGGAATTTAGGAATTGGAATGCTCTCACCTCCACTATTGCAAGGCTCATAATTGATTTCCCTGCCTCAAGTTTCTCTCCTCTCCAATCTGTACTGCATGCCAAAGTAATATTTTTAAAGCACCAGTCTTATCAATGTCATTCCCCTAGTCACTAGATTTCAGTGGCTCCCTAGTATGATGATCTAGGTTAATAAACAGACTTCTCTGTTTGCCACACTTACATACCTTCACAATCAGCCTCCAACTTGCATTTCTAGACTTATCATTACTTGTTGTTCTTCATGCTTAACACTCCACCTGCTTTTCATGGGATATACTATACCACACCATACTATACTATACTAGACTACACTAGACTAGACTAGACTGGACTAGACTAGATTAGACTATATACTATACTATAATATAATATAGTATACTAACTGTTGTAAATGTTAACTGTTGGAGAAGCATTCAAGTTCTAAGAAACAGTAGGAAATAGTCAATGGGTAGATATACTCACAAACACAAACAAACCAAAAAAACATCATACTAAGTTAGTTAATATGGAAGACATGATCATTCACTATTTTCTAGACAAAAATCATGAACGCATCAATGAAACTAATTATTACGCAAGGACCATTGACTCTGGAACAGTTTTTGACTTCATGGAATATCCAACTAGACTAGACCTAAAAAAAAGAGCTGAGAAAGCACAACCAAGAAACAAAACACAATGAAATTGAGGCAAAACAGGAGGAACCACAGACCAAAAAAAAAGAAACTTTCTACAATAACAGAGAAACTAGCATAAAAGACTGCATGAACCAACTATCCTTAAGCAAAGTTGTCTCTTTGGAGCAATGGATGCTAACTAGCCCAGAAACATATATAGACATCATTGCTCAACCTAGTGGAGAAACCCTGGTAAAAACAATTACTGAATGGTTTTATTGAAAATCTCAAAAAACTAAAACAGCTTTGAGCTGATCACATAAAAAGCAACAGAAGAGAGGATTGATGTGGAAGACACAAAACTTTTCAAAGTGTGAAAACTAAATAATTATAATCCTTACAAAGTCACCCATGCAATCATGTGCTGCCTAAACAACAAATAGGTAAGAGAAATACCATCTTACTTAATGGTCCAGCAAGCGCTGATAAATCTCTCATAGAACAGAAGCTCTGTGACTTAGTTTATAATCCTGGCTGCTCAATCCAGCTAACATATCATTTCTTTTCAATGACTGCACCCGCAAAAACATTATTTGGGTTGAGGAGGCGGGAAACCTAGGCTAGCAAGTTAATCAATTCAAACAGCTAATGTGAGGGCAGGCAATTAGAATAGATCAAAAAGGGAAAGGAAGCAAAACCACAGAACCAACACCTGTAATCATGACCACCAATGGGAACATAACTAAAGTCAAAATTGGCTGTGAATTAAGACCTGAACATACTGAGCCAATTTAGCATGGAGGCCTGAATCACAAAAGCCTTTAGATGGTTTGGTTTGAGTGAAGACAGTGAAATACCAAACATTTTCAATCACCTACAAAATCTTGGGGTTGAGCCAACAATGAATAATTATGTCAGTGAGTGGAAGTAAGTCGCAATATGGGCAGAGAAATGGGAGGAGCCATCCAGATACACAGCATATAATGATATGCTCATCTTGCCTGGCAATCCAGATCACCCTGAAAGACCACACGAAGCACAAGACTGGGAGTGGGATGAAGTCAACAAAGAAAGCTGCCAGACTCTACTCAGACTCTGGAGCAGAGTCCTCACCAGAGGAAGACCCTAAAACTCTTTCTGACACTCCTAAGCCCAGCACTGCTGTTAACTTTGGAACATTCGATTGGGACAAATTCTTCTCTGAGAACATGTGATACTACCAGTGAGGAGGCCTGTGCAAGGTGCATGAACCTACTAAACCAACCACAAAAACTACAATTATACTTCTGATAAATTCCTGGTAATTAATTTTATTTATGTTTATTTTTCAAGTTACAGTTTGCCAGGACACAATTATCTGGGTTGGATAGACAGGAACCAACTAATCTGAATGACAAAACAGCACACCTCCATGGTCAAGAATATTCAAAGCTACAAGAACAAGGACACAATCCATACCTTTAATTCAACAAAGCAGATAAAGATTTTATCGAAGCAACTAACCAGGAAAGTGACTGGGGAGGTTGGTTAGGCAATAAGATTTTTAAAGCAAAGGGGCTCCTAGCACCTAAGCTTAAAAAGGGAAGGTGCAACCTTGCATAACACAATTTGGAAAAGCTAGAAAACATCCAAGAAGGCATATATTTATTAATCAAGCAAGGAAGAGCTACACAACAAACTAACCAACCAAGCAACACAGACACAGATATGGCAGACACATCACAACAAGACACAGCTGCTACAGCACAAGTTCAAACAGGTGGCAACACTCAAGGAGGAGGAAAAGGAGGAAGAGGAGGAGGAGGAAGGATTTCGACAGGAGACTTTACTAACACCACCACAAGGGACTATGACAATGGCTATGTAACAATAACACGCCATGCATCAAGACACATACACCTAAGCATGCCAACAAATGAAAGATACACACTGCAAAAAACTGAGACAACCTTCATGCAACCTAACCAAACAAGAGCTGGTTAAGATGATAACAGCCATTTTCAAATACTAACACCATAGAGCATCATTGATGCAAATGCATGGGGAGTCTGGATGACTCCATCAGACTTCCAACATGACAAACATGGTCAGTGATCTAAACCTTGAATCTTTAGGAAAAAAAATTATTTAACATTGCTGTTAAAACAGTGACTGAACAAGGAGTAGAAGGAGCAAAGGTCAAAGTCTACAACAATGATCTTACTACAACATTACAAGTAGCAGAGGATACAAATAACCATGTCATGGTCACGTGATGGAAGAACTTTAACAGCATTAGGCTACCTAACATAGGAAACCAACAAACTATATCTATGAGGATACTGTACAAACTTTTAGAACAACTGCAAGCAAGGTTCAGATATAGCAGGATCCATCGTAAACACATCATCCTCAATTTTCAACGGTAACAAAAAACTATTTCTCATCATTGAAAATACAATTCCAATGGAAATGCTAAGAACAGGAGATCACTTTCCTACAGGAAAGTACTACTTCAAAACCAAACCAACCAGAATGACAATGAACTACCAAGATCAAAGAAAACTAGGCAGACCACCACAAATTACACCTAGTTTTGACAGCAGTCAGCAAGCTACCATGATACAAAAAAACTCCTGGATAGTTGATAAATCAGCACCAACAAATATTCAGAAGCAACCAGACAAAGATCATTTGATGTTGGTATGTTATATCCTCAATGGACTTTCAAAACTGGAAGAAGTGGTCCAGCTATTACTTCTGGTCCTGTTCAGCCATCTGTACAAGACCAAATAGACAAAGGAAACCAACGAAGAATCATCTATGATTACCAACATAGAGCCAGAGATTGGACTGAGGACAACAGAAAGTGGCTGACACAACATAAATGGGCCCAAAACCAAGACTTAGAATGGGCATAGAGTTGGAGACAGTCCTAGAACACAAGAGACCAACACAAGATCAGATGATTAGAGGAATTGGTGATCTAAACACTTATGTCCCATGGACTGCTCTAGCTGACCTAGGTCCACAATATCAATGGGGACCAATATGGGACAAATATCCAAATACCATGCACAAGCCACATTTAAGAACCCTTGCTCCATTTGTGTGTTAAAACAATCCTCCAGGACAGTTATTTGTAAAGCTGACACCAAACTGGACTGATGACCATGAGGTTACTGGGAATACACAAAGCAGAATAATAACATATGCAACATTCTTTTGGAAAGGAAAACTAACATTCAAAGGAAAACTAAGAACCCCACAAGCTTTTAACATGTGTGGAGTTTCAGCACCTGATTCATTTCAGTTAAATAACCAATTTCCAGATGCGAGAAGAAGATTTACAATTCCTTACTTAGATGATAGAACAATTCCTATAATATTCTACTAACTCTTTTTAAAAAAACATAATAAAGATAGTTACTTACATTTATCTCTACTAACACAAAAAAAACAATAAAATCTTTAAAATTAAATGCCTGTGTCAGACTCCTTTTCCACTGGAATCCAACAAACCTTATGCAACTGCTTTCAATAGGGTGGGTGGGTAGAAATGGCCTACTCTGGCGCATTAATATATGGACAGTAATTTAGAAAGTCTTATAACCAACCAGCTAGCTAGAACCAACCACTCCTAGAATGTGTTCCCTTCTCATTTCCACCTCTCAGCATTGCTAATTTCATTCAAAGCTTAGCTCAAATACTACCACATACACAAAGCATTTCTTGACCCCTTAGCTGACAGTACCTCCCTCTCTTTCCAAATTCATTTGCATTTAAGTATTTTATGTACTGTTCTCTCCTAGATAAATACAAAGTCCTTAAGTGCAGGGATTGTTTCATTTTTTTTCTTTTTTTCCCCAGGTTCAGAAAAGCAGCTATGGCATAGTGAATAGAGAGCTGACCTCAAAGCCAGGAAGACCTGAGTTCAAAGCCTGTCTCTGACAGATACTGTTTGTGTGATGCTGGGCAAGTCACTTAAGCCTCAATACTCTAGGCATGAATCCAATAAGTCGCAGAGAAGGTGTCAGCATACATTATTAATCTCAATGAAATCACAGGTCTAGTCCCTATGTGCAGTGCCTGACATAGAATAGATCCTTAATAAATGTATATTGATGGATTTGTATTACTCTGAGTGTGTGTATATGTATATATATGTGTGTGTGTGTGTGTGTATTATATATATATACACGCATATATATGTATAATTTACTTTCCAGTTATATTTGTGTATATGTATGTATGCATATATGTATATATACATATATAAACATACATATACACATATACACATATACACATATATAATTTACTTTCCAGTATTTGTGTTGATACTCTCAGAAAAATATTCCTTGAGGGCAGAGAATAATTTTTTTGTTTCTGTTTTTGTATTATCAGAACCTAGCATGGAGCCTGGCACCTAGTAGGCACTTAATAGATGTTTGTTAAATTGGATTGACTTGCAGCAGAGGCACACTCTTCAGCATGTAATTCAAGATATATTTGAATCTCAGTTTGATATTTTTCCACATGGCATCTAGAAGTAAATCACTAAAACTAAATCATAGGAATTATTTGTACCCCCCCTTCCTAATGACACTACAAACCAGGAATTAGAAAAGGAGCAAGATAAGCTTCAATACTGTTAAAATGAAGTTTGGTTCAGTGGAGAAGAGGAACTTGGACTTACCCCTAGAACACCCCTAGTGCAATGTGAAGTGGCATGTTGGCAGCAACCCAATAGCTGCCCCTTCAAAAACCATGAGAGGTCAGAGTTGATGTGTTTGTTAAAAAATTCAGTAGGCTGCTAGTATGCTATAATAAACATTTATAAAGTGCCTACTATGTGCTAGGCACTATGCTATATACTGGGGATACAAATAAGAAAAAAGAAAAACAATCCCTGCCCGCAGGCAGTTTACAATCTAATGGAAGAAAATAATATGTAAAAGGAAGCCAAAAGGAGAGGAAGGGGAAAGGGTCACAACAACATTAACAAGGTAGATGGTGTTGAGGCATGATGCTTGAGGGGTCAAAACCAAGGAGAGCAACCGATGGAAAATGGAGTTAGCTGGAAAGTTCTAAGTCCGCTATAAAGGGATGCTTTGGGAGGAGTTTTGCTCTGCCTTTCAGTCATCCAATCATAGGAGGTGGTGGTTCAAAGCTGAATCAATTTCTATGGTGATGGACCTTCAGGGGATGAGCTTATCCTAGGAGAGGCATGATGATCACCATGTAGTCAAAATCAAAGAGAGTAGCTGATTTAAGAAAGGCACATAAGTGTTAATCAGTGAATATGTCATTTGGTGTGTGACTGAAGCAAAGATCTAAATTCATTTAGTCATTTTATTCCTTCACTTGCCCACTTATTCTTCATTATCCTTGATTCATTATTGGAAGCCTCCCATGTGAATAAGCAAATGGTACCCAGAAGTCCTTCAGACTGCTGCTCTACCATACTCAGAACTCTCTCTTTTACTCTCCAAAATTCTGCTTCCTCGGTCTTTTGTTAAATTCAAGCCAACATACAGTGATTGAGAACCTACTATGACAGGCACTTAGGAAGATACAAAATTTAAATAACGTGGTTTTTGCCTTTATGCAGTTTACAATCTAATGGGTATGTGTGACATATTTAAAAAACTATAGTACTAAATGATATATGATAAATGCTTTAGGAGCATATATGGAAAGCACAATATGAGGTAAGGGGTATAATAAATCTTTATGAAATTGAGGTCTGAGAGGACAAAGTTCATTATTGATTTCAGGGTATCAAGGAAGAGTTCTTAGAAGAAACAGCAATAGAGGTGGGTAGCATTCGGTAGTAAAAGGGAGGAAAAGGTTTTCCATGCATGAGGAACAATCCTTGAGCAAGGCTTGGAGGCAGAAAAGTATGGGAATTGTATAGAGGTGAGGGTGGGGCTGAGTGGTTCAATACTGATGGAGTAGAGAAGACATGGAGAAAAGTAACATATAATAACTCTATAAAGGTTGCATGGTATCAGATTGTAGAAAGCTTGGGGAGACTTGAATTCCAGGCAAAGGAATTGGCACTTTATTTGATAGACAGTAGGAAGCCAGTGAAGAATTTTGAGCCAAAGAGTAATACAACCAGATTTATGCAGAAGAAAAATAAGTATGATAACACTGTAGAAGAGAAACAGTAGAGGCAAGGAGACATATTAGAAATGTAGGTAAGTGGAAGTGAAAGACTGATGGTTATGGAAACTGGCAATATTGCAGAGATAGATTCACTAGGACTTAGTAACTGGATGTTCAAGATAAGAGAAGGGGACAAATGAAGATAATAGTAATATTTCAAAAATGAGAGATGAATAAATATTGGCACCTCTGGAAGAAAAGGGTATTATATAATAAGTTTGATCAGAGACATGTTGAGTTTTAATTGCTGAGAGATACTGAATGAGACCTATATTGTAGGCAGTTAAAGATGTAGGGAGCAGTTAGACAGCACAATGAATAAAGTATGAGACCTGGAGTCAGGAAGACCTGAGTTCAAATCCAACCTCAGATACTTACTAGCTGTGAGACCCTAGGTGAATCACTGAACTCTAGATGGCTTAGTGGATAGAGTTCTAGGTCTAGAATCAGGAAAATTCATCTTCCTGAGTTCAAATCTGGCCTCAGGCACTTGCTAGCTGAGTGACCCTACTAAAAAAGACCTGTAAAGGGACTGGAGAAGGAAAGGGCAAGCCACTCTAATATCTCTGCCAAGAAAACCCCCAATGGGATCATGAGGAATTGGACATGAATGAAAAATGACTGAACAACAACAAAAGATGTAGTACCAGAGCTGGGAAAGGTCCTGGAGAAGTGTGGAGAGTAAAGAGTGGAGCCAGGAGCAGCAAAGAGGTTATAACAACATATTGAAAAGATAATACACTAGGACCAATTTAGAGCTGCACCAGGAATGAAGGGCTGCTTTAATGTTAGGAAAACTATGAACATAATAGTAAATGAAATAAAAATCACATGATTATATCAGAAGATGCAGAAAAGGCTTTTGACAAAATTCAACATTCATTTTCATTAAAAAGCATAAATAGACCTTTCCATATTATGCTAAATAGTATCTGTCTAAAACCAAGAGATAGATTATCTATAATGGAGAAACATGAGTCCTTTCTAATAAAATTAGGAGATGAAGTGAGGCTGTCTACTATCACCACTATTATTCTAAATGGTTCTAGAAATGCTAACATTTCTAGAAATAAAACTAAATATAAAATTATATTTCAATCTTTTCACAGAGTTCATATAGAAATAGTCCAAATCACTATCCTGCCATTATTCTCTTAAAGTTCATGTTCTGTGGCTTATTTCACAGATGGATAAAATAACTCCTTTTTGGTGTTAGATAAGGATATTGGGATATAGGCTCATCTTCAGTAGGTTCACTGTCAGTCAAGAGACAAATGATTAACTCTATATCAATAGAGATAGGCAATGGAACTGTAATTACATTGATATAGGTAACTTCTGGATAAGGAAATACTCTTCACCAACACAGGTTGGCATCTCTTCTACAACTTACAGTTTGAGAGACTTGTCTAGACCACTGAGAGATTAAGTGACTTGTCCAGGTGAAACATTCAGTATATATCAAAAGCAGGACTTGAATCTAGGCCTTCCACCCCCCGACCAAGTTCTTTTAAAAAAATTATTTGTTATAATGTTTGGCTCTCTGGGAAAGGGAGAGAGGGATGGGGTGTTTTGGGAAATGAAGTTGGTGGAAAAAAATATCATTTTTTTAATATTAAAAAAGGCCCAGGCTCCTCTGGCAGTGATGACATTTCTTCATGATATAAACTTTTACATTTCTATAAACAAATCTATATGACTAAGTCATTTGTCTAGTACTTCTTCATATGCTGTTTAGGTTTATGTGGATGTTGCCCAAGGAGGACCTTTTGATTACACCCTTTGATCTTAGTTATTTCAAAGACTCCACCAAGAGATGTCCACTTAGTTACATTTGACATATCCAGCTGCATGGATCCCTGTCATCCTTTACTTTTATTATGTTCTTTTATGATGTCGTGTTTGTTTCAAAAGTATTTCTGTTTTAAACCTGTCTGTAATGTGCACCGAAACATCTATCAATCCTCTTGCTTTTCTTCAGCAAGAACATGTGTGTATACTTATATGTATATGTGTGCATGTGCATGTGCATGTATATACACACACATATATACAGACATACACATACATACACATGTATTTTTGCTAAATATTTCACAATTATATTTTTAAAAAATTTACCATTCACTTTTTAAAATTTTGAATTTCAAATTCTCTCCCTCCCTCTCCTTCCACCCCTCCCCCTTTAGAAGACAATATGATATCAATTATACATGTGAAGTCATGCAAAACACAATTTCCATATTAGCCATGTTTGGGCAAGGACATGCTGATCTTTCTATGTGTGCCTCAGAGTGATGGGTTCTGTGTTTTTTAATGTTGTCTAGGTTTTTGTTAGGAAACTTTCTAAATCTGTTATGGTTCATTTTACAGCTCTGAAAGTGTACATTAAGATTACTATTGCATAGGTGTTAATTGCTTTAAATGTGTTCTTCCCATTAAAGTTTTATTTCAGGATGCCAGTTAGTCTTTTTATAAATTCACAGCTTTTTCCTTGATAATTTTATCCTTCACGTGCCTTGCCTGGAGGAGACCAATTTATTTGTAAGTCTACCTCTTTATTCATAGATTTAATTTGATCCCTGGATTCATACTCAAAATCTTCAATGCATTTTCTGGAAATTATTATTATTACTATTATTGTTATCAACATTGTTATTATTGACACTAAAGGCAGTGAGGTGGTACAATGGATAGAGCACCGGTCTTGGAATCAGGAAGAGTCATCTTCCTGAGTTCAAATCTGGCCTCAGATACTTACTAGATGTGTGACCTTGTTCAAGTCACTTAATCCTCTTTGCCTCAGTTTCCTTATCTGTAAAAATTAGCTGGAGAGGCAAATGGCAGACCACTCCAGTATCTTTGCCAAGAAAATCCCAAATGGGGTAATGAAGGGTTGGACATGACTGAAATGACTGAACAGCAAAACTCATCTTTAGTAAATTCATTGTCAATCAGTCAACAAGCATTTATTAAGCACTTCTTACATGCAAGGCATTGGAATAAGCACTGAGGATACAAAATAAGTAAAAAGAAAGACAGTCATGGACCTCAAAAAAATTCTACATTCCAATAGAAGAAGACACCACAAAAATGGGAGATTAAAACTTTGGGGTTTGGAGGCTGTGTAGCAAGGTGGCAATGAAGAATGAAGGCTAGTGTAGGCCCTTTCTCAGAAAGAAGGTTTCAAGAACTCAGCAGTGGGAGAAGGGAACCATAGGGACAGGAAAGGCAGCTGAGTCATGTTGGTGGGGTCTGAAGAATGAAGGACGACTGGTCTGGGTTTACCTCAGAATGGAAAATGGAGGCTCTAGGAAGAGCTCATCAAAGTGAGAAGGGGCCAGCATCTTTGGGACAACTCTAGCAACAGACAGGATGACAGGGTGACATGTGCTGCATCCTATATTTTAATAGCTTTATTATCATGATTTTTGTTATTCTTAGTGGAAGGAGTGCTTATACTGAGGAAATCACAGGTCCTTGAAAAACCGAAGTATGGGAATACTCACAACTATTGCTAAACTAGAAATAGGAAGCTATTGCTCAAATTCCCAGCCCACCACAGGATTCCTCATCTTCTCTGCTGTTGTTTTTTTTTTAATTTATGTAAGATGTATGTAAAGCTGTGAACACTTAGATAAATAGGGCATAGACCCAGAGATGTTGCTTCTGTGCTGTGTGATGTGACTAAAGCAGTAATTAGGAGCCTTGCCTCTTTTTGTATTGCAGTAGGAGAGGTGATATAGTCACTTTTATAGAGGGAGAAACTGAGGCACAAGAAAACGGAATTACAGTTCGAGGAGTACAAGTTAAACTCTGGTGGGCACCACTTGTAGATCAACTCAGGCACCCCTCTATCATTTTAAAGCCCTTCATAAGCTGACCCCTCCCTACTTTTCCAGTCTTCCTAAACCTTACCCCCTTCCACAGACTGTGATCCATTGACACTGGCTTCCTTACTGTTCCTTGGGAAAGATATTTCCTCTCCCAGCTCCAAGCATTTTCATTGGTTGCCCCTGCACCTGAAATGATCTTCTTCCTCATCTCTACCTCCTGGCTTCTCTGACTTCCTTCAAGGCTGAGCTAAATTTGTAGTTTCTCTATGAAGCCTTTCCCTGTCCTCCTTAATCTTAGTGCCTTTCCTCTGAGACTGCCCCTCCCCCATGTATCTTTTATTTGTTTGCATGTTGTCTCCCTCATTAAACTGTTAGTTCCTTGAGTATAGGGACTATTTTTTTATTTGTGTATTTTTTCCTTTCTTTGAATCTTCAGCATTTAGTACAATGCCTGGGATGTAGTAGGCCCTTAATAAATACTAGTTAACTGACTAGCTGATGATTTATTGGCGAGGTTACAAATTTAGACATGGAAAAGACATTTTAGGTCACCAAGTCCAACCCCCTTATTTTAAAGATGAAGAAACTGAGGCCCAGACAGGTAGCGTGACTTACCCAGGGTTGCACAGTTAATAAGTGTCTGAAGCAGGATTTGAACCTAGGAACTCCCAGTATGACTCTATTCACCATACCACATTGCCTTTCCAAGTGCACTGAATTTACAGATGGAGACTTGGGTTTGAGTCCAATTTTGGCCACTTATGTAACTTTGGACAAGTCACTTTCTGAGTCTGTTTCCTAATTTGTAAAATGAGTACAATAATGTTCATTCCTGGTGCCTTACAGTGTTGTTGTGGGGAAAGCATTTTGTTAAGCTTAAATGGCTATGGAAATGGAAGTTATGATGATAACAATGAGATGGCAGATGGCTCCTCTCACCCCTTACACCTGTCACTAGATATGAGTTACACAGCAACACCACAGGGATGGAAGAGAAACTGTACTTGAGGGAAAAGAGAAGGGCATGCCTTGCATTTTGAAAGTCACAGTAAGATAGGCAGTGGATAGAAGAACCCCTTCCATTTATTAGAGGCTCCATTTACATTTTCCAGTGGAAGGCCCTGTGGGCAGCTTCCATTTTACTTGGAAAATTTAGACAAATGAAAGGGTCTGCTAAGTAATTACTGACTAATAACATAAGAGTCTGAAGCAGAGCAAGTTAGTCAAGTAACTTCCTGAGAATTACTGAAATGGTTCCCTGGACTCCTCTTTACTTTGGGGAGAGGGAGGTGCTTCCCCATCAGGGACTTGGATAGATTTCCTGAGTTCTCTGTTTCAAATGGGGGTGTAGGGGGAGGCACCATCCAGGGTCATGAAGGCTGGATCAGAAGAGCAAGTCTGGCAGACTCCCAGAGGGGCAGGTCACTTGGCAATGTCTGGTTTCATGCCACTGCAAATCTCGCCTCCTCTCCCTTCCTCGTCCCAAGGAAGCATAGATCATACCACAGGACTCTCCCCTCTTCCACAGGACATGTACTGCTGTCTACTACAAATCCTTCTTTGGAAGGACTTGGAGAAGGGAGAGACTGTCTGGAGCTAGGACTAAAGTGCAAACATCAAGGGCAGCAGTTAGAGGAGGAGAGGCTGTGAGGCTAGAGCAGCTCTGGGCAGGGGAGGTAGGGGAGAAAGAATCCAGGAAGGAGCAGTGGTTGTTCTGAGAGTAAAGGTGGGTAGAGTTGTTTGTTTGCTTGTAGGACCCAGTATCTTGATTGGGAGGTTCCTTCCTTCCTCCCTCCCTCCCTCCTTTCCTTCCTTCCTCCCTCCCTCCCTTCCTTCCTCCCTTCCTTCCTTCTTCTCTCCCTTCCTTCCTTCTTTCCTCCCTCCCTCCCTTCCTTTCTGCCTCCCTCCCTCCCTTCTTCCCTCCCTCCCTCCCTTCCTTCCTTCTTCTCTCCCTTCCTTCCTTCCTTCCTTCCTCCCTCCCTTCCTTCCTTCCTTCCTTCTTCTCTCCCTTCCTTCCTTCCTTCCTTCTTCCCTCCCTTGCTTCTTCCCTCCCTCCCTGCTTTCCTTCCTTCTTTCCTTCCAATCAGGGTTGGGCTTAAGTGCCTAAAAACAGCTAGGTGGTATGGTTGATAGAGCATTGGGCCTGGAGTCAGGAAGACCTAGGTTCAAATCCTCTACAGACACTTAATAGTAGTGTGATGCTGAGGAAGTCACTTGAATCTGTTTGCCTTGTTTTCCTGAATTGTAATATGGAGAGAACAATAATAGGACTTCACAGTTGTGGGGATCAAATGAGATCATATTTGTAAAAAATGCTAAGCAGAAAGCCTGGCACATAGTAGGCATTTAAGAAATACTTATTCTCTTCCCCTTCCTCCTTTCTTATACTTAGGGGAAGCTGTGAGGGCATTCATAAGGTACTTTGATCTCTTTTGATTTGATTTTGATCTGTTATGAATTGCCATTCATAAGACAACTGTAAATTATTCTTTTGAGATTTCTTTTGATTTTTCCTTATTGCAAGCCTTACTCTCTACTACCCTTGTGATCTTGAGAAAGTCTTCCCAAGTTCAATTCAGTTAATAACATTTACTAAACATCTATACTATACAAGAAATTGGAATATTTCAGATCTGAATTTCTTATTCTATTAATCTGGATATTTTATATTTTATAAATATGTATCCATTTTATTTAAGTTTCAGGGGTTTTTTTTGTATTGGTGATACAAAGACTAAATCAAAATAGTCACTGCTCTCAAGCCTCAGGTATCTTGGATTCTGCAGGAGCGGATGGCAAGTAAGAAGAAAATAGATAAATAGAAGATAGGAATGGTTGGGGACAAAAGAAAGATACAGAAAAAATGTTTTAGGATAATTTGAGGAAGACAGCTATACTGGAGGATGCAGTGGTATGGGGATCCAGGAAGGCTTCATGGAAGACATACTGTAGCACCTAGACTAAGCTTTGAAAGAAAAGAAGGATTTCAACATGTTAGTGCATTTCATGCCCTGGAGAATGGTCTGTGTAAATCCACCAAAATAGGAAAGAGCAGGCTAAGATCAGTTAGTAATCAAATGAGTCTGGTACATAGAGTGTATGGAAAGGAAAAAAAAAAAGTGACACAGAGCTGAAAAGGCAGGTTGGAACCAAAATATATAGGATCTGTAGGGACAAGCTAAGGAGTTCTGATAGGTAAACTGAAATAAATTAAATTTAATTGAACCTTAGAGCTAGACAGGATCTCAGAGATTATTTTAGCTAATCCTTTAATTTGAAAGATGAAGAAACTGAAATTTGAGGTAGTCCACTGACTTACTTAAGATCATCCAAGTCTACCTTCCTTTCCCCTCCATCATACTGCACAAAGATGAAAAATGGCACATTAAAAATTACCAAGGAAATCAGGTATTAGATCAGCAAGGGGGGTAGAGAATTGAGCTATATCAATGGGAAGATGTCAACAGTGGTCAGTAACTCAGAAGAGTGTCCCAGTTTCTGTCCTATAAAGGAGCTACTTGCAGCTAACATACCAAAGCAGAGAGGAGTAGAAGCTGGCAGAGTGGGGTGGGGATGGGAGATAGACTCCATATATCCAACCATGCTACACCTTCCAATTTCTCTTCCAAGTCTAAAATTTTATGATTCTAAGAGGAAGGAAACATCTTTAGTCTGTGATAACTGAGCATTAATATGTGAATTCTAATGAACGGAAATAATCTTTCCCAAATGGGGAAGAGGTTAGAAGGAAGGAAAGTGTGAGGGACACGTAGGACCTTTTCATGATATAGTCTCACACCTCCAGGGGTGGGTATCTCTAAGTGTCTTTTTCTTGGGTCTGTATGAAGGGTGCCAGTGGATCTATGTGAGACTGTGTCCTTATGGTGTGGCATGGTAGAAAAGGCACTAATCCAAAGTCTGCAACTTACTGTAGTTACTACTTTAAGCAAGTCACTGAACCCGTCATCTCATCTTCAAATCACAGGGTAAGATGACATGATTTCAAAGGTCCCACCCAATTCTAAATCCTATGAATCTTTAAAGTGAGGCTTCCTAACCTGATTGTGTATTATGGATCTTTTTTATAGTCTGGCAAAGCCTATGGATCCCTACTCAGACTAATATTTGTTGCCTATCTCTATAATTGAAGAAAATTCTAGATGTCATTTAGAAGTTATAGAAAATAAAGATGTATAATTTTCCACCTAAGTTCATAGATCCCCTGACTCTATCCACAGAGTCCTTGATGAAGGGAGGGGGGGAAGGTCTGTGGATCCCAGGTTAAGAACTCCTGCTTTAAGGTCATGGTCACAAAGAAGAACTTGCTAGTGATTAATCCATATCACACAATCAAGAGTAACTATGTCTTTATCTCTACTCAACTGCACTCTACAAAACTCTACTAAATTCTACTCAACTCTATTAAACTCTATCAACTCTACTAAATGCTACTCTACTCTATTAAATTCTACTAAACTATTCTACTCTACTAACCTCTACTGTACTTTTTAAAATTCCACTAACCTCTACTCTTTTAAATTCTACCAATTCTGCTCTTCTCTACTAACATGTACTCTCCTCAACTGAATTATATTCACAGACTGGTGCAATCCATAAGGCATTAGGATTCCCTTCTCCATTCATGTGCACATTTCCTGCTGGTTCTAGTCAAGGTTCCTTTCTGGTACAAAAGGAAACAAGCTAACTCATAACTCAGGGAAAGAGGTGCCAATGAAATACATCTGTGCCTATTCAGAACAAAAGGAAGTCCTCTCCTGCCCGTTGTCTTCCATGTTTAAGAATTGAGTCTGGTGACAGTGGCCAGAAAAAGGATATGTTGTTTTTTATGATGACATCAAATGGCATCATTGCTAGAATTTGGTCATCAAGGTCAGAGCGTTAAATCAGTGATCTATCAACTCTATCTACTCTACTGCACCAAATGGTACTCTATTATGAAATGTAATATGATAAGATATAATATAAAACAATATAATACAATGAACATTTGTTAAGCACTTAATTGCTTAGGACACTGTGTTAGATATCGAGAGAGATATAAACTTTGGATAGGATCCCAACCTCCTAGTTTACTAGGGGAATAGTAACACAGATAGCTGTTAATTCTCAATATTATATGATACATATTTTACAGCATTCATCAGAGATCTCAAGCTGGAAGGGCCCTTCAATGTCATCCACTACAACTCTCTCACTTTATAGATGAAGAAATGCTAGGTGGCAGAAGCAGTATTCAAACCCAAAGTTCAACACTTTCCCTACCATACAGTGATTCCACCCTACAAAACTAAATTCTCTGGAAGGCATGAGGGGGCACCTTCTGAGCCATTTTTTTTGTTCATTGGGGCAATTCAGGTTCAGAGGTAATTGAATCCTGACAGCAGACTCAGAGACTCACTGATTTAAGGCTCTGACCTTGGTGGCCAGATTCTGGCAATCTTCACAGATTTCACGTCTTCACGGAAGATGGTATACCCATCTTCTGGTTCGAGGATGTCATCATCATCAGACTCAGCTCTTGAACATGGAAGCACAATAGGTAAGAGAGGACTTCCTCTTGTCCCGAATAAACCCAGCTGTGTTTTGTTGGCACCTCTTTCCCTGAGTTATGAGTTACCTTGTTTCTTTCTGTACCAGAAAGGAACCTTGACTAGAACCAGCAGGAAATGTGTAGATTCATGGAGACAGGGAACCTAATGCCTTACCTATTCCACCAGTTTGTAATGTTTTTTTTTCCTGAACAGATTTTGAGCTTAAAAACATTCCACTGCTGTGTAATAGCTCCAGTTATAGCTGAAAATGTTTGTCATTTCATTATACACACTCCAAAAAGTGTATATAAAAGTTGTTTACAGGGGCAAAGCTGCATTGCTGAATGCTGGTTTTAAGAGCCACTTCTTCCTCACCATATTTTCCTTCTTGGTGCCTACAGCAACAATTACATTTTTATAACTGCTTGCACAGGAACTTATTAAAGCACTTGGCTGCAGCATTACTTAGTACCTGCCTCTATTGGGATGCTATAAATTGTTATGGCTGGAGCACTTGTGCATATCTGCTGAGGAAAATACTATATGAAAATAATTTCAGGGCTAGGAAAGGGAAATTAAGAATAAGTCTAAAATGCTTGGTCTTTTTGATTCTGAATCAGGGCTGCTGTTCTTGAACCTGTGGTAGGACTGTTATCTATAGCCACATTCTTCTTCTCCTCTCCACCCCCTTCTCCAACCTCATCTTCACCTCTCCCCACCTCACCTCACTGCTCTGGCTACTTCTTTAGATATCTTAGGCTATACATATTGAAATCTTCCACATCATCTCAACTAGATCTGCCCAGGGTTCCTAGGCCACAGAAAAGTCTACAACTTTTGCATGGCCTTACCCTTGAATCAATCAGCAAGAAACAAGCAGTCATTAAAAGCCTATAATGTGCTAGGCACTGCAGATAAAAAGATAAAAAATGAAACATGGAAAATGAAAAATGAAGGCAGAAATTTTGCCATTTATTATCACAAAATCAGAACATAAATGGAGCAAGATACTAATCACTTGCTGGACAGAGTTTGTTTGTTTTTTTTTTCTGTGAATCACAGATTCTTAAGTCATGTGCTTGTACTGGGAGAAGGTACCTGAAACTCACAGCTCTGTTCTCCACACTTCCTTTTGGAAACATTTCTGTAAAAAGCCTGGGGTAATTTGGATAATCCAGCTCAATTTCCAGAAGGAAGATGGACAACATCAGAACCCAAAACTCTAATATTCTTCCAATTCCAAAGTGCCAAGGTGAGTATTATAAAGCAGAAACAAGATTCCAACCCAGGTCTTCTGATGCTGAATCTATCACTTGTGCGAGATGCTAACTTGAATAACAGGCATGCCACGTGGGTATTGGAGGGGGAGTGGGAGAGGAGAAGGAAACAAACAGGACTGACTCACCATGTGCTGATCTTAAGTGGAAAACAGATTCATTCAAGGAGAACACAAAGAAATCCACTGTGTGTGGGAATGTTCTCTGGGTCCCAGTTAAACAGTAACCCAGAAGAGTTCAAAAGATTGGAGGCATTCTTGCCCGGAGGCATGATACAATGGTGCATGGAATAGTTGCAAGAGATCTAGGGCCTTGGAGAGGAGGTAATGAGCATCCTTTGCTGGAGGAAACCTGAACTGCTGGAAGCAGCAATGCAGCCCTGAAGAACAACATGGTCAGGTAGAACAGCAGAGGCTATAGATGACTCTGACAATGGTGAGGAGAAAGAGATGCCTGGAGGGACACTATTGACAGAACAGCAATGTGGCACAGAAAATGAGTTTTGAGAAGAAAATACTGATGTGGAAGTAGTTATGCAAATCACAAAGACTTATGAACAGGTGACTGGGAGGACTGCTTACTGAGGGAAGGGGACTTAACTCTTTGTAGACTCAGCTATAAGTCTTTTCTATGTTTTTAAGTTTGAAAACAGAACTGTCTTGCATTTTTAGCCTTGTGAGCCTGAATGCTTGTAAGGGAACTGGTGACTAGCCATGGAGGAGTGCCATTTACTGAAGTCCCCAGGAAATGTGTATTCAACAAGAATATCACATTCAGCTCATGTAGACCTACCCTTTCTCACGTACCTTGCTTCTGAACAAATCTGGTTAGCAGGAAACACTGGTGACACAGGTAGCCTCAGGACATGCCCATAGTGAAAGGTTTTCATGGTGGGCTTTTTATGACTCTAGGTGACCAAGAAGGTACATCAATATGGCAAAAGGACACTAGCAAGCCCAATTAACAGACTGATGGTTTGAGCCTTAGCTCCTTGTGCCACAATGTCTTGTAATCATCTTCCCTGGCTTATAGAAAAAGTTCCAGCTTAACCTAATTGGAAATGGGGCTAAGACCAACCTACCCCAATTGAATGTGTTTGTCTCGCAGCTCTTTTAAAGTCTCCCATATTCCTAGGAGGCTATTTTCAAAAAAATTCCTAATCAAGCAATGGCACTTCTTCCCCATTCTACAGACAAATTGGTGTTCTGAGAGAAAAAGAGAACTGGGTCAAACTTGGTCTACCCTACACTTAGAAGTACTGCTTTTCATTGGAAATTCAAAAACACATGCATGGGGAAGAAGGGATAGGGCAGAGAAAACTCCCAGGGATGGATAAACATGAGTCAGTATAGTAGAGGGTAGGAATGAACGTGAGGAATTAGGATAGATAAAGGCTTTGCATTGGTATTTCATTAGATAAGTGATCTCATTGATTTGGGAACTTCCTCTTCTGGTACAGCCTCAAGTATAATAAAATGGACATATCTATTTATTATGTATTATTTATTATAATAATAATCTAAGCTCTTTGCTTGTTTCCCTTTCTTCTCTTAGATTTCCCAGCCTACCCTTATAGCTTTTCAAAAATCTGTTACTGGAAAACCTTTCTCCTTAGATCTCTACAGACCCTCTTGACCCATGTCAAAAGAGGTGGACTTTGCACTCACCACGCATTAATTTTTAAATGGCAGATGCTTTTAAGGGCTGGGGTCCTGACCCCATGAAAGCCCTGGTCCTGCCTGTTCTGAATCAGCCAATTACACAGACGCCTAAGGATAGTCAAATTTGTGATTACTGTTTCCCTGCCAGCTCTGAGGGCCTTATTTGCAGTATCCTTTTGTTTTTCTCTTTCTGAAATACTCAGTAAATTGGGTTGCTGAAAAGTCTCATTTCAAGCAGTGGGTAAGAAGAACAGCTAAACACATAAGCTGCATTACAATTTTGTGTTAAGGAAGGACATCACAGTTCCAGAGTCTGTCATTCACCTGTCCAAGTACAAATGGAAAGGATTTTTGTTTGTTTGTTTTTGTTTTTGAGACTAGGTCTCCTTATCTTGACCAGGATAGAAATGCATGGATTACTAATTGGCTTGCTTCCACTGCCGACTGGCATGAGACTTCTGACCTTCTTTTCTGACCTGGGTGAATTTGTCCTTTCTTAGGAAGTCTTGTGCCTCCTCACCTTTCTTCCAAGGGAGCAGGGGCTTATCGTATTGATGGTAGACTTAATATGGACACCCATTTGGCATAGGCCACTGTAGCTCAGAACTCTTGTGTTCGAGAGATCCCTCAGCCTCAACCTCCCAATAGCAGGGATTATAGGCTTGTACTAATACCCAGTGAAAGGTTATTAAAAAAATATATATAACAAAAAACAAGAAACAAGAGGACTCACTGCACCTAATGTCTATAATTCACTATATTTCTATATAGTTCTATATAACTATGTATAGTGATATATATTTCTATATAGTTCTATGTAACTATATAGAACTATATAGTTCTATATAACTATGTATAGTGATATATATTTCTATATAGTTCTATATAACTATAATTCACCGTTCCAAGAGTTCCTACTGAAAATAAAAGCCATTCTGCAGAGTTAGATATTAGGCCAGGGCTTCTAAATCATTTTTGTGTGTCATACCGCGGTGGCAGCCTGGTAAAGCCTATGGGCCCTTCTCAGAATAATGTTTTAAATCCCTAAAATAAAATACATAGGATTACAAAGAAAATTAATTGACATGGAAATTTACATGATAATTTGGTACATTTGGAAGGAATAGCAAGTTATGTGTAGTAGATTTGCAGTTTCATGTGTAATCATCCTTTTTTGTACTATTATAGAAATGCTTGTTTTATTCCATAAATTAAAAATAAAATTTTAAAAAAGAAATAAAAAAAGAAATGTAGGTATCAAAATATTATTAAAAAAAAACAAGATCACAGGCCCCTTGAAATCTATCCATAGACCCAAGATTAAGAACTTCTACATTAGACCCAATTTGCCCTGCTCCTGAAGGAGAAGAATCATCAAAAAGTAGTTTCCTTCGCCCTCCTCAATTTTAAAATTGTGCTGCAAAGACATTTCATAGATTTGTTTTAATGATATATTTATATTTACTGCCAGTAATGGCAGAAGCACTATTGATTTTCCTCCCTCCCATTAAAATGCCAACCAGTGGTGTGGAGAACATGTAATCCAACAATAGCTGCTGCCACAGACAGGAATTCAGGAGAAGTGATTAGGGTTGAGACCAACTCCGTAAGAGATAGACATCAAAACTAACTACCTGAGCACACATAGTAATGGCCCATTTGGGGATTTAAGGAAGAGAAATACAGCTCATACTCCCAGGATACTTATCTAATTATAATGTATTGATGTAAAAACTAATGCTACAGAAAGAACATGGGTCAGCTGGTACAGACCCCTGGGTCTTCTTTGTCCTGATTCCAGATGTCACACAACACATGTGAGGTCCATCCATTCAGGAGCTAGTCACTTCTAAAAGGACCACAGAATGACCTGAGCTCCAAAACATCTAGGCTTACAGTGTTTTATAATGCGAGCTCTTACTCTTTACAAGTACACCAATCATGAGTAAACTAGATAAGGCTGTGTGTAGATTTACCCTTATTCAGGAGTGTTCTGATAAATGTTTAACAATCAGCTCCCAGGGGGAAAAAAAAGAGAAAGACACACTTTTAAGTTTAATTTGCATCACGTACATTTTCTCTATCACTTTCCTAAGTCTAGGTAGTCAACTCAGCAATATGTCAAGTCTTGACTTGTAATGTGATTTCGGAGGTGTAAATGTTCACAATGAAATTTAACAATCAGGTCAAGAGTCAGGTTAAAGATGGTTCAAAAATACCCCAGCTATGAATTCATCTTATCATTCTATTTGCTTTTATTGATGTGTCCTCTTTCCTCCCTTTGTCAGAGGGACCTACACTGATCAGCGTTTATCTATGCACATACATCTATTTATTGAACATTCATAGGTCAAGTCTCTAGGTCCATAGTGAAACATAATTCTTGGCTGACAAGAAAAGCTGGTTCATTGCTTCACTCAGTAACCTTAGTAGTTGGAGTGAGCTTCTGTGTAGAAATGCAGTTTCTACTAGGATTTGAAGTATGTGTATGTGCATGGGGTGGTGGTGGTGGTGGTGGTGGTGGTGGTGATAGTGATGGTGAAAGAGTCAGAATACTTTTCGTCCTCATCAAGAACTAATTCTCATGACATCACTTTCACTACTGCAACCTTATAGATCTAAATTTCATCCCAGTCCTTACCCCTTCCCACGAGAAAAAGAAAGGAGAAAAGAAAAATGAAAGAAACAGGTGGGGAAAGAAAAAAAAAGGGGAAGAGAGGAGACAGAAATAAAAGATGAAGGAAGAAAAGGAATGAAAAGAAAGCAGGTAGAAGGGAGGGATAAGATTTGAGGGCATTCCAAATTAGTTTTCACTTACTCCTCTTAAAAAGTGGGGGACTGAAATGAAAGCCCTCTAAACTGGAGTGCTATTCTTCCTTGTTGCCTCCTACCATAAGCTCTTCAGAACTGAGTGGGCTGCCTTTGGAATTCTACTGATATAATTCAAGTCTAGTCCAAATTTGCCTAGAGGCACTGTCTAATGGAAGAATAACCATTTAAAAGTCTTTATTTGGTCCTTGTCTGTGAGCTGAGATAGTTTGGCCATTTTTCTGATGAAGAAACTGCCAGTGAAATATAGTGGTGAATGAGGGATAATGCCATTGATATATTCCCAATGACCAGTGGAGTTCCTACCCCCCAGACAGCTAGTTGGCACAGTGCATAGAACACTGGACTTAGAGGCAGGTCAGAGGTGTGCTGGTAAATGTTTAACAGCTAGCTCTCCAGGTATTAAAAAAAAAAAAGAAGTATGCACAACACGCTTTTCAGTTTAATTCACATTATTAACATTTCCTCCATTACTTTAAGTCGAGGTAGTCAACGAAACAATAAATCAAGCCCTGATTTATTACAGCCTTTGCTGACTTCTAAGGTGTAAATATGCTCATACTGAAAATTTGCTCTAGTAGTCCAGTCTGCATTCAAATCAGCACCTCAGAACCTTACTATCAGTGTGATTCTGGGGTAAGTTATTTAGCCTCTCTCAGCCTCAGTTTCTTTATCTGCAAAATGGAAATAATAACGGCACCTACCTCCCAGGGTTGTTTTGGGATCAAATGAGAATATGTCAAGGCTTTGCAAACCTTAAAGGGTTATATAGATGTTGATTATAATGACTTCTAAGCTCTTAAAAACTATTTGGGTTTGCCATCTATTCAAATTACTGCTCTGGACCTCCATTTCTCTTTCTCTCCCTCTCTCTCTATCTCTCTGTCTATCTCTCTCTGATAAAATTAATCATGTGACTTATATCATAGTAATGCCTCTCCTAGACAATTAATTTTAAAAAGGATAGGAGGGTAAATATCAGGAAAATGCATGGAACAAGAAATACCCAAGATCTATGTTACAAAGAAAACCATTATAAAACCTTCAAGTTCCAAGTCCAATACTTTTCTACTCCCTTTATCCCTGAGGATATTAGGACAGAGACACAAGCACTTAGTAGGTAGTTTCACTGTTTCCAAGATAATCCTGCCTCCCTAACAAAGCAGAAGAGGGGACAACTCAGTCATGGAAAGTGGCAAAAACTTTCTTTACTGTACCTCATGGTGGTACATTATTTATCTCAGCCCCAGAATGATACGAAACCTTGAAGCTCAGAAGAGAAACTTCTCTGCATGGGAACTACAGATGAGGGAGAAACCTTCTGCTGCTGTTTGTACAAGGGAAGTGCTAACTATATGGTGGAGTAGGCACAACTATGGTGAAAGCCTCTTGAAGAAAAACAAATCAACGCTATACCCAGCAGGATGAATTGTGACATAGGGAGAAAACCTCTAGCAATATGGCCATATCTCTTACCTAATTCTTTTTTCCCCTTTCTTTATCTCTGTGTCTCTGTTTTTTTCTACTTTTGTCTCTGTCTTTCTCTATTTCTGCTTCTGTCTCTGTATCTTTCTATCTTTGTCTCTCTCTGTCTGTTTCTCTATCTCTGTCTATTTCTCTGTCTCTGTCTGTCTCTGTCTCTCTTTACTTAAGATAGCTCTGTAGGGATGTATGACTATTTCTCATATTTAAATCCTGAGGATGCTGATTAAAATACATATATGCTATCATATACACATATGTATATTTATATATATCACTTAAATTACCTCATTAAGCATGCTGAAAAAGGGGGGGCTACCTGTGAGAAATATTGAATATGAAGACTTCAGAGAAAAGTAGGAAGACTTATATGAACAGATGAGATGCAAAAGGTCAGGAAAACAATATTTATGACTGCAGAAATATAAATGGAAAGAATAACAAAAAAAACAGATTGAAATTTGTATTTTATAATGACCAAGTTTGCCCCCAAAGTAGAGAGGAGGAAATACAAACTTTTTCCTTCTTTGCAGAGGAAGGAGGGATTATGAGTGTAGACACTGCTTCTACCTTAAGACATGGTTAATGGGAAAAGGGATGGCTAGGTGGTACAATGGATAGAGCACTGGCCCTGGAGTCAGGAGGACCTGAGTTCAAATCTTACCTCAGATACATAATACTAACTAGTTATGTGACTCCAGGCAAGCCACTTAACCCCAATTGCCTTACCAAAAAAAAAAAAATAACACATGGTTAATATGTTGGTTGATTTTGTTGCCTAGATTCTTGTAATAGCCTTGCGACAGGTTTTCTGATTCTGCAGTGGACAGAGCACTAGGCCTGGAGTCAGGAAGACCTGAGTTCAAATGCGGCCCCAAACACTTTCCAGATATATGACCTTAGGCAAGTCACTTAACCCTGTTTTTCTCAGTTTCTTCATCTGTAAAATGAGCTGGAGAAGGAAATGGCAAACCACTTCAGCATCTTTGCCAAGAAAACCACAAATGAAATCATGAAGAGTTGGACAACCCTGAAAAATGACTAAAACGACAAAAACAATATCTGCTCTACTTATATTACAGAGTTGTGGTGAGGCACAAATGAAATTATACATACATACATACATACATACATATACACACACATATAACACTGAGCTCTAGTGTTCAGTTACTGCAATAATTGTTGCAAAGTGCTTTTAAACTGGAGGCAGATAGGTGGTACAGTGGATATAGTGCTGGATCTGGAGTCAGGAGAGATTTGAGTTCAAATTTGAGATCAGATACTTATTACCTGTGTGACCTGGGCAAGTCCCACTGCCTGCTTCAATTTCTTCATCTGTAAAATGGGCAAATAATATCACTACCTCTCAGGATTGTTGTATCAAATGAGATTTGTAAAGTGCTTTGCAAACCTTAAAGTGCTATATAAATGTTAATTACTGTTTTTATTATTTTAAATAATGTTGTGGTTATATCTACTTTGTCACAATTTTAGGTGGAAAAAAAGAGTTAGAATCACGCTATTCCTCCTCACTATCTTCATGACTATCAAACTACTCTAGCCTTACACATTTATAGCCCACCCCACTTTCCACCCTCCCTCAATCAGAAACTAGTCCAGTACTCAGAGCCCAAGAACTCAGGAAACGGCGGTGTCTCCCTTCCCAGACTACCTGTACTGCTTCCAGCCTGGTCCCCATAGTCATCTTGAAGGGGAGCAGCTCTACCTGAAAAGGGATTCACCTTTCCCACATCAATACCACCTGTGGAGCATCTGACACCAGTAGGAAGGTAAGCCCCAAATCCCTAAGAATACCAGTATACCTCCCCTCCTCCCCAGCCACTGCTGTGCTCTCAGACTGGTTTCTAAAGCCATTATCCATGGGAGCAATTTTTGTGAAGAAGGAATCCTTTGTCCCCACAATTATTGTTAATCCTCAAAGATGTGGTAGGCAAGCCAACCTAGCTGAAGCAGTAAATCACTCTGGGAGAGAGACAGGAGACTTGTACCAGGCAAGTCAAAGCACAATCACAATCTTTACCACCATTTTACCTTGGATCCCAATGGAGACAGCATTAGACCCAGAACCCCAAGAGCCCTGGGAATTGCAGTACTGCCAAACCACTAGTTGTGATTTTAGCCAGTCTCCCCAGTTCACTGTTAAGATCAATACTAGTGGAGAAGGGGTCCACAACTCAACCACTACCAAAATCAGTCACTAATTGTCTACCAAATAACCTGAGGAACAACAGCATTCCCATGACCATCAGTCCCACTTCAAACCCAGCCCCCAAAGCCTTTGTCTAGGGTGATAACTATTGGGATAAATTGCTTGGCAGGTGCTGTTATGCCCTATTCTTCAGCCCCTATGTTACCTGAAGGCTGGGAAAAGAAAATTTCCGCCATCAATGTCCTTGATACTGTTGAATAGTTCAACAGAGGAAAGAAATATGACCTTATCAATAGAAATTACCCTAAACAAGATGAATTACCATTTGCTTTACCACAGGGCCTTAAGATCCACTGGGCATTTCAATTTTAAAATATCCTGAGTTGTTTCCCCCATTAGAATGTAAGCTTCTTGAAAGCAGGGACTATATTGCTTTTCAATTTGTACCTCCAATGCTTAGCATAATGCTTTGTCCTAACAAGTGCTTAGTAAATGTTTTTTCATTCATTCATTCATTCATCATTCATTCATTCATCATTCATTCATTCATTCATTCAAGGTAGCTTTGCAAATGAAAGTCTTTTGAAGACACAGGACTGAGGTGTGCAGTAGTTTGCCTGAGTGGGATGCAAAATTAAGGTATCTCAACCTGTGCCCTACACAGCCCCAGGAGTACCTGATGATGGACTCTATTCAAAGGAAATGATCAAGAAATATGGTCTCCAAGGCTACTCACCACGACAGTGTTTAGCTCTAGGCAATAGGAAAACATACCCAATTCATGGGTTAAATGCAGAGAGATCTGGGAGCAGGAATTTGGGTAATGCTAGACAGAGAGTGGAACAAACGAAGCCAATTAAGCAATTTTCTCTTCTACTTGCTATTAAAATCAAAGAAGCTGAGTCTGAGAGGCTTGAAACAGGTCACTACTGCAGGTATGTCTTTAAAAGCAAAATGATTCAGGTCAACTTTCTATAACGTTCCATACTGTTGTTCCAAAGGAGACTATTGGTGCAGCAAATAGAAGAATTAAAAAATTCATGCTAAAAGCTACAATCAACATAGAATAAGCCTTTGAAAATTAGCTAATTAATTTAGCTTTGCTTTGTTTAGTCCATATCAAGGGACTTGATTTCCATAAAAGAAGTCTAATGTGAACAATGAACACATACAATAAAAATAGGAACTGAATAAAATATGACTTATGTATATGAGAGACACTTCAAAGGCACAGAGTGAAAGATGAATCACCAAAGGCTACATTTAAAAGGAATTCAGAAAGCATGACTTGTCTTTCTTGAAAAGAGCTGAAATGAGCTTCATAGAACATCTGTTAGGCTAGAAGCCAGGTTGCAAGACTTCTTATGCAGCTCAATGAAAACAATCAGTCACTTGCCTCAGTATTGTTGGAGGACCATCATGGCCATGCACAGGGACAGGTTAGTGTTGATCTCCCAATCCCTATTTCCCAAGCAAGGTGAAATTCCATTAGGAATCATCTTATTTCTCAGTCACAGAATTTTGTAGTTGGGAAGGGACCTTAGTGGCCATCTAGTCCAATCCATATACCAAAGGATTCCCTACTATATATAATATAAACTACAAGTGGTTAGCCAGACTGTCCTTGGAGATTTCCAAGGAGGGAGAATTTACACCTCCTAGGGCAGCTCATTCCATTTTTTGGTAACTCTAATTGTTATAAAGTGTTTTTTTCCTGACATCAACTCTAAATTGGCTTCTTTTCAACTTTTACCTGTTGCTCCTGGCTCTGCACTCAGGGCCAAATAGAATACATCTGATCCCTTTTCCATATGGCAGCCTTTCAAACACTTGAAGATATTCTGCCAGATCTTCTTTTCTCCAGGATACAAATGCCCAGTTCCTTCAAATGAATCTCACATGAAATGGATTCAAGGCCCCTTACCATCCTGGTTGTCCCTGGACTACTGTCCAGCTTATTAATGTCCTTAAATCTTGGTGACCAAACTGAACACAACATTCCAGATGAGATCTGATAAAGGTGGAGTAGAATTGGACTGTCACTTCCCATGCTACTTTTAAGGCAGCCAATATCACATTGGGGTTTTTTTTTTGGAGGGGGGCTGCCATATCACATTCTTGACTCATATTGCAGTCTGCTAGCCCTATGGGATTTTGCTTGGGGTGTCTTCTCCCTTACTCCAGTGATCACATTCACAAATCCAAAAGGACACTTACTGTTTTGTGTAAGAGTTGTAACTAAGAAAGGAGTCCTTGTTTCTGGGCACCAGCAGTCAGAAAGAGCAAAAAATGTATAATATGCACTCCTTCAGCAGACTGTAAGTTGCTATAATAACTCATTTACCCTCTGGCTCAGTTGGATTTGTATTAATTACATCTTATATCATTTTCAGATCATAAATTAAAAAGTCAATTTGAGATTATGTACTGTACTTCATGCCCCAGGTGCCAAATTGCTAGTTATAGCTCTGCTTTGTCTTGACAAAGAGTTTCTGAGTCAGTGCTCCTTTCCCAGAGCTTATATATAGGAAGCTTCCTAGATAAGCAAAGCCAAGAACTCTGTAGTAGGGCATGGTTACTGCTTGGACAGAAACAAGAGTTTCTCTACCTCAGCTTCCTAGCTCAGTGCTATATAAGAGATGGTTTGAGATCTCAAAGTTGAATCCATGTAAGAAAAATCATAGCTAACACATATATAATCATTTTTGGTTAAAAAGTACTTTCAATTCAATAACCATTTATTAATTCCTAAAAGTGCAAGGCACTGTGCTGTGCAAAGACAAAAGTGAAAAACAGTCCCTGCAGTCCAGGAGATTATTTTCAACTTGGGATACATGTTGCCAGCTATGTCATTTTAAAGATAATTGGAAAATGGAGAAAATGCTAAAATCTTGAGAGATAAAGAGAGGTTTCCTGAGGAAGTGGCATCTGATGGAAATTAAGGGTCCTAAGAGATGTGAGTAAAATCAGTGCACATCCCAGGCATGGGGAACATTCAGTATAAAAGCATGGATTGACCTGGTGTTCCCTATACCACATAAGGTCAGAAAAAAAAGGAAAAAAAAAGAACTCATATGTATAGAAATATTTATAGCAGCTTATTTTGTGGTTTCAAAGAACTGGAAACTAAGGAGGTACCCATCAATCGGGGAATGGCTGAACGAATTATGGTCTGTGAATATAATAGAATAATATTGTGTTGTAAGGAATGATTTGTGTGAACTGATTCAGAAGTAAACAAGCAGAACAAGAACAATTTAGATAGTAACTATAGCATTGTAAAGAAAAACAACTTTGAAATATTTAAAAACTCCAGTGAATGCAATGGATAACCATGTTTTCAGAAGCCTGATGATGAAACATGTTAACCATCTCCTGTGAGAGAGATCTGGTGTCAGCAAAGTAAGACATGTATTTTTTCTGGACATAGCCAGTGTGGGAATTAGTTTCCTTAACTATGATTATTTGTCTCAGGTTTTTTTTTTTCCTTTCTCCTTTCTTTTTCTTTTATTTCCTTCCCATCTCATTTAGGAGAGGGAGGTAGAAGGGAGAAAAGAGAAATGTTGGTTAATTTAAAAAAATATATATATTTTTTAAAATGGAGGTGGGTGCTATACTTCTGAGTTTGGGGGACTTATTTTCTAGAAAGAAGGACATTTGAAGGGGGGGTAATGAGAAATAAGTCTGGAAAGGTAGGTTGGACATAGGTTGTATGGATCTTAAAATGTCAGTCTGAGAATTGTGTATCTTATCCTACAGGTACTTTGAAGCCATGGCTATAAGTAGAGGAGTGATATGGTTAGAACTGAAGAGGGTTTCATTCAGTTTCAGAAGCTGAGAACTTTGCCACTAATAGTTTTATTGTTAAGCCCTTTTACAAAGCCTTGGCCTCGCCTTTTAATCTTATTCAAATGTGCTTTCCTTCCTGGCACCAAAAAGAACCTGGCTTCAGTTTGTCTACTGGTCCCAGGAAAACCTTAAAGTTTTAGAAACTGCCTTATTTCCCTTTAAAAGCTCTCTTTATCTCCCTTTGAAAGCAAATGCCTACCTTCCAGTTCCCTTCATTGTCTATTCTCATTGTCTATTCAAATCTCTCAGATCTTCCAAAGGGAAATTCTCACCTGGACCTTTTTTTTTTTTCAATCACCCCTTCAGCTGGCCTTGCGTTATGGCTACACCCAATCTCCCTTCTATTGTTTTACTTTCCTGTGGCCCCTAGTCACTTCTCACCCTTAATCCTAGCTAGATGCCATGAGGTCCAGGACCCAGGAGTTCTATTCACCCCAGCTTGCCAGTCACTCCCATCCAGATCTCCTTGGACCCCTCTTCCAGTCACTCCAAATTGCTTAGCCACTCCTGGGTCCCTCTCACAGTCTTTCTGTACTTAAGATTCACCTTTGCCCCATTCTGATGCTGAGAACTTCTCACGCCCAGAGGCTGAGACTCTCAAGCCCGCTAGTCCTCACGGGTGTGACCTGGCCTATATGTGATTTATCTTTAACAAACTTTTTCTTTGGCTGGAAGAAGATTTTTGGGTTGAATTCCTTCAGGCAGATCCACGCCATGATTTGGCGCTTTTCCCAGTACCCTAAAACCTCCCACGATCTTGGGGTGTGTCTGTGCAGCTAAGAGCACCCTAAAACCTCTACCCCTCTTCAGAACCAGAAGGTTTTGGTTGCAGACCTGTTATTTCACTGGGAGAGTGAACTTTAGTAAGGAATTCTCATTGCTTTCAATCACCAGCTAGTATACGTCAGAGGTGAAGCTAGAGTCTTGGTTTTTCTAACTCCAAGGCCAGCTCTTTATCCACCACATTATGGGACTTCAGAACTAATACTTTTGGAAGAGTATTTTGGCCCCTCTGAGAAGAATAGATTAGAGAGAACAGTGGCTAGAGGCAGAAAGACCAGACTGTTGCAATCATGTCACAGTGAGATATAAGGAAGGACTGAACTAGCAAAATAGTTGTGTGAATGGTGATATGTGAGAAATGCTGTGAGTATAGAATCAATGATATTTTGGCAATAATTGGTTATGGGTGATGAGGAAGGGCGAAGAGTTAAATAACTCAAGAGGTTGCAAACCTGAGTGAATCTGAGAGTGGTAATGCCCACAACAGGAACAGGGAAGCTTGTGGAAATAAGACTGGCAAAAATTATGTTTAGAACAACATCTTATGCCATATATGAAAAACAAAAACAAAACAAAACAAAATCCTCAAAATGGATACATGACTTGAATATTAAAGATCATTTCACACACACATACAAATTAGAAAATAAGCAGATTGGATATTTTTCTTTTTAAATGTTTTTGAAATGACAAGCATTTATTGTCTCTCCCTCCCACCCCAGAAAAAAGGAAAAATAAAACAAAACAAAACCCTTATAATAAATATGTATTGTCAAACAAAACTAATTCCCATATTAGGTAAATCCAAAAATGTGTCCTATTTTGCATATTTAGTCTATTATCTCTCTATTAGGTGGATAGCATCCTTTATCATTTACCCAATAGAATCATGTTTGGAGGTGCTTTTGAGAGCTATGGCTGGGTGGGGCATGCAGTTAAGCAAAAAACACAGAAGCAATCATAAAAGAAAATAATTTAAATTATGTCAAATTGAAAAACCTTTACATGAACAAAAGTAACACAACTAGGATAAACAGGGAAATGGTTGACTAAGGGGAAGAAAAAGCTTTGTATCAAATACCTGTAACAAGGGCCTGATATTCAAAATCTCACAGAATCATAGTATTTGAGACTTAGAAGAAACCTCAGCAAAGATATATTTCAACCCATACACACCAAAAGAATTCCCACTATGATATACCCAACAGAAGTTTATCTAGTCTCTCCTTGAAGATGTCCAAAGAGTGCAGCTAGTTCATATGCTGAGAGATAGCTGAACTGGATAACAATAGGCTCACAACTTTGAAGTGGGTAAAGTGAGGCTAGGTAGAATGAACTGAGAGAACAGGAAGGATGGAGTGAAAACAGTATCTCATTAGCCTTTGAGGGAAGTTACTACAGGTATTATTTATCTCAATTTTGAATATGGCAAAACTGGGGCACCAAAAGGTGAAATGAATTGTCCAAAGTTACACAATTTTTAAACAATAAAATATATAATCAAACGTGAGTTATCTGATTGAAATGGCAATGGTCTTTCTAACTCTATTTCAACATTTCAATTACCCTTTACAGTATCAGCCATTATCAAACATTGATTTATTTGGAGGCATCTTTGTTAAATGACTGAACTTTTAATTTTACATTCAAATATTTGACCCTGGGTACACACGGACTATCATCAGAAAAAGCCATATATAAAGATCATCTCTCATTAAAAAGACAAAGTTGACATGATGTGAAAAATAATTCCCAAGGAAGATGTCAAAATAATAATAACCGTTAATGTTCACCTACTATTTTACATATGGTTTCTCATGTGAGCCTCATTTTTGCCTTAACTAGCTGGGAAGCACAACACCATACCACTTCCTGTAGTTTCTCCATGATGTCTCACTCTTTCATGATCTCCACCCCAGCAGAAACTAGGATTCCCCTCCTAGCTCCTCTGCCTCCCCTCAATCTTGATGAGTTTTGATAAATGAACCTTATGTTTTATCTAGTGGGGAAGCAGACCACCATGCCACTTTCTTTAGTTTTTTTGACATGCTCCTGGAAGTACATCCTTGCCCTATTCAACATCTCTCTGTGCATATCTTCCTCCGTTAGAAAGTAAATTCCTGGAAGACGGGGGCTGTCTCATTTGCTTTGATATGTATCCACAGTACTTAGCACATAGTAAGCCCTTAATAAATTTTATTTAAAAGGTCTATTTAATAGATTCATTTTTTTCTTTGTGAAGAAAGTACAATCATGATTATTCCCATTTTATAGATAGTGCTTTAAGGTTTTCAAAGCACTTTGTATTTTATATATATATATATATATATACACAAACACACACACATATGTTTGTGTGCATGTTTATATAAATATTCATATATAACCTCACAATCTTTACAACAACCCTGTCATATAGGTGCTATTATTATCACCCTTTTACATATGAAGAAACAGAATCTATTAAGTATCTTAGGTAGGACTCAAACTCAGGTCTCTCTGACTCTATTCACCGTGCCACCTAACTGTTCCTGTTTCTTTGATTCCCTTCCTTCCTAATAAGATACAGACAATACCTCCTTCCCCAAAACCCTGACATTGGTTTTCATTTTCAAGTGAGGTTTTACAGTAGGTAGTAAGGAAAGAAAGACTATGTAAAGAAATCAAAATCTCTCTCTCTCTCTCTCTCTGTCTCTTTTTCTCTCAAAGTCCAATATTTCAGTCCTGGCATTCCTCTCTACTTTACATGAATGTAATTTGAGTTACTGCCACTCCATTACATATTATTAGCCAAATCAATAGCTAACCTGCAGGCATTGAGCTCCCTGGTTGTCAGACAGCAGTTGTTAGAGCTTCTAACTCAAAAATGATATTCCACTTTGTAGGAGCAAGAACACTCTGGAGGCATTGGAGAATGGAGTTAGGTGATGGTAAGAATACATTTTTGATGAAGATTTTTGTTTCTACTCAGTTGAGTTTCATCAGGTTTCCAGAGTTCAGATTCCTTGCTTTCCTTAAACATGCCTGAAATTTGGGCCCAGAGAGATCACTGGAGATTAAGTTGCCCAGCTGGTAAAAGCAAATTTGCTGGCAGGGTAGTCACGACCTCTCTCAAGTAGGCATCCTTAAGCCAGTAAATCTTCCTCTTCTCCTCAAAAGCAAAACAAAACAAAACAAAACAAAACCCAGATACCCAGTAGGAAACTCAACATGTCCAAAACAAGTCATCATTTTTTCTCCCAAACATATCCCTCTTCCAAACTTCCCTATATTTATTGAAAATACCATGATCTAGGGCAGCTAAGTGGTATAGTGGATGGAGCGCTGGCCCTGGAGTCAAGAGGACCTCAGTTCAAATCCAGCCTCAGACACTTGACACTTACTAGCTGTGTGATCCTGGGCAAGTCATTTAATCCCATTGCCTAGCAAAAAAAAAGAGACAGAGAAAGAAAATACCATGATCCTCCTGGTCACCCACAGGTTTACACACTTGGAGTCATCTTTGACTCTTCCTTCTTACTCAACCTAATCATTAACCTAGTGTGGTTAATTTTTTCTATATAATATCTCTCTATTTATTCCCTTTTCTTCACTTCCACATTAAATCCAATTCATGCGTAAGTCAATACATCACCTTGTGATGTCACTGGTCTTCTTCAAGAATGAAGGACAAACAACAGCTCCCATAATGTCCACCCTGGCTCATCACCTTTTGCCTAAAGTATTACAATAGCCTCCTAATTGTTTTCCCTGTGGCCAGTCTCTTCTCTCTCCAACCTATCTTCCATATAACTGCCAAATTGATATTTGCAAAACATCAATCTGATCACATCACTACTCTAATCAGAACTCTTCAGTACTTCACAAGATTATAGACCTAGACCGGGTAACTATTTTGGAAGCCTCTAGTCCATTCCTCTCATTACATAGGTGAGAATATTGAGACCCGTGAAGAGAAGTGACTTGTATAAGGTCATTCAGAGTGTAAGTTTCAGACTTACTCAGATCCTATGACACCAGAGTCAGTATAATAACCCCTGGCACTCCTGTTTCCTTTAGGATAAGATTTAAACTCCCCAGCTTGGCATTTTAAGTGCTCTTCAATCTAGTTTCT
The DNA here is from genome assembly GCF_900497805.2 of Vombatus ursinus. NCBI lineage: Eukaryota > Metazoa > Chordata > Mammalia > Diprotodontia > Vombatidae > Vombatus > Vombatus ursinus. Next base: position 13,522,578 of record NW_020954575.1, on the reverse strand, counting down.
ACCTACCTTTCCAATATTGTGTCACATTACTTTCTTTCACACACTCTCAATTTCAGTCCAAATCCCCTACATGTTCTTCCCTATATACAATGTTTCATCTTCCATATCTTTACTTTAACACAGGCCTAGAAGACATATATACTCCTCACCTTGCACTTTACCTTCTTTCTATTTTTGTTTTTGTTTTCTTTTTTTGGAGGCAACTGGAGTTAAATGACTTGACCAGGGTCACGTAGCTAGTAAATCTGAAGCCAATTTGGACTCAATTTGACTTCAGGGCCAGTACTCCATCCAGTGTGCCATGTAGCTGCCCCCCTAGTTTCTTTCAAAGCACAACTCAGGCACCACTTCTTCCATGATATCTTTCCAGAAACCATCATGTATTGGTGTTTATTCCTTTTAGAGATTACATGGTACTACTTGTACATATTTGTACATCGTACATATGCTGTATTTAAGGCTGATTAAAGTATTGTCTAAATCAAACTGATAACAATTATCTATCAGGTAAGAATCACATAATTTTATATTTCTCTGAAACCACTGATTTAATCATTTCCACGGCACCTGCCTCCTAAAAGAGGTGAGAGACTCAAGATGGAAAATGAGACATATGTATTTCAACATGGTCAACTAAAAATTTGTTTTGGTGGACTGTGCTTATTTGTTACAAGAGTTTGTTTTTCTTCTTCTTTTTCCACTGAGGAGGAAAAGCTGGGAGAGGAAATAAATGTTTGTTAATTGAAAAAATAAAATAAAAGTTAAAAAGTTAATTTCACTTTTCCAGTGAATACCAATATGATGGATGACTCCATCAATTCATTTCATTGTTTCATTGGCAATAGGATAAATAGAATAAATAAAGAAATATAGAAATATATAGACAGATACATAAATGACTGAATAAGCAAAAATAAAGAAATTGAAACAGAATCATATAAATTTAGAGCTGTAAGGGATCCTAAGTATTCATAATATCATGTTGCTGTCTTACACTGTGTCCAAGCTCACCAGTTTATGAATGATTTAGATCAACCACCACTCATGTTCTTTCTTAGAGCTTTCCAAGCATATAGAAGACATTAAAGAAAGGCTGAATGGGTAATAGTGTATGTTTCACAAGTAAACACACAGGTAACAACATGTGTTGGGCAGAAGAACACAGGAGGCCTCCTAACATTAACAGGTATTCTACCACAGGTTCATTTTTTATCTTAAGTTTACTTTATTCTAGTTTAGTCTTTTCAAAGGGAGTTTGCTGACACTGGGAGCTCCAACTCCTACAGCATTCCCTAATCACGCTTCTCGCAGGGGTGGGTAAGAATGGTAGATGCTACAACTCCTAACAGTCCCCTAAACCTCAGTGGGGTTGGCTGAGGCAAACACAGACTCCCCCCAAGCCTTGATGGGGGCCCATCAAGTCAGGTACATGCATTCCTCTATGCATTACCCAACTCCCAAATTGGGTTCCCCACTTACTGACCAGTGCCCACTTGCTTTATAGGTCAGCACACAAAGAAGGCATATTGCCAGCAATAGCCTCACAATTTTACATTACTTCATCCCTGTGTCTACTGTGACTGCGCAGCAGAAGTTGTTTTTAACCATAATTTGTGGGAAATCTTATCTAGGATCCTGGAACTATTATCTAAAAAGGAATAACAAAGTCCTCCTTATACACACTAAAATTCACCTTACTTACAGTGCACTACCATGGAAAGAGCAATGGGTTTGGAGTCAGTGGCCCTGGTTTCAAATTCCAGGTCATAGAGCTGGGGCCATTGAGTCCAACTCTTTTGTTTTACGGATGAGGAAACTGAGACCCAAGGAAGTTAAGTGACAAGCCCCCAGTCATAAAGCTATAAAGTATCTGAAGCCAGATCTGAGCTCAGGTCTTCTTGACTATAAGTACAGTGCTCTTTCCAGTATGTCACTTACTACCCGTGTGAACTTGATATAGTTCTGTCTTTTGTTTGGGCCTCAGTTTCTTCATCTGGCAGCTAGGTGGTGTAGTGGATACAGTATAGGACCTGGAATCAGGAAGACCTGAGTTTAAATTCAGCCTCAGATACTTACTAGCTGTGTGACCCTAGGAAAGTAACTTAACCCTGTTTGCCTCAGTTTCCTCATCTATAACATGATCTGGAGAAGAAAATACCAAACCACTGCAGCATTTTTGCCAAGATAACCCCAAAAAGGGTAATGGAGAGTTGGGCAGGACTGAAAATGACTGAACTGAACAACTTCCTCATCTGCAAAGTAAGAGGGATAGACTCTTAGGTCCCTTTGAGCTCTAAAGCTTATGATTAATGAAAGAATTCTGAGTAGCCAAAGTGCCTGCAGGAACTTCTGTGGGCATGCATATGTGAGAAGGGTTACACTTTGCTTCTATTTGCAAGAGCTGGGTTAGTAAGGGTGGGGCAGGAAAACACTGCAGTGAAAGAGCTATTCGTTTTCATCAAGGCCAGGATGGCAATGTCACTGCTGGTTATCTCTTAAGATGGATCAGTAACAGTCAGAAGCAAAGGAAAGGAGCTGGCTGGAAACAAAAACAAATGCCAGGAAAATGAAGGGCAGATGTTGCAAATGTATCTGTTACCTCCTCCTCAAATTCTAGGAGAAATGTGCCGCTGTTTAATAGCCTTGAAAACTATTACCCACAAAGGAGCACAGCAAAAGTTTTAGTGCAGGTTAGACATGTGTTAATTGGCATTAGCACAATTTAAAAGTAATTGTTGGAAGAATAGCTTCTCTTGAACTGGCTCAATCCTTAGCAACCTGCATCCCAGCAATACCTGGCTCCGCACCCTGCCAATGAATCCCAAGGCAATAGATGACTCCAGCAACTTATTTCGCTATTTGGTTAGCAATAAGATCGACACATTTCCTCTTCTCTGGCTATTGGAAAGAGTGCCTTTAAATTGAGACTAGTGCCCATTTTCGTAAGAAATCAGGCCATATGTCAGTAGAATATAGGCGACTGAACATTTATAAGAGGGCAATGATGCAGAATTGATTACGAAGGGTAGTTTCAGAAAAGTAAGATGATGTCTACTATACGGAGAAATGAATAGTAGCAAATCCAGAGGAAGAATGTAAACTATTCTTCTAAAGAAAATAAACTTCCACATGTCGATGGGGCCTATATGTAGAAGCAGGCATGACAATGATTTAATCGGAGTAGTTCTTGGGTTTCAATATCTTCCTGGAAAAAAATTTAGTTATGTCAGTCTCTTGAAGGTAGCTTTTAGATCTTATGGTGAGTCAAATCCATTGAATCTATAAATCCCAACCTATTTATGATAGTCTGGTACACAAAACATTTCAAATTCTGCCTTGAGAACTCAAAGGTATGGATAGGAGTGGAGGCATCACCCACAAAGCCCAGAGACCACTCTGGGAAGTGTGACCCAAACCAGGCCAAAATGTAATTGGGAAATATTTAACCAAATAAATAAAAATACAATTAAATTTAGATAATATTACATTTTGAAACGAAACTAAGGTGTAGTCCTCAGTGATCCTTATGTACAATTTATTGGTACCTGTTTCTATCTGGGTTTGATATCACTGGATTAGAGAATCATGGGTTTTGATGCTGAAAAGAGCTTAAAAATCAACTGGTCCAACTTACTCATTTTTACAAATGAGGAAACTAAGGCTGAGAGAAGTGAAATGACTTGTCCAAAGTTGCATAGGTTGTAAATGGCAGAGACAGGTCTAATGGCTCTAAAACCAGTAATCTTCCCACTATAACACACTGGCTCTTGGGAGAAAGCTACTCAGGGGAAGACAAGTAAAAGGGATAGGGATAGATTGGATCTGTGATTTCATTAGTATAGGGAACTTCAGGATGAGGAAACTTCCTTCACCAGTGCAGATTGTCACCTTGTCTGAAACATATTCTTAGAGAGTTGCTTAAAGCAATGAAAAGCTATGTAACTTGTCCATGATCACACAGCTAGTACATGTCAGAAGTGGGACCTAAACTCAGATGTTCTGCACTTTAAGGTCAGTTTCCTATCTACTCTTAACAATATATGCATTTAATTTTAATGAATTCTTCAAAAAAAAAGAAGAAAGCATACATACACATGCTCCCTTAACTAATTTTATGCAATTATGAATCCAAACAGTATGATGCTGCTTAATCCCTACATTCATAAAACTTACAGCCCTACTCCCATCCCCCTACCCAGAGTTAGTCTTTAATAATTCAGTCACATGATTAAAATGAAGCAGGTGTAAGATGCAAAGAGTCAAAGAAAGATTTTCTACCCTGGAAAACCAACCATCTCATCTGTTCCTCTTTCTCTCTATTTTAGTAAACATTAATCGGCACAGATGGTGAAACATGGTAATCTCTGCTACCAGCTGCAGAGAGGAATTTTTAATGAAATGGGAATTTGGAGGTTTTTACAGAAAGTACTAGAATCTCTTCCATTATTCCCTTTGATCCTCAAATTACTTTTACCACTATTTGTAATAAATGCATGACTGCAGCATTATTTCTAGGAAATTTGACCTAATATCCTTCCTATGGAAATCTTACAGAAAGGAAGAATGCAAAAATGGTCAAAATTCCTAATAATAAGAAAATGAACCAGTAATCAATCACTAACCACGGTTTCATAAAATGTTAATTGATGTCTAATACAATTTGGATTCTAATCTATTTTTTTAATGAACACTTTTTTTTTTTTTGCAAAAAAGGGATTCATATACCAAGAAAGACATTTATCCAGCTTTCAGGCTAGATGATTTTGATGCTTTAATTAAAAAAGTCATAAAATATAAAAAAAATATTGATATGAAATGTAAAAGAGGAAAACTACCAAGTATTATTGCAGGAAAAAAATCCTTACAACAAAATGGAAGAAAACTTGCTATTAACAAAGGTAGAAAATATGGGGAAAAATCTAAGTTCAAGAAGATCTACTCTACAGAAACTCTGAAACGTATACTAGAACATTGTTTTCAAATGTTGAGCCTCATCAGTTTTAACCAGTATAGGCTATTGAAAACTATTTAAACTGTTTAGAAAAGAGCAATGAAGGGAGGAAAAATGAACAGAGTTAATTCTATCAGGTCTTAAGCAGAAGGCCTAATTTTGTTCCAAGTCCTGTTTACGCATTAGTTTAAGATTAATGTTCAAGGAGTGACCACCAAAACAATAGGTTTCAGACCTAAGACAGAAATCCTCTATCCTAAGTTCTGGCCAAGAGGAGGAGAGACAAAAGGGCAATAAGGGGGAAGAATGGATGTGCCCAGGTGGACTTGAGGAGTGGAATAGGCAGATGGGCTTGTTTTCTGTCTCCATTCAAACTAGTAAGGTCAGAGCACTTATCTTTGGACCTCCCCGTATACACTTTGGAAAGCAAAACCTGAGGATGAGCGTGGTGCTGAATAGAAGTATAAGGGTTCATTATGATGAATGAACTCTTGCTAGGAGACTGCCCTGTTGCTTCTGGTATCACCAGTCACTTGTCCTGGATTATTGCTCAACATAGCATGTTTGGCGATTCTGACCATAATGAAAGAGCCTATGGTCCACAAATAACCTGAGGGCAGGATCACTGCTCCAAAATGACTCTAGCAAATGATTTGTGTAAGTTAATGTGTGCCTCCTACAGCAGTGCTGTCATTAAAACGTTGGGTCAAATCAAATAAGTCAGTCAAGGGACTATAAAATATGCATGCAAAGGGAACGGATGTGATGTTGTTGGGAATAATAAAATAACCCATAAGAGCTATGAAATAAATCAGTCATTCTTTCAGGCATGGAATACAAAACACTCAGGATGACATACGTGGACTCTTATTGGTATTACGTGGCACAAGTGATAAAGGTGTTTGCATGAGAGAAGCCTTTGCTATTATTGAAGGTATCAGCAAATTTAATGGAAATAATGCTGCAATCTTTAACAAATTACTTTGCCAAGGACAATCACTCTGGAGTGCCATTCTCCTACTAGTGTTTGTGTATATCTTGAAAAAAAGATTAACGGGAGTCATGAATGTGCATAAAGGGATGAGGGAATGGACTATTTCCCCAGGGAACATATTGCAATAACACATTTATGAAGAATCATGGTGTAGGGGATAAAATGTTGCACTTGGAGCCAGGGATGGATCAATCAATCAATCAACAAGAATTTATTAAGTGCCAATATTATATTTGACTGCAAAGAGGAAGACCTGGGTTCAAATCCTGCCTCTGACCCTTTTTAATTGTCCCATTATGGTCAAGTAATTTAATGTCTCTGAACCTCAGTTTCCTATTCTGTAAAATGAAGTTAACTTATGTAGTAACTCCATCAAAGGGTTATTATCAGGGCCTGATGAGATAATATTTGTAAAAAACTGTGTAATTGGAGGTAAAATCTACCTACAGTATCTCTAAAGCTCTGGTTGCAACCAGATGTCGGACCCAGTTCTTTGCATTGACTGCTCTGCCATCCTGTGTGAAAATCATGTACCTCTCATACCCTGAAGTTCAATGACAGCTCTCTCTTTGTATCAGGGCTTAGCTCACTCTTGATTCAGTGCTGGAAACCCACATTCAAGCAATTAATTTGTATGTGGCAATTCTGTTCAGCAGCTCTTAGGTATTTTCATATGAATTCCATGTAGTAGGATCTGAACCTGTATGATATGTATTGATGCCAAGATATACATGACTTTACTATACATATACAATGCAAACTTCCAACGGATTTGGTATGTGAACCTTATTCAGATGGCACTCAATTAGTTGTGCTACAGTAAGGAAGGCACAGATAATCCAATTATTTTTACTTGGGAATGATTTCTTCAATGAATTTAGCGTAGTTTTACTTGGGATGATATTAGATTAGCTTACATTTCCTGAATATGTAACAGCTTTGGGGGAAAAGATTGACAGAAGATTCAAGTATTGGAGGGAGTAGTAAGGTCTAGGGAAGTGGGAGGACATGCCCTAATGATGTATTTTGGGAACTAAGGAAATGTTGATAGAACTGGCAGTATTATGACATCAATTTCAACAATCATCATAATAATAGAATTTATGTAGCACTTAAAGACTTGCAAAGCACTTTACATACATTATCTCATTTGATTCTCACAGAAACCATGGGAGGTAGGTGCTATTGTTATCCTCATTTTATAGAAGAGAAAATTGAGGCAGGGAAAAGTTAAGTAAATTCTCCAGGATCACACAGTTGGCAAATATCTGAGGGAGGATTCAAACTCAGGTCTTTCAGGACTTCAAGGCCAACATTCTATCCATGGCACTATCCAGCTTTGTACTTTCTTTGTTGGATATGCTAACATCCTCTCTATACTTTTGTGGTAATTATCCTGTACTATTGTCTATAGATCATAGACCTAGAGCTGTAATTAATGCTTAGTCTAACCTCTTGATTTTATAGATGAGGAAGTTGGGGTTCAGAAAAGTTAAGTCACTAACTAGTACAAGATCACATGGGTAGTAGACAGCAAAATCTCTGTCTTTGGAGTCCAAATCTGATGCTTATTCATTTGCACCATGTTACTTCCAAGCAGACTCCACTTTTTATAGGTGATAAAAATTCACAGTGTACTGCTGCCTACAACTTTTACTGAAGAAACTTCTTCATTCTCTCCTCTTTTTTATTCTGTCTTTTACTAGGATACCTGGGCTTCGGTAGCATGGGTACCTTGACATCTGTCCTGTTACTGCTTGCTTCTCTCTAACAAGAATGTTGACCATCTATACCTCTACGCTCCTCTAGAGCCCTTGCCTACTCTCCCTATAGAGGACTTAATCCTCCTTAGCATTGGGACTCCTCTCTAAATGGGACTGCTCAAATTGGGATGGGAGTGAACAAAATCAAGCCGTGTCTCAGTCTCCTGTGTCTAACTTCCCCAAACAATACTTCATCCCACATGTTCATCTACTGGGACACTTGCCATTTCAGACATCTTGCTATCTGCCCTGATGGAACAAACCAACTTCTTCCCTAACCTTCTCCCCCTCCTCTCCACTGCTTGCTCAGAGATCAGTGCTCAAATCAATATTACCTCGAATATTGGAAAGTTTGTGACAATCTACTATCCCACAGCTCCATCCACAATCCCTATGACTGCTTTGACCGAATCTCCCTTCCCTGCCCCCACTCCCTGATACATGTTATCAGGTTAAAGATTGACTCACTTCTATTTGTTTTGCCCAGTGTCAGATGCTTAATAAATACTTATTGGTAGAAGTATTGATCATCATCAGTAGCAGCCAATGTTTATTCAGTAAATGGTCATTTTGGCTAGAGCTCCCAAAGAGTACTTTTTCCTCCCTATCAAAGTAGGAAAACACTTTCTATTTATACAGGGTATCCTGAAATAGTTTTAAATAGCACTAAGACTTTTGGGCACCCTGTATATATAGCTAGGACAGCTAGGTGGCACAGTGGAGAAAGTATCAGGCCTGAAATCAAGATGATTTGAGTTCAAATTTAGCCTCAGATGCCTTAGTAGCTGTGTGAACCTGGATAAGTCACTTAACCTTTTTGCCTCAGTTTTCCCCTCTGTAAAATGAGCTGGAGAAGGAAATGGCAAACCATTCCAGTATCTTTACCAAGAAAACCCCAAGTAGGGTCACAAAGAGTCAGACACGACTGAAATGACTGGACAAGTACAATATATATATAGAACCTCTCAAAGAAAGACCATTTTTAAAAGTATCATAGATTCTAGGGATGGTAAACAGTAATTTCTTCAATTTGTCAAAAATGGCCATTCTTCCAACCAAAGGATTACATCATAAATGGCACACTCAGACATTGCTCTCCTAGCTATTTGGGATTCGATTTATAGCCAATTTATTTCCATTCTTTGTGAAGACCATCCCCAGCTGCTGCTATAATCACTTTAATCCCTTTCCTTGGGTCATCTAAGTAGTCACACTTGGCACAATTATTACAATTTTGGTTCTCTTCTACTTACTCTTCTATCTGAATCCTTTTCAAGCTGTTTCCTAAGCAATGGTAATTGTTTCAGTGATTAAAATGTCAGGAAGTAGGTACAACTGATTAGGATGGCTTAATAATCATATCTACTAACAAAACTGTGTTTGAGAGGGCTGAAATCCCGAGGATGACCCTATTATTAGCAGAGTTTATTATTTTAACCTCTTTCGAGATGTGAAAAGTGCTGAATCCACATTCCTACTCAGTTCTTCTCTCAATTTGCCTCTGGCATGTCTACTTCTCCAGTCAATTGCTTGCTATTAGAAATAAAAATTGCAAGACTGTTAAAAAAATGAAGACCCGGGACAATAGAATGTAATAATCAGGGGAACAAAATTGTAACAAAACCCTCAACATCTACTTCCATTTCCCCTACGAAATATCTACTTTATTAAGTGCTGTCAGGTCTTGAAGCTCCAATTCTAGCCTTGCTAACATGTAGCAGGTTTTACTCCTGGGGATCTCTATTTGTAGATCTCAACTTTCTTTGCAAGGTAATGTTTCTAACCATGTGTCAGGGTCTCACAGGCTATGGCATAGACACATTCCAGAGAAGTGGCGAGGGCTCAGAAGATGTTGAGGATGTCAATGCCACCGACTTCTCAGTTTAGATTTACAACTGCCCCACCCTTCAGTGATGCCTCTACTTAGAGGCTCAATAACCTCATGACCCTGCACTCAAGACATACCCATTACCTAGTAACATATGTTCCATAGAGGACCACAAACACAAACACAGGAAAACCTAACTCCAGTAACTCCAGACCTCTGCAGCTGTTCTGCCCTGCAAAGAGGCTTCACCCTGGCTCCCTTTATTTCTCTCTCTCTCTCTCTCTCTCTCTCTCTCTCTCTCTCTCTCTCTCTCTCTCTCTCTCTCTCTCAAATACAATCATAAACACCAACGAAACAGGCCATTTTGCACAAATGCCAGCCAGTGGATAAGTCATGTCTCTTTCTGATTTTATCTGTGAGCTAGCAGCCCCAGAGGCAGAATGGCTGGTACTTTTCTCAGTGCTTCTGACTATAATTGAGACTTTCTTGCCCCAGAGCTCACCATTATGCCCTTGGACTTGTGCCTTTTAACTTGAACTAACCTTTGGGGACACCCTGTATTTTGTAGAAATGGTCAAGAAGGGTCATGAGAGGCAGTGCTAGAGAAGAAAGAACACCGATTAGATCTGAAATAATGGGTTTTGTTGTTGTTGTTGCTGTTGTTATTGGCATCATCACCACTGTCCTGCTCTTCTTGCTGGGATAATTCAATGGTGTAACTGAAAATCACTGACCCTTGTAGATGGACAGACTGAGTACAAGAGACTGAGGCGAGCCATGAGAAAACATCCTCCTTTCTGCAGACAAGGGGGCTAGGTTTCAGAAATATTTTTGTCTTATGCATCCTACCCATCTTGCAATACTCAGCTTGATTCTCACTCCATAAATTAATAATAACAATTTCAATTTATGCAGTTCTTTGGATTGACAAAGCATTGCCACGTCCCTAATCTTATTTGATTCTCATAAAATGCTTATCTGCTTCAAAGTGCTATGGAAACGTGAACTAAAAACTAACAACAACAAAAAGAAAGGACTAAAAAATGTGAAGCAGGAAGTGTATTTTTCTTTCAGTTTTATATATAGGTGTGAAAACAGAAGTCACCAGACATCCAAGACACCACGCCAACTTATTGCTCCGCATCTAACTGATGCTCTTTCTGCTCCAGCGCTGCCTCTCATAGCTTTTCCTGACCACGTCTACAAATACAAGGTGTCCCAAAAGTCTTAGTGCAGGTTTTAAAAGGCATATACAGATGAGGTAGTTAGAGGCAGCAGATGCTCAGAGGAGATCAGAAAAGGCTTCATGCAGGAGGTGGTGCTGGAGCTGTGTCTTGAAGGAAGGGATTCAAGGGGAAGGAGGTCAGGAGAGAGTACAGGACAGGCATGGGGGACAGTCAGAGTAAAGGTACAAGATGAGAGAGGGAGTTGCTTTTTTGAGGAACATCCAGAAGGTCAGTTTGTCTGGATTGCTGAGTAAAGGAAGGTAAGTAATGGATAATGAGGCTGGAAAGGGAGACTGGCACTAAATTGTGAAGGGCTTTAAAAGTTATATGGAGGCATTAATATTGGATCTTGGAGTCAAGAGTTGTAGTTATGTGGCATGGTAGATACAGAGTGGAACATGGAGTCAGGAAGATCGAAGTTTGAATCCTGTCTCTGACACTTACTAGCTGTGTGATCCTGGGCAAGTCACTTCACTTCTGCCTACCTCAGTTTCCTCATCTGTCAAATGGGGATGATAATAGTAACTATCTCCCAGGGTTGTTTTGAGGATAAAGTGAGTTAACATATGTATAGTGCTTGGCAAAACTTAAAGTGCCATATACATGCTAGCGAGGATGATGAGGATGAGGAGGATGATGACACCAGAGTTTACTGAGTAGGAGAGTTACATCAGATCTTCAATTAATGAAAATCACTTTGGCAGTTATGTGGAGGGTAGATTGAAGTGGGGAAGGGCTTGGAATAGGGCCACCGATTAGAAGGATGAAGAAACAGATGCTCAGCGAGGTAAAATTATTTATCATGTCACATCACACAGCTAGTGAGCTACAGAAAGCAGACCTGAGCCTACTCTTCCAAATAGAAGCCTGTTGCTGTTTTTGCTCCAGCATTATCTCTCACAAGTCTTCCTCACCACTTCCTTAACTAACAGTGATATTGCCAACAACAACAAAACCACCACCACCAACCACAACAGATATTTACACAACACTTTAAACGCAGTAGGTCCTTTTTGTTTCCACACAGCTGCCATAGTGATTTTCCATAATCTCAGCCTGACCATGACACTTCCCTACTCAATAAATTCTAGTGGCTTCCTCCTGTCTCTAGAATCAAATATAGAGTCCTTTGTTAATCTTTAAAAGCTCTTCATAAACAGTGATGATGGCACCAATAACAACAAACAACAGCAATAATAATATTAGATATTTTTTTCCAGCTTGTCTTTCTCTAGTCTCATTGGACATTACCACCTCTCCAGTGCTCTATGCTCCAGTCAAACTGACTTTCTCTTTCTTATCCTCATATGTGAAACTCCATTTCCTTTCTCCATCTCTTTGCACTGGCTATCCTCCATGCCTGGAATGCATGCTACTTCTCCCCCTTCCACCTATTAAAATCCCTTTCTTCCTGCTTGAGGCAGCTCAAATACCACCTTGTACTTGAAGCCTTTCCATATCTCCCCAACCCATAGCACCTTGCCTCTCAAGCTAACTTGTATTTAAGTGCTTTGTATTTATCCTTTTTATATTAATTCTGTCTATACTGGTATATGATGCTGTTATTAGATTGTAAGCTTCTTTGTGAATAAGGATTGTTTCATTTATTGTGTTTATATCTCTATCACTTAGCATAGTGACTGACCCACAGTAGATACTTAATAAATGCTTATTGGTTAACTGATTAAACTTCAGAAAATTATGTGAGGTTGGTTTCAAGGGTATTATTATATCTTTATTTCACAGATCAAGAAACTGAGGCTAATAACTGTCAGAGGCAGTATCTGAGGTAAGATCTTCTTGACCCTAGGTTCAGAACTCTATCCAACTCTCTCTCTCTATGAACTAATTAATAGTCATTTGATATTCAAACTCAAATGGTCTGGTGACATTTCTTGTGATGCTGTCTGTTTGGATCTTATGTTTTTTTTTTCTTCAGAGAAGGGTATTTGCCTTTCCTATCCCAAATAATTGCATACTTCATTGAAGGCAGGCCCTATACAGGTTTCTTTGTATGTCCTTCAGCTCTGAGTATATGGCTTTGCATGATACATGTTTGAGTGAATGAATACATGAGTGAATAATTGAGCAAATGGACATCTGGATGAACAAATGAATGAATAAAAAGA
>NW_020954575.1:13470993-13509677 GCF_900497805.2 Vombatus ursinus | reverse complement strand
AATCAGTACTGGAAATGAGGCATATGTGAAGAGATGAGGACAGAATGCCCCTGCAAAACACCTTTCTGTAGGTAAGAATTGAATCATCAGCAAAGTGTACATGGATTTGTATGGAGAAGGCTTGGAATAGGATGCACACCAGAAACATTAAAAGCAATGGTTTTTTGTCTGTCTGTCTAATAAGGAAACATAATTCAGAATTTAAAAATATCCAGAATTTTTTAAGGGAAAAAATCAATTCCTTCAGAATCGTTCTATAGTACATAAAGTTAGCTGGGCAAGATGTGCAGAGCGGTCAAAGGGGATATTAAGCTTATCCCAGTCAACAAACTAATTTACAGTAACAATCCCTTCCCTTCCTTACATTAATTGTATAATGCAAGTGTTCTTATATCTCAGAAGAGTGTTCCTAAAGTCCTCATAATTGATTTGGTGTGGTCAACTTTATGCTTGACAGCAAAAGGTAGAATAAGCTAATGAACTACATATCCACACTGTTTATTGGACAACTATCTCCTCAGCACTTAGTTCTGTGCTTTGCACGTACTATGTGTTCAATAAACACTCGTTGACCCAACTTGACTTCTAGGGCATTCTGAGGTACTAGGAAATGACAATCTAAAAGAATGGTAAGAACACCAAATTTGGAGTTAAAAGATCTAGGTTATGTTTGAGTTCTATCATTTTCAAGAAGGAGGAGGAAGAGGAGAAAGAAGGAGAAGAGAAGGAGAAGGAGAAGGGAGAGAGGAGGAGGAGAAGGGGAAGAACAACAGCAATGACGATGATGATGATGATGATGACGGCAACAATGAAACAAAACCAAATGTTTTCTGAATCTCAGCATTATCCTCTATGCAAAATGGGGATAATGATACCCCTACCAACTACGTTATCAGATTATTGTGAGGAAAGTATTGTGTAAAACAAAAAAAATTGTGAATCCTTATTATCATTAGGGAGCATTCCTTTCCATACTGTCTCTGTGACTTTTTATATCAATTAAAGTAATAGGAATAGAATGGAACTGAACATTCTCTGCCCAATCGGGCCATCATAGATAGCCAGTATTGATAACTCAGTCTTGAAAGATGTCTTTTGGTCACGTGGAAGTAAACAAATTTATATTAGACTACTTACATGACTTTTTCTAGGCCTAATTGCTCATTTTGAACTCAATTAAGTAAATCTTTTGATTTTCTTTCCTTCTTTCCTTGTCTGCCTTTGGCTTCATTCTTTGCTTGTTCTACTCTGATACTTTAGAACCATAGATCCATGGATTGCTAGTGATGTGGAAGAGGCTTTAGAGGTGATCATTTAATATAACTTTCATTTTAAAATTGATGAAACAGGTCCCTAGAGGTAAAGTGATTTGTCCAAAGGCACACAGATCATTAGTGGCAAAGCAAGAACTATAACCCAAGTCCCCTGGTACTTACGGCTGATCTCTTTCTACTATGCCACACTGCCTTAGAGAGGACAGGCCGGGTCAGGTTAGCTTAGGCAAGATGGAAAACTGAAAGTTAGCGAGACAGGAAAGGGACTGATGGATAGCATAAAAAAGTTTGTCATTATTTCTAGAGGTGTCAGTTTAGACCGGGGGTTACAGTCAGGTTTAGTAAAGGAATAGGATGATTCAAAACAAAAAAAAAAAAATATTTACATCCCTATCATGGGTAAGTCACTGTATTAGAAATTTATATTTTATTTGAACATATATAGAGAGTGAATTAAAAGGAATGCTACAAAATAAAGTTGGAAAGGTATATTGAAGTTTGATTGTGGCAGGCCTTAAATGCAAGAATTAAGAATTTACATATTATTGTAGAGGCAACAGGGAGCCAGTGAAGATTTTTGAGTAGAAGAGAGACAAGGTCAGACTTAGAACAAATCCAGTAAGGTCAGTTAAGGTATTAGCCCAGAACTCAATTCCCCCCCCCCCAAAAAAAGTCAATAATAATAGTTTACTGTTTATAGCCCTTTACATCCACTTTTTCTATTTACCACTGACAACAACATCTTAAGGCAGGTACCATTATCATCTTTTCTATTTTACTCATGTGGAAATTGAGGGGCAGAGATGTTAAGTGACTTGCCTAGAGTCACACAGCTAATAAGAGAGTAAGGTGGGATTTGATCTTAGGTGTTGATTTCTGATTTAACACTTTATATGCAAATCCAGGCTGTCCCTGAGAGAAAAGAAAGTAGTCTGAGTGATATACACAGGGCATTAGTAGTAGTTAGGGCACCTGAATGGGGAGTTGATAGCTCTATGAGTCAAAGGCTCCCATATATCTACTGCTCAGGGCAAAGACCGGTCTCAGTAAGAGGCAGGTAAGGAGACCTGCTTGGAATTTTGAGGGAGGGGATAAAAAGTTTAAAGCCATTACTGACAGTGTTTTGACACTTCCATCAGAAATCAGTCAAGGGAAAAATGTGAGGGGAGAAGTCTGTCTCCTTAGACAATTTTGCTATTCTTTAGCAGATTGAAGAGTCAAAATGAGGATTTTCAGTTATTCATCCCGTAACCCACGGATAATCTAATTTTGGGAAGAAGGCGGAGTAGGTGGGAAGGGTAGTTTGGCCCATTGTGTTCAATGGATTAAATGTGGAAAACCTAATATGGTGCTTAGAAATAAGATGTTTTATTTCACATTTTAGTCAAAACTTTGAAAATGTACATTTACATTTGGGTAGGAGGCAACAAATAACTAGTCAGCTGAATAAGAATTGTTTTCCAGAGCTCAGAGAAAAATGACATGAAAGTAAACATTAGAAAGCTCTTAAAGAAATCAAAATTGTTTTTTCTCCCTTCAAATGTCAAAATACCTGTCTCAATAGATACGCTTAAATTGCATTCCTCTTTCAAGATTCGGCTATCCCTGATGTCTCAAGTAAGAAGAAAAAAAAATAATGACTTGGCTAGAAACACTACAATATAGGGGGAAAATGAGCTTAACAAATTATAATTTGACTAGCTTTTTGCATTTTAGTAGAGATGATTATGTTTCTGCTTCTACTTTTATGTTGCCTAAGGGAGAAGAAAAATCTCTGCCCAGCCTACCTATCTTGTAATTAAACTACCCCTATATTTCCTCTTCCCACCCCCAGAATGTCTGAGAGATCAAAACAAGAGCCACAAAATCACTCTAAACACACATATCCAAATGATGATTCCATACAAATGCCTATGAAAATTGATTATCTTTCTGATTTGCTTTATATCTCCAGCATTTAACAGTACTTGGCACACAATAGATGCGTAATAAATGCTTATTGGCTTATTGGCTATTGAATGACAAATCTGAGGGTTTTTAGTTTAAGAACATCAGGAAGCCTTTCCCTGTTTTCCTGTCCCCCTAGCTGCAAGTGCTTCTCCCTCTCTCTTTGTATGTATACATACATATATATATATATATACACATACACACATATATACATCTATATGTATATACACACACATACATATATATATATGGATATATACATATAAATATATGTGTGTATATACACACACATAGCTAGAGATAGAGTTCTATCTACATATATCAATGTAGATATAGATATCAGTATCTATTTGTATATCTAAATCTAGATGTAAATATTACTTACATGTTGTCTCCCTCATTAGCATGTAAGCTTCTTGGAGGCAGGGACCATACTTTTGCTTTAGTTTGTATCCCAGAAATTAACAAAATCCCTGGATCATTTAATAAATGATTATTGACTTACTGAAAGATACAAGTCCAATCATATTAGATTGCATTTTAATACTGACAGTGTCCAAAATGGATCAGAGGATCATTTTACTATCCTTTATCCTGGCCAAACAATATTTGGAGTACTGATTCCACTCCTAGTATCGCATGTTAGATGGATATGGAGAAGGTGACCTTGGAGGGAGACCAAGGATAGTGAAATAACTAGAGACAGTGGCACAGGAGGAATGGACTAAGGAAATTGGAATATTTAGTCCTAAGAACAGAAAGCTTGCTGGGGCTGGAGATCATAGGATTCTTTAAGTATTTGAAGGGCTGTAACAGAGAGCAGTAATTAGTCTTGTTCAGCTTGGCTCCCATCAGGAGGAACTAGAATAAAAGACGGAAATTATAGAGAGACAGCTATAGGCTTGATATAATGAAAAGACTTGTAAATATTTGAGCTATCCTAAAGTAGAATAGCTTGTTTTGGTAGGTCATGAAGGTACCTCCATCACAGGAAGTCTAGAGGTTAAATGATCATTTATCGGGAATATTGTAGAGGAGAATTTTGGTCAGGTTGAACTAGATGATCTCTAAAGTCTCTTGCAATTCTTAGACTCTGATTTTGTGAAGGATTCTTGCTAATGAGTTAGAAAAATACTTAGGTAGAGAGTGACCTGGAGGGAACTTTGGTACCATTTTCTACCTCCTTTCCCAAACCTTAAGTCCTCCCACATTCCTACAGAGCAGAAACTAATATAGGTCTCACCCAAGTCCCAAATAGTGCTTAGAAGATAAGTTGGCATAGAAAGATCATTTTTTAAAATCATTTATTTCTGAACAAGTCACACAGCAATCTCTTTGGCCTCAGTTTCCTATTTAGCAAAATGAGAGTGATATATTAGATGAATAGCACTAAGGACCATTCTAGTTCTAATGTTTTCCATGTAGATGATTATTTCTACTTGTTAAATAGTGGCCCCTTCACTAATTGCCATGAGGTGGGAAGTGCAATTAAGTTTTGGTAAGATTGTGGAGACATTGTCCTAGATGCCACATGCCATCCTTTGCCATGGGAGAATCAGATAACCAAAAAAAAAAGGAGTTTCAAGTGGTCTTAGAGAGTTATCAAGTATGTCAATTATGATACCAAGTTTCACTTTTCCTTAGCTCTATTATCCTTGATTTAGTTATTAAGCTTATCTGTTTTCTCCATGTTTTTGGAAATTCTTCTGCAACCACTTCAAGTGGATTGCCAAGGATTTATTTATTTGTTTGTTTGTTTATATTTTATTTATGAGATAATGCAAGCATTTCCATAACACAATAGAATAAAAAAAGATGATTGCCCATGAAACTGCAAATCTATTAAGTATAACTTGCTATTTCTTTTAAATATATCATAAAGTTATCATGCAATGTTTTTCCCCCCTTTTTTCTTCCCTTCTCCCTCCACCCTAGCAATGGTTATCATTAGATACAAATGTGTATGTGTGTGTGTATGCACACATGCACGCACACATGTAAAAGTATTCTATCCCATCTATTTATCAATTCTTTCTCTGGATGTAGATAGTGTCTTCCTTCATAGGTCCTTTGTAGTTAATTTGGGCATTTATAATAGTCAAAATGACTTAGTCATTCAAAGTTATTCTTAAAACAATATTGCTGTTACTTCATAAAACTATCTCTTGGTTCTGCTTGTTTCACTCTTCATTATTTCATGCAAGTCTATCCATATTTTTCTACAACCAATGAGCTCGCCATTTCTCATAGCACAGTAGTATTATTTATTAAACTTCTATTATGTGCCAGATACCTGCTAAATATTGAAGCTATAAAGGAATAATAAAAGTAGTTACTTCTCTCAAAGAGCTTGCATTCTAATAGGAGGAAAAAATAGATGCACACATAAATAAAAAGATGAGTTGCACTAAGTGAATATACAGTCAATCTTGAAAGGGGAGGTGACTGGGGGAATAAAGAATAATATTCTGTAGGAAGTAGAACTTAAGCTGAACATGGAATGGAGATAAGGATGTGATCAAAGGAACATTCTAGGTGGTGGTAGGGGGATGTCTGTGTAAAGTTACAGAGGCTGGAGAGATAGAATGATGTGTGCTAGGAACAGCAAGTAGAATATGAAAGAGGGGTTTATGTGAAATAAGTTACATAACCTTTAATTCCAGGTATGAGAACTTAGCCTGTGGCAAGGACGTCCTTTTTATGACCACCACCCTATAAAAGTGATGACAACAACAATAAAACCAAAATCAAGTCCTTTTTCCAAGTTTCTTTTCCAACTTGACAATTATCTCCTTTCCCCCTCCTTTGGAGAACTTTTAGAATCTCTCTGTCTCTCTCACCATTGGCCTGCCTTTATTTGCCATCTTGGAAATTATTTGACTAAAGCCAGTCCCCTAACTGGATTGTAATAGCTGGCTCTATGATTTCTGCTGAAGTTACTTCCTCCACCTACCACTCGACTAGCTCCTGGGGCTCTACTCTCTACTCCCCACTTGTCCACAGGAATATATCTTTGCCCATTTCCACCAAGTTGCTCCTAAAAGAGCCTGCCTCCACTCCAATTTGGCTTAATTCCTCCTCTAGCTCTGATCCTACCCACTACCACAGATAAATTTTCCATGGTTTCCTATTCAATAGCAAAGGTAAGAGAATGACATATTCTAGGACCATTTATCATTGGGCATTTCACAGTCCAGTTATTGTTGTTGTTGTTATTGTTCAGTCATTCAGCCATGTACAATTCTTCCTGGACCCATGGACCATAGTACGCCAGGCCCTTCTATCCTTCACTATCTCCCAAAGTCTATTCTAACTCATGTTTGTTGTTTCTATGACAATATCTGTCTATCTCATCCTCTGCCATCCTCTTTTGCTTTTTGCCTTCAATCTTTCCCAACATGAGGGTCTTTTCCAATGATTCTTCTTTTCTCATTATGTGGCCAAAGTATTTAAGCTTCAGCTTTAGTTTTTGACCTTCCAGTGGGTAGTCTGAGTTTCTGTAAGTATTGACTTATTTGATTTCCTTGCTGTCCAAGGGACTCTCAAAAGTTTTCTCCAGTACCACATTTTGGTTGATTCTGTGGTGCTCAGCTTTCTTTAGAGTCCTACTCTCACAGTCATGTATTGCTACTGGAAAAAACAACAACAACAACAACAACAACATAGCTTTGACTATACAGACTTTTGTTGGCAAGGTGATGTCTCTGCTTTTTAGCATGTTGTGCAGATTTACCATAGCTTTCCTCCCAAGGAGCATCTTTTAATTTCATGGCTGCAGTGATCTTTGAGCCCGAGAATATAAAATCTGACACTGCTTCTATTTCCTCTCCCTCTATTTGCCAGAAAGTGATGAAACCAGTTGCCAGGATCTTTGTTTTTTACATATTAAACTGCAAGCCAGCTTTTACACTCTCCTCTTTCACCTTTTACAAGAGGCTTCTCAATTCTTCTTCATGTTCTGCCATCATAGTAGTATCATCTGCATATCTGAGGTTGCTGATACTTTTCCCAGCAACCTTAATTCTGGCTTTTGATTCATCTAGTCTGGCATTACTGATGTGCTCTACATATAATTTAAATAAATAAGGTGACAACATACAGCCTTGTCACACTCCTTTTCCAACCTTAACCAAACAGTTGTTCCATGTGTAATTCTAACTGTTGTTTCTTGACCTGCAACAGGCTTCTTAAGAGACAAGTATGATGATCTTATACTTTGATTTCTTTGAGGATTTGCCACATTTTGTTGTGATCCATACAGTCAAAGGTTTTAATGTAGTCAATGAAGAAGAGGTAGATGTTTTTCTAGAACTCTCTTGTTTTCTCCATAATCCAGCAAATGTTGACAATTTGGTTTCTAGTTCCTCTGCTTCTTTGAAAACCAGCTTGCTCTTCTCATAATTCTCGATTCACGTATTGCTGAAGCCTAACTTGCAGAAACTTAAGCATAACCTTACTGGCATGTCAAATGAGAACAATTGTTCAGTAATTTGAACATTCTTTGGCATTGCCCTTCTTCAGGATTAGGTTATAAACTGTTCTTTTTCAGTCCAGTGGCCACTGTTCAGTTTTCCAAATTTGCTGGCATATTGAGTGCAATGCTTCAATAGCATAATTTTTTAAGATTTTAAATAGCTCAGCTTTAATTCCATTACCTCCACTAGCCTTACTATTAGCAATACTTCCTAAGGTCTCTTTAACTTAATTTTCCAGGATGTTTGACTCTAGATCAGTAACTATACCATTGTACTTATCAATGATGTTAAGATCTTTTATGTGTAGCTTCTTATCTATATTCTTGTCACTTTTTCTTAATCTCTTCTATTTCTGTTAAGTCCCTACCATTTTTTGTCTTTTATGATGCTGATTTTTCCATCAAATGTTCTCTTTACTAGAAAGCAAACTTATAATTAGAACAAAATCATAAAGAGAGAGTGAGTACATGTCAAGAAGTGATTACTCCAAAACATATGTTCAGGTCAGACATGACAAAGGTATACTAATCTATCACAGATTATTAGCAGCATTGAAAATATCTTCCCTAATGCCTCCATCCCCAAAGCAAAATTCAGAATATATTTTGAAACTTTTATCAATAGCTTTCTAGGAAAGCCAATTTATAACCTTCTGCATTTGTATCAGTTACCTGAGGTGGGTCAGGCCAGGACCCTCAAAACTTAATTATCTACTCTAGTCACTGACACACATGTAAGTATTGTTATTATTATTTTATTTGAATTTCTAAGAACAAGGGATGACGTGGCATTGGGGATAGAGAACTAGCTCTGAAGTCAGAAAGATATGGGTTAAAACTCTGCCTCTGACACAAAATGGTTGTATGATATTTGATAAGTCATTTAACTCTCAATGCTCTATGTAACTCTCTAAGACTTTATAAGTTGCAATAATTATCAGACAACCTGAAAACCATAATAAAAAAGAGGCTAGACATCATATTTCAAGAAATTATAAATTATATCTTATATTCAGAGGGTAAAATAAAAATCAAAAGAATTCACCAATCACTTCCTGAAAGAGATCCCAAAATGAAAGCTCCAAGAAATATTATAGCTAAATTCCACAACTCCCAGGTCAAGGAGAAAATACTTCAAGCAGCCAGAAACAATTCCAATTATGTGGAGCTACAGTTAGTATTACACAAGATTCAGCACCTTCTACATTAAAGGAGTAGAGGGCTTGGAATATGATATTCCAGAAGACAGTATTACAATCAAGAATAACCTACCCAGAAAAACTAATTATAATTGTTCAGAAGAAAAATAAATATTTAACTAAATAGACTTTACAGCATTCTTGATAAAAAGACCAGAGCTGAATAGAAAATCTGACATTCAAACACAAAACTTAAGAAAAGCATAAAAAGGTAAACATGAGGGCGTAATCATAAGGGACTCAATAAAGTTAAACTGCTTATATTCCTATATGGGAAGATGACACATCTAACGCCTAAGAACTTCATCATTATTAGGGTAGTTAGAAGAAGTCTACCTAGACAGGGACCATAAGCGTGAGTCAATTATGTTGGTATGATCTAAAAAAAAAAACAAAAAAAAGAAGAAGAGGTGAGAAAGGGATACGCAATGTTCGTAATAAGAGAGAAGAGAGAGGTAGAATGGACAAATTTTTCTTGTGTAAAAGAGGCACACAAAGAAGAGCTTTTATAGTGAATGGTAAAATAGAGGGGCTGGTGGTGGACAATGCTTGAACCTCACTCTGATAGGAATTGGTTCAAAGAGGGAAGAATATATATGCTTACTCAGTATGTATAGAAATCTATCTTACCCAATAGGGAAATAGGAAGGGGGGGGATTGATGATAAAAAGAAGGGCAGTGGTCAGAAGCAAAACACACTTTTGAGGAGGGACAGGATAAAAAAGAGAGAAGGATAAGCTTAAATAAAATAGGATAGGGGGAAATACACAGTTAGTAATCATAACTGTGAATGTAAATGGGATGAGTTCACCCATATAACAGAAGCAGATATCAAAATGGATTAGAAAACCAGAATCCAACAATATGTTATTTACAAGAGACACACTTGAAACAGAAAGACACACATGGAGTTAAGGGCTGGAGCAAACTCTAACATGCTTCAGGAGAAGTTAAAAAGGCAGTGTAGCAATCACAATCTTGAACAAAACAAAAGCAAAAATGACCTAATTAAAAGGGATAATTAGGAGAATTACATTTTGCTAAAACTTACCATATACAATGGAGTAATATCAGAAATTTTTACAGCAAGTTTCTCTAATATAGGTTTCATTTCTCAAATACATAGTGAACTGAGTAAAATTTATAAAAATAAGAGCCATTCCCCAATTGACAAATGGTCAAAGGATATGAACAGGCAATTTTCAGAAGAAGAAATTAAAGCTATCTACAGTCATTTGAAAAAGTGCTCTAAATCACTATTAGAAAAATGCAAATAAGAACAATTCTGAGGTATCAGCTCATACACCTATCAGAAATGACAAATGCTGAAGAGGATGAGGGAAAAAGTTAATTTAACTAATAAACTTTTTGGTGGAGTTGTGAACTGGTCCCATCATTTTGGAGAACAATTTGGAACTATGCCCAAAGGGCAATAAAGCTGTGCATACCTTTTGGTCCAGCAATACCACTACTAGGCTTGTACTCCAAAGAGATCAAAGAAAATGGAAAATGACCTATATGTACAAAAATATTGGTAGCAGCTCTCTTTGTGGTGGCAAAGAATTGAAAATTGAGAGGATTCTTATCAATAAGAATGGCTGAACAAGTTGCAGCACATGATTGTGGTGGAAAACTATTACGCCATAAGAAATGATGAGGGGGGTAGTTTCAGAAACAAATATATAGTAAGATCTATATGAACTGATGCAAAGTGAAGTGAGAAGTACTGAAAGATCATTGTGCACAGTAACCACAATGTAGTAATGATAATCAACTGTGAAATACTTTGCTACTTTAATCAATACAGTGATTCAAGACATTTCCAAAGGATTCATGATGAAAAAATGCTATCCACCTCCAAGAGAGAACTTATGAACTGTGAATGCAAATTGAAGTATAATATTCCCACAATTTTTTGTGATATGGCTAACATGAAAAATGTTTTGCATGATTCCATATGTATAATTAATATTATTTTGCTTGCCTTCTTAGTGGATGAGAGAAGTTAGGAGGGAGGGAGAGAATTTGGAACTCAAAATTTAAAAAGAAAAGAATGTTAAAAATAATAAATTTATTTTAAAAATACAACTATATAAGTTGAAGAGAAAGTACCAACTTGAAATTTTTAGAGTTTCCTTATTTGTGAGTTCCTATATCTATGACATCACAGGTCCTGGCCATGTCTCTGTCTTACTAAGGATAACAGTGTTTTATCACATATTAAGACCATGATAGGTCAGTGCTTTGTAGTAATCTGTTGTTGAAATAGAAACTCCTGTTAATGACACAAACATACGTAAGTATAATCCTTATATTTGATGCAGAACAATTCTACATTGATAAGATAAAGGATTTGAAGTGGGAGAGGACTCGACAGGTCACCTAGCACAACCCTCTTTATGGTACAGATAAAGAAATTGAGACCCACAGGAGTGAAGTAACATCTAAGGTCCCAAAAATAGTAAGTCCCAGAGCTGAGTTTTGAACTCAGGTCCATGGACTTCAGTTTCAACATTCTTTCCACTGCACCATAATGCTTCCTTCCTTGACAAATTTGCCTATTAGCTTGTAACTTCAAATAGTAGAATAAAGGCTCGGATGGGAGTGTTCCAGGGACTTCATAATGTCTTAAAGTTTTAAGACTTTTCTCAATAGACTTAGGGAGGTTAAGATGTGTTTCTCTGATTCTGTTGTTGCTTCTCACTCACAGATGAATGAAAGGAATTTCAAAGCAAAGGCAAACCTATCACAGCAATCTGGACACAAAACATAGCTTTCAAGTTATCTACAGAGTTTCCCAAATAAGCAAAAGGTCTGACAGGTCAGAAATCATGTTAGCAGTATTGATCAGTCTGTCTATCAGGGACAAAATTGAAGCCAGGCTTCCACCCCACACACAGCAGACCATTTGAGCCTTATCAACTCAAGACCAGGATGCTTTCTTTCACTTCCCCTGTGTTTTTAAAAGTTAAACATAGATCAAAA
Source organism: Vombatus ursinus (assembly GCF_900497805.2). Classification (NCBI taxonomy): domain Eukaryota; kingdom Metazoa; phylum Chordata; class Mammalia; order Diprotodontia; family Vombatidae; genus Vombatus; species Vombatus ursinus. Next base: position 13,497,795 of record NW_020954575.1, on the reverse strand, counting down.
AGGAGACACTTCTAAAGTCGAGGAAAACAGTTCAGATTATCCTTTCACCAAAAGGCAGCAGTTTTAGGAAATGGGGAATTTGAGCATCCAAGACAGCAATCAAATGGATTCATTTGTTAAGCAGAAATTACCAAGACACTTAAATTCAACACACTTTTATTAATTCCCTACTATGAGCCAGGTACTGTGTTAGGCACTGGGGATACAAGGACAAGGGAGAAATAGTCCCTGTCTAGAGATTACATTGGGGATGGAAGAAATATAAAGTATATACAAATTATACGAAGTAATTTGAAGAGGAGAATGCATTAACAACTATGAAAGGGGAGAATCAGGAATTTTACCTCCCTTAATATCTCATCATAGTGGGGAGGTAACCCTAGGTTCTCAAAGGTTATGGCAATGGACTACAGGTGCTAGTAGGTCCTGACATACTGGAAAGGCTTCTATCGTCAACTCAAAGACTGACAGTGTTTGTCTTTTGAGGACCAAGCTGGCTAAGTCTGGAATGGGTCATCTGCAAAAAATGATACTAGGTGATGAGTATTTTTCAGCAACAACATCTCACTGACCATCCATAAAGCCATGGAGAGGTTACCATCTGTGTCTGCTGAAGGACCATTCCCACTAATGAAAATATCAGTCCTTGAGCAAGTTACCATGACAATCAAGTGTACCAGACAGCTAAAAGTTCTATCTCAGCAGAGAATGATTGGCTGCTGTGATAGTTTAGGCTTTGCCCACATGAAGCCTACCCAAACCAGTCAAACTTATTGGAATGGTTTATATTATATATAATATATGTACATACATATGTATATATGTACATATTTGTGCAAATATGTACACACATGAATATATGTACCGACATGTATATATTCATATTAATTCAATAGATTTTTAATGCAAAAATGTCTAATGACCAGTTTTTATTTTCCCTCTAGTTGTTTTGGCATGGGAAGGTGGACAAGAGCTTTAGATTCTAAGTACAATTAGCCTCCTATATTATTAATATTACCAGCTGGTTCAATTCATATTTAAATACTTCAAAGATCTGTAATTTCATTGATTTAGGTCCCCCCACCACTGATGCAGATTTCAAAATTCCAAACTCAATCACAGAAGAGGGAAGGGTTTTTTGCGTGTGTGTGTGTGTGTGTGTGTGTGTGTGTGTGTGTGTGTGTGTATGTGTGTATGTGATGGATTCTTTTCACAATCTGATGAAATCTATGGACCCCTTATTTGAATGTTTTTAAATACATAAGACAAAAGGTATGAGATTACAAAGGAAATCACTTCTATTGAAATAGTGACCAAAATATATATATTAAAAAACCCACCAGTTCCTACAGGTTAAGAATGAAGCACATGTTCAAGAACTGCTGTAACTGATAAATTCATCACTCTGAGGCCAGTTTATTGGTTTCTCTGAATTTAGCTAGGCAGGTTTTTGGATAACTAGCTGAAAAAGTACAACAGTAGTGACATATTAAAGGACTTTATAGCTTGGAGGGACATGCCAAAGCTTTTCGTCCACTGGCAGAAACTTAGGAAATTCCAGGTTACGTGCCACAATGAGAAGTTAGAATGGAACTGAATTTAGTAGAGGTTTGGTCAAACAAGCAAGTAACTTTATTGAGCCCTTTCGAAAAAAAGGCTTGCTAGTTTACTGGACTAAATATCAGTTTTGACAAAATAATGTGTAAAAACGGTAACATTAAAAACATAACATTTAGGCCAGGGGTGGGGAACCTGCAGCCTTAAGGTCACATGTGGCCTTCTAGGCCCTTAAGTGCAGCCTTTTGACTGAATCCAAATTTTATAGAACAAATTCTTTTTTTTTAAATTAAAACATTTTTGTTTGTCTTTTATATTTTTATTTTTAAAATAAATGTACTTAAAATACCAAAGAATAAAATAAGTTTCAATGAAATAATCCTCTTAGATTGATCAGTACAATTAGAACATTAGTAAGCCATAAGAGCTAAATTGATGGCTGCTACACTCATTATTTAATTCCCACTTCCCCCACCTGACTGGTGCCACTACCCCACAAGGCTGGTTGGTGAGAGTTTACGGGGGTGGGGTATGTGAATCTGTGTCAGTTTTTGACAACAGTGTATTGTTTCTGTTTGAAGTGGAATTTTTGAATAGTCGCACAGCTCGACAGCATTTTTTCATTTTGTCTACTTAACAGACCATCATGTCAAAGTAGACCAAGAGAACACTGAAGGAAGAACAACAGATTTTTTAATGAGGATTGGGAATTGCAATATTATCTTGTTTCTGCTAAAGATAAGATGATTTGCTTGCTCTGTGATACTGCAGTATCAACGTTAAAGAAATTTAATGCTCATCAGCATTATAACACTCATAAAGACCATAAATACTTTAAATTAGAGGGAGAGGCATGAAAGATTGTATTGCAGAAATTAAAAGATGAAAAGCAAAAGCAAAGACAAATTTTTTCAGGCAGCAATAAGACCAGGAAATAATGCCACTGAAGCAACTTATAAAGTAACTTATATACTTGGGGGCAAAAGAAAAGCCATTCAGTAATGTAGAAATTGTGAAAGAATGCATTGTTGAAATTGCAGGATGCTTAGATTCTGACAGTGTTTCAAAATAAAAATCACTGCCTTCTTCAAGGAGAACTATAACTGATCAGCAGCATGAATTAGTCTTCAACTTAACAGAACAACTTCATGCAATACTTCAAAAGGAAAATATATATTTTCAATTGCTTTGGATGAATCAACTGATACTACTGACTTGGCACAGGTTTTATATTTCATTTGGGTCATAAGAGAAGATTTTCTTTGCTACAAAGAGTTACTCGCTTTGGGCATTCTTGTGAACAGAACATAGGGAATAGGTATCTTCAACAACTTTCAAGATAAATGTTATGAAGTTGGACTGAATTTGGTAAATTTAGTGAGTGTATGTACAGATAGTGCACTTTCCATGACAGGAAAACATGAAGGGTTTATTGCACAGATAAAAAAAAATTAACAGATCCGGAAGTTCTCATTTCTTTTTATTGTATCTTGCATTAGCAGAATCTCTGTGCTAAAGGTACTGTTTTAAGCGACACTTTGCAACAAGTTATAAGTATTATTAATTATATTCATGCAAATGCAACACAGCATTGTCAGTTTGGTAACATGTTAAAGTTGAATGATGAGGTACTCAGTGTGGATTTGCTATATCCTTCTAAAAGTGCATAGGCTATCATAGGGACAAAGTTAGCCAAAGTTTTATCTCGGTGAGAACAGATAGTTAAATTTTATGAAGAGTAGAATCAGCAATGTGAATTACTGAAAGAAGATTTCTATAGTAATACTACATTTCTCCGTGATATGGCAAGTGAAACTGGCTTGAATATTTCTTTGCAAGTTAAAACTAAGTCTATATATGATATATGGCAAAAAATCCAAGCATTTCGAAAAAAGCTATCTTTTTTCAAAACACTTCTTCAAAAGGAAACTTTGGATGAATATTTTCCTTAGTTAGCAAAGGTCATTGATGAGCAGGATGGTATATACAAATCATTTAAAGAATATGGAGCTGTTATAGACTTATTAACTGGAGAATACAATGAAAGGTTCACTGACTTTGAGAATCATGGCATAACACTCAAATGAGTATTTCAGCCTCACCTAGTTGATATCATGAAGGCACCTAAAGAACTACAGATGGAATTGATTGAGCTCTCCCTGGAAGACATTTTAAAGTCACTGTTTGATGCTAAGAAAGATCCAATTGAAATATAAATAAATGCAGTAGAATACCCACCCCCTCAGCAACATGCCTGAAAAATGCTTTCTTGCTTTTCAATCACTTACTGCTGCAAATCTACATTCTCCTACCTAACTCAAATCAAGATGCCCTAAAGGTCACAAACGACCGATACCCATCTAGAGGATCAACTGAAACTGTAGACCTCTATGCTGCAACCAAATACTCAAATGCTTTCCAACAAAAAGCAGACACAACAAAGTTATTAAATGGTTAGTTAACTTTAAAATTAACAAATAATTTACATTTTTTGAAATTATTAAGTACATAGTCATTAGATTTTTACAAAATAATGTACATTTTTAAGTGTATCTAATTGAAGTTTCTTGAATGCAGCGTTATTTGAATACAGCTAAATATTGATGTGACCTTTCAAAATGAAAAGGTTTCCCAGCTCTGATTTAAGCCATCCAAAGAAATACTGAGGGTTATGAATTAAAGTCTCAGAACTTCCCCCACATTAAAAATGTAGATGAACCAGTTTTTACGAGGTTTGCTCATCATAGTACTGACTATTGGTTGTGTGTGGATGGTACCAAAAATCCACCAATAATCCTATATATGTTGGAAAAGAACAAAAATATACACATGCTTCTATTAGGGGTATGGTAGAAAGAGTACTGACTCTGAAATTAGAGGACCTTAGTTCAAATTCTGACTATTATGCTTACTATATTATTATACTTACTGGATGACCTTGAACAAATTAGTCTTGGGCCTCAATTTCTTTATCTATAAAATGTCTAAGTTAGACTTCTGAGTTCCTTTTCATCTATGATGTATGATCCCATGATCTCCAAGCTGCTTCTCTCTCTGTTAATGCGATGGAAGAGACATAAGAATATAACCATGTAAAGAGATGTTTTTTCCTTGGGCCACTAGCTGATACAGGGTCAACTTTCCCACACCTCAGAGGCTAACCTTAGTCTTACTCTAACTCTGAGAATACTCCCTTTATCTGAAAAGCACAATGGCCAGCCTAATTTAATTTATTGCTACATAGGGGTCTTCTCTCATTCTTTATTTTATGTGATGGTGACACTCTTCTCCCCACCCTCACTCCTCAGCTACTTTGCTTAGATTGTCAGCTGCTCTGTAATTTAAAGTCAAAGAGCTATCTGGGGGTATTGGGGGTACAAATACAGCTTACGATAGTAATAAATAGTTAATGCATATCTAGGTCTTTAAAGTTTACTAATCATTAAAAAAAACTCTGTGAGGTAAGTGGCAAAAACAAACAAACATAATTTTAAATATAAGAAAACTGAGGTGGAAAGAAGAAAGACTTTCCCATGGTTATAGAGTGTCAAAACCAAGATAACCTACCAGTAAAGCCTTTCAGCTGTGAGGAGTTTGGCATTTCCACTGCTTAAGAACTGAACTAGCTAGCAACTTTAAGCTTCAGTAAATTTGCTGGCTATGGTGCTGACAATGAAAGACAGCCTTTGATAAAATGACAAAGTGTGATTGATTCAACATCCAACAAGCATCACTAAGAAAAGTATTGTTCTAGGTACTATGAGAATTTAAAGTTTATATAAGATTTGACCTATGAAGTCACTGAAGCTACTGCCTAGTAAGGGTAAAAGACATAAATACATATTACATGTACCTTACATGCATAAATACATGCATGCACATGTTTCATATATATGCAAATATATTATGTATATTTTGATTGAATCTGTTATTTAATTGATGTAAGGAACTATCATTAATGAAAATCCCTTTAGATATTAGCTGCTTTGCAAGTTAAAGTCAAAGAGCTGCCCTCGGATATGGGGTACAAATACAGCAAACAATAGTAATAAATAGCTAACACATACATGGTGCTTTAAGATTTACTAATAATTTTCCACACACAAACTGTGTTGGATAGGCATTTAAAAAACTCTTTTGTTAGAAATAAGGCCTTAGAGAAATAAAGCCTTCTAGTTAAAAATGAAACTAAGCTCGGAGTGAGTGAAGAATCATTTATTGTGGTGCTTGCGAGAGAACCAGGCATATCTCTCAGAAGAGTTAGCACTGATTACAGAAGTGAGAAAACGTTTTATACTGTTAGAATGCCTAGACTCCTCCCTTCCAGGCCTGGGTTGGTCCATTCCTTTCCAGGTTACAATCTTACACGTCCACCCATCCCATGTCCCTTTGACATGCTCCCCCCATCCCTCATCACCCAAAAACCTGTGTCCTACTTAGGGCTAGTTAAAAGTGGTTCTGCCCTCTAGAACTTTGTGGCCCTTCTCATTAGTTTGCCCTTTCAAGGTTTTGCAAGCTTGTTAAGACAATGTAACTTATTATTAACAAGTTCTTTTGCTGATGTTGTAAGATGTCAAAGGTTATCTTAAATAGTAGAAGCCCTTACATTATTATTAACTTCTTTGCTGATGTTATAAGATGTCAAAGGTTATCTTAAATTGTGGGAGCATGATACCTTGTCCCTTACACTTTTAAAATGAGAAAACTGAGGCTAAAAAAAGAAAGATTTGACCATGGTCATAGAGTATTAAAACCAAGATTTGAACCCAGTTCTTCTGATTACAAATCTGATTACAAATATTTTTATTCTGTCCATACCCTATGGGGGAGTGCATTACAGATTCTCCTTGTATGGAGGTGGGAGATAAGAGAAGGCTTCATAGAATACTGGGCTTTTAAGATGGTAAAGAGGAAGAGGGAAGACATCTCAGGAAACTGCCAGCTGAGGTAGACAAACTCAACTTTTTGAAAGAGGGGTAAGGGCAGAATGAAAGGTCAGAATGACAGTGAAATGCTGGACAAAGTAAAATGCTGGAGTTTTGATAAGGAAGGAGCTCATTACTAGATGTAGAGTATAAAATGGTCACCTTCCTTTGAGTGGAAGGTTCTAAAAACTGGGAGTACTGGGAAGAAGATAGTTCAAGATGCAGAGATGAGAAGGGAGAACATTCCATGTATGGGGTGGTATGTGGGAACCAATGCAAGGGCACAGAGATATGAGACAGAGTCCATGTATTTAGAAACACATGCACTATGTTGGGCAACATCATTCCCTGACAAATAACTTGAATTCAGAAGGATAATAAAAAAGAAAGAAAACACCTTTAGAGTTGATGAAAAGAAGTAAATAGGTCAAGTACCATCAAAATCACTCAAGTTTTTGTGTCTAAAACCAAATGGCCATTCCCATTATAATCTGAAATGATGAATGTGGCTAGAAATGGTTTGAAATTTCTTATTTGGCTTCATTGAGTCACACATAATGTTTCCTTGGGGATTTGACTTTGACTGAGGATTCTGCCTCACCAATGACCCATAAAAAATTACCAGTGTTACAGTTCAAAGAGAAACCCTGCATGGCCCAATGATAAGCTCTTTTAATTCTCTATAAAAATATGAGTAGTTAATCCCATCATTTGTTATATAATATCAGTGAGACACTCTTCAGAATGGATTGAGTAACCCAGTGGCTGGCATGGCAAACATTCTGCTTAATTTAATCTTTCCCTCTGCACTGGCCAGATTTATACAAAGGCACAGGGTAATGGTCCCTTTCAAATATCTTGAAATGCTTTCCAAGTCTCCACAGTCAACCAATAAAAATAAGCATCAGTCTTTGGACTCAAAGTAAAGACACAACCCAAGAAGGCTTAATCTCATTGGGCATCTGTTTCCTTATCTAACTAGGTATCTCTAAGGTACCTTCCAGCTGTTACTATGATTCTAAATGCTTGGTTCTCTTGTCATCACTAGTGACAGCTTTATTTCACTCATTACCCTCGAGCATGCAGATGGAAATCTTAGGTGAAGTGCATGGGAGAAAGAGGAAAGAGAAGAGAAAGCATCCAAGAAAGAGAAGCAAGAAGCAAGAGAGGAAGTTAATTATGAGAGAAAGAAGAGAAGGAAGAAAAGGGATATAAAAGGAAAAGAAAGCAAATAGGAAGAAAAATTTAGAAAAAAAAGATGATGATTATTTCCAAATAGTATAGCAAATTGCTTTTAAAACTTTATATTTTATCCCAGAGAATCTAATATTTTTATAATCTTTAGAGGAGAGTATTTTACACTCTCCAAAAAGAGACAACCATCACTTCTGACAATTTAGATGGGTTTTATGTTTTTCTTATTATTTTTAATATCTGTTAGGGTTATATCCACTGAATTGGGCCATCCTTTTGATGTTAAGAGGCCTCACCCTTGAGATAATTTGCAAAACATATTTATAATCTCCTTTCACAAGTATTATCTCTTCTCAGAAATGCATGTACACAAGCATCAAGATGGGGAAGCCACTAGAGGCTAGTCTGCTTCAACTCTGCCTACTAACACTTCAGAAACAAATGAGGCACTAGTTAGCTACTTCACACTGCTGGGGAAGTGGTTAACTAGAATACAATGAAAATATCATCTTTCTGTGTTGGAAATCAATGCTTACTGTTTGGAAGGAAAGAAATTGCCCACTGTTCACGTCCTCAATTCCTAATCCTAAGGTAGGGTAAATGGAAAGTAGAGAAGCCTAGAGAGTGTGGCAAGTCCTGGTGGCATGGAGCCAGAGTGAGTGAAAATGGAGATGCAAAGGCAGTCAATACCATTCAAAGTTGAGACAAAAAGACAAGGACTACATATCTGGGTCATGTAGGAGCCACAAAGAACAGAATCAAAACGACTGGAACCAGTCACACTGCTTGAGTGAGTGCTAAGATTGTATTCTCAATCCTTGTTTCGTAAGAGTTTTTTTTTGTTTCAAAATAAACTGATTTTCTAAGATTAAATAGTAAACTATTGCATTGTTAACCTATATGTGTCCTTACACAAATGATGAGAGGGAAAGGCAATAGGTAGAAAAGTACATAGGGAGAGAAAAGGAGAGAGATTATATTATAGTTGAACCTTTTTTTTTTTGGTTTTAACAAAATGGAGGCTTATAGCTGAGCAAAAACCTTATTGATTCATATTTTATAGCATCCCATAGCAAAGGGAGGAATAGTAGAATTGGATAATTTTCTAGACAAATGAGTTTAATAGCTTTAGTTGGGGGAGTCTATGAGTGGTATGGGAGGTGATGCTCTCACCCCTTCCTCTTTCCAAACTCCTTATCTTATTTCAGGCTTAAAAAGAAAACCAAACCATGTTTGAAGGGTAGAACCATGGGAGTTAACTAAGAAGAAAGTTATTCCTGAGAGAGTGTAGTGGCCCATATAGAGGTGGAGGGTGGGAGGGAGTAAGTTCTTAGCCCTTTCCCCTACCAAAACATGAGTACCTTCACCTGCCATACACATATGAATGCTAAATGTGTAAAATGAAGCTTAATCACTGAGCCAGTTATGCAATATTCTCAGGAAGGGAAGAAGTGGGAAGAATCTCCAAGGACTTGTAGAAAATAAATCATTGTTTTTCAGTGTGAGTAGAAAGCATAAGTGCAGCAGTTAGAGAGAATCAAAATATAAATCCAAAGAGAGGGTTACAGCAAATGTGGCATTGGCCAGAATGTAGAGAACTATGTCCATAAGAGACACTGTTAGGTGAGAATTCTGAATGGTGGTTTCAGAGGAAGATAAGTGCTCTGCCTCTGGATAAGGGATTCTCTGGCACTAACCTAAACCCAACACTCACAAGTATAGGGGGAAATTGAACTGACAAAGATAATCTGTGGTCATTAGTGAAGAATTTAGAATTTGTGAGTGCCAAGGTCTGTGTAATGAATTACTTTCTGGGTACTCTATTCACCTGGTGAAGGCAACAAATGGCTGATTAACTAATTCCTCTAAGAAATCAGTGGTGAGAAATAAATACTTATAAAGAGATGTAATATGTCCTGAGCCATATATGGGCATGAAGGACTAATAGACCTATGGTATAGAAAGCAGATGCCAGGCCAGGTTATTATTCAGAGAAAAACCATAGGGCTGGTCTGGAAAAAATGAAATTGAGAATGCTAAATCCTAAAGGGACACTGATGGCAAAACACAAAATTCTTATTAATTATATTTGGCAACAGGAAGGCCTACAACCAAAGTGTCAGGGACAGATGCGTCCCACAACATTCCTAAGTATAGCCCTAACCAGATGGAAATGGAAATGGGAAAACTTTAACAAAAATAAATAAAATACAATAAAACATAGATAATACTAACATATGGTTTTGTAAGTTAATATGTGGCCCACAGGGATCCTTATACACAATTTAGTGGCTACCATTTCTATTTGATTTGATAGCACAGGCCTAACAAAATAATAATAGTTAACATTTATATAGGACTTATATGCCAGGCATTATGTTAGATGCTTTACAATTATTATCTCATTTGATCCTTAAAACATTCCTGGCTGGTAAATGCTATTATTATCCCCATTTTACAAATGAGGAAACTGAGGCACAGAGGTTAAATGACTTACTCAGGGTCACATAGCTACTAAGTGTCTTAGGTCAGATTTGAATTCAGCTCTTCCTGACTCTGGGTCTAGTAATCTATTCACTGTACCACCTAGCTGCTGACCTACTTTCTTATTTGAAACACAAAACAAAACCTAGCATGACATAGGAAAGACCTTATTCAAATATAAGTATCCTCAACAGCAGCAGCAGAAGCAGTAAAAACAGCAATATACTTCATTAAGTGGCCACCAGTGCTGTTCCAAGTCATGAAGAGGAACCTCTTAGGTGATGTCTTCTGCTTTCATAATTTATTGTTCCAACGGCATGACAGCTTTTCCTAAAATTCTGCAGGAGAAGAAGCAATTACTGGTGCCCTAAAATATGTGTTGGTACACAGATATCATTCCAGTCTATTTAATAACTCTTTCATATTAGAATTGCTTACTTATGCCAATGAATGAATAATATATATATATATATATACACACATATATGTATATTAAATATATTTTTCCCCTAAAGTCAAGGTAACATGACATAGTAGATAGAATACTGGGCATAAAATCAGCGAGATCTGGGTTTTTCAACCTGTCTCACATTTAAAAATAACTATATGAACATGGAGGGCAGCTAAGTGGCTCAGTAGATAAAGAGCCAAACCTGAAGTCAGGAAGACTCATCTTCATGAGTTCAAATCTGGCCTCAGACACTTTCTAGCTGTGTGACCCTGGACAAGTCACTCAACACTGTTTGCCTCAGTTTCTTGATTTGTAAAATAAGCTAGAGAAGGAAATGACAAACCAGTATCTCTGCCAAGAAAATCCCAAATGGGGTCACAAAGAATCAGACATGACTGAAACAAATGAACAATAAGAACAACAATGTACATATGAGAAAGTTGATACATCTCTGTGTACAGGGACTGTGCCCATAGTAGACACTTGCTGAATTCTTACTGAATGATTGTTTATGGCTCAATTTTCTCTTCTATAATACTGGATAATGATGTCTTAGTACCTGCCTCATATAGTCATTTTAACAACCAAATGAGATAATGTGTATAAGATACTTTCCCAGCCTTTAAGCACTACATACATACTTGTGATTGTTATTTCTTTTAAGAATACAGAAAATAAAAAGCCAGGAATTTTAATTTGAATAAAATGTGCTTAAATAATTGCATTAAGTTTCCTTACCCCTAAGGATATTTCATGATGGTTGCTGTGTCTCATAGCCATAATCTTCCACCTGAGGTAAACACCATAAACCACACCCAGAATAAATGGTACAAAATGCATCTTCATTTGAGGGTGTGGAGATAAGCTTAACATTGTCCCATGGGGAGAAGTTGGAGATCTCATGACAATGGTGCCAGGACACTGCTGGGGAGGATGCTATGGAGATGAGAAAAGAAGCAAGCACAAGCATGCTACCTGGTAACTTCCTATCTTGATTAAATTTTTCTTGCTGAGTTGATGCTAAACTCTTCTTTCTGGCTTGAGGGCTCAAAATACTACAGATGCCATCTACGTCTGATGGCTTGAGACAAAGCCTTGATCACCTCATCCTAGTTAAGATTCTGCAATATCTTGGCCTTTTAGGATATGTTAAGCACTAGGTGAGGGAGAGGAAGGATGTAGATTAACCTTATATCTTCACTACAAAGTAGTACAGAGTTTCACCCTTTATTATTTTTTTCAGCAGAATATAATTATTACAGTCAATGTCACATTTGTTACTTTGTCTTCCTGGCATATGAATCAAATTTACCACTTAACCAAGCATGAAATTACCTTTTCAATAGTAATTCAATAATAAATGTTGGATAAATGGCGGACAATTATCCCACATATCAAGAAGTCCCATTTTCATACACTGTTACACCCTAGGCACTTGAGTACATTGTTCATCACTCTAACCACATATCAAGACATGGTTGATAGTAAAATTATTTTCGAGTTTCTATATAAGGATGAGAATGACAGAGCTTATTGATTGGAATGAAAATAATACCACAGAGACGCAATGATGCACAACCACCAAGATGTTTTCTACCTCATTGAATCTATTTGTAAGAGTCTCACATTGTCATCCTCATTATCATTTAGTATTTACTGAGACTTATCTTTACCAGAATGTGGCATGAGGCATATACTGTCATCATACAGTGAAAGACTATGTTTTGTTTTGTTTTTTTAGGTTAGGCAATGGGGTGAAGTGACTTGCCCAGGGTCACATAGCTAGTAAGTGTCAAGTATCTGAGGCCACATTTGAACTCAAGTCCTTCTGACTCCAGGGCTGGTGCTCTGTTCACTGCACCACCTCACTGCCCTGGGACTATGTTCTTAAACCAGTGATAAGATGGCCTGGAATGATCAGGTAAGTACAACTTCCCAGAGGACAATACTTTTTTAATAAAGAGTCCACCAAAATTTACCTCTAATCAATCTAATCTCCACAATCAATTAATAAAGATGTATTTGTTAAGCACCTACTATGTGTCAGGCACTGATGACATAAAAATGAAAATTCTCTGCCCTCAAGGAACTTACAATCTATTTGGAAAACACTATGGCATCAAGATTACCAGGGTTCTCAGAGGTTACATCATTAGAGAATAAACTTCAGCATGTCACATCAAGCTGGAATATCTTCATATATAGGCCTTGATATCTGAATATCTGAATGTTTGATATCAGAATATTTGTTATCCAAAGATCAGACTAATTAAGTTCAATAGGTCTCATCAATAGAATCTAGTAGATTGCAAACTTTTGAAAGGGCAAAGACTCTTTCATTTCACTTGGTATCCCCAGTACCTATCATAGTACTTAAAACATAGCAGATATTAATAAGTCTTTGTTGAATTGAATTATGAGTTTTCTAGCAATTCTCTAAGAGTTGACTACTAAAGCTCTAGAGGTATTGTATTCTGTGATAGGGAAGGGTGTATTCATATTAATGAAATCCAGAACTGAATTACTGAAAAGCATTAATGAAAATATTCATGATATCCTTGGCATTGAAGGGTATTCTGAACAGTGAAAATGGAGGTGGGGGTTTCTAGGAGAAGTCACAGAGGTCACAGAGTCAATCACAATCCATAACATTTTCATCTCCATTTTAACTTATATTAAAAAAAAATCAAGATAGCACAAATGGGAACATGGGACCTGAATTCCAAATGTTCACCTTGTTGTTCCTTGCCAGGAAGAAAATTGGCATGTTCACTTTAGGCCACCTCATCACTAACCAGAGACCCAATTCAGTCATTTAGGTTACAGTCACATTGGTACAATTAACTGGGCAGTTTATTGAATGGGAATCTAGCCCCAGGCCATGCTCTCTCTAGAGAAATGGAATCAATTTGAATGTAATAGGGACTTTGCCCACTTGCTTTCCTCACTCATTTTGAATCTAATCTATCTTGGACCCACTAAAAGGTATGGAAAATGTCTCAAAGTTTTTGAATGTAAAGTGAACTTCCATTGTTATTCCCCAACATGACTCTAATGGAAAATGAGATCACTGAAGTTGAACTCCCCAAGTTATATCCTTCTCTGGGGGAAAGGGCAAATAAACTTGCAGGTGCTTGAAGACTCTCTATGAGAGCCAATTCAAAAGGGGAACTTTGTCCCACATCCAGAAAGAATGAGTCATTCAGTGTTTGTAGTTCTAAACAAGGCTTTTCTTCTCCTAAGACCACTTTAGAACAGAATTCCCAATTTCTCTCCTACCTTCTCTCTGAAGCCAGCAGAGAGACTTCTTGGGATTTTCTATAATTTTCTTTTTAATAAAAAAGGATAAGGATCAGAACTGTGATTTCAATGATATTGATCATTTGCAGTATATCCAACTAACCCTAATCTCAGATACCTATTGACAAAGTCCCTCAATCCAGTGAGGCGAAGTGTGGAAAGGTTGTCCTGGCTCTGCCACTTAAAACTACCTGATACTTTCCCTCTCTGGGTTTCAGTTTCCTCAACTATTAAAGAAAAGGGATTGGTCAAGATTTAATTAATTCAACTCAAGAAACCTTAATTAAGTGCCTACTATGCGCAAAACCCAGTACTAGGTGCTGAGGAGACAAAGACAAAAGAAATTAATTCCTGCCTTAAAGTGTACATTCCACTAGAAGGATATGACAGATTTTCAAGAAGGCAAATATTTATGTGTATACATACATACATACATACATAAAGACAGACACACATACATATACACAAATACAGATATGCATATACATAAATATATATATATGAATATGAAAGGAATTACAAGAGTCAGGGAGTGCAAATAATTGGAAGGAATGGAAGTGGTTCAGGGAAAAAAAAATCAGGGAGGACACCATGCATGAGCTGTGCTTGGAGTGAAGTTAAGGATTCCCTAGGTGGGGATGAGAAGGAAGTGCATTCTAGACAGAAGGATCACTTGTACACAAAGCACAGATGGGGCAGAAGATGGAATGCCTTGTAAAGGGGTTAGCTAACAGGTCAGCTGGGGCAGCTAGATGGTACAGTGGTTAGAGCACTAGGCTTGTAGTCAGGAATATCTCAATTCAAATCTGGCCTCAGACACTCACTAGCTGTGTGACCCTGTTCCTCATCTATAAAATGGGGGCATTGTGGAGAGGAAATGGTAAATGGTAAATATTACATTATCTTTGCTAGGAAAACCTCATGGACAAGAGTCCACAGGGTCAGGTAGAGTCAGAAATGACTGAACAACTGAACAGGTCAGCTAAACTGAAATACTGAATACATGACGGGGAATAATTAATATGGAATAAACTGGTAATATAAATAGGAGCCATATTGGAGGTGGTAGTACTTTAAATGCCATGCTGAGGATTTTGTACTCTACTTTCAAGGAAATAGGGAGTTAACTTTTGAAGATTTTTGATTGGCAACATTAGAATTAGAACCCAGGTCTCTTGACCCACAAGTGACATAATTTTGTTCCTCCCATTATACATTTGACATTGGCCATTAACCTTGCTGGCATTCAATTTCCTCATCTATAAAATGAGGGGGTGGATGAGATGGCTTCTAAGTTCCTTTCCAACTCTAAATCTCTTATTATTTGCCCCTATAGAATATGTAATGTTTGTGGCCTAGCCTATGAGGACCAGTCTTTAAAACATTCATAGAAATTCCCTGCCTTATTTCAATCTAATTGACCTTTTGGAAACTTGGAAATCAATTCCAGACAAGTTGACTCAGGGGTTGATATTATGTGATGATGGGACATCTATTTGGCTACAGAGCTGGAAGAATTGATGACTCAGGTCGATAATTCAGAACTGAGTGTATATTAAGAAGGGGGAGACCCACCACTTAATAGCATTTTTTTCTCCCATTAGGGCTATGAGTGAGGAAGGAGTACTTTGAGCTGGCTCGAGGAGTTGGGTTGGGTGGGGGCATCAGTCCTGGCTCCCACCCAATTTGTGGCTATTGAGAATATATGGCTATTTATCTCTTTGTATTTCTTCTCTCCTGAATGCAGGCAAACTAATATTCTGAGATGGAATTACCCATGTAACTCTGCAAGTTCAGGAAATCTGGGGGTCCCACTAGAGGTTCAATGGGCAGCTGGAGCTGCATGATGACATTAGCAATGACTAGGAGAGTGGTAGTAATTGACAGCAGCAGGGAAAGAACCAGCAACAGGGGAGGAATGGGCTGGCCCAGCAGAAAACTGGCTTTTATGAGTGCCCTCTTAGATTCCACATGAGGCAATGAACTTCATGAGGACTCCATAAAGGGGGAAAAAAGACTTCCAAGATTAGGAATCAAAGGGCAAGAGAATGACCCGCATAACAGTGGACTGACTTGTACAACAGAAATGATGCAACCTTCAAGGAGACAGCCCAGCTGAGCAGTGCAGCAACTCATCCACCACTGTCTCCATGTTCTGTGCCAAACTTCACGAGTCTTTCACAAAGGAAAAACAAAACCAAATAAAATGGACTTCCGGGCCAGGAGTCTGGAGGTATTCCTTTGCCACAGTTGTGCTCATTATCATTGTACTTTAAGTTTCAGCTTCGTATCACTATGAATCTTCTGTGTGCCAGGAAGTTTGCATCCTTAGATTGGCAGGGAAGGGGTGGGGGGAGTTAAAGGCGGGGAGGTTTGTTTCATACCAACTGTTTATACTTCCCAATAAATCTTTTTATAAAGGTTAATCGATATCTACTGGCTAACTGTTAATGGGTAACACACCAAAAGGGGCTCATAAACAACAATGCTAGAAATCTGGTGCCTCAATGTTACCTCTAGAACCCTGATATGGTAGTAGTAGTCAGTCACCCTCTAGGGACCTAACTTGCCAGTGCCAATGTGAATTGCTGCAGTGAGGTCAAAGGGGGTGATTTTAAGCTTCTTACAGGCAGGGACTATTATTTTTGTGTGTGTGTGTGTATGTATGTGTGTGTGTGTGTGTGTGTGTGTGTGTGTCCTTAGCACCTAGCATGGTGCCTGACATGTAGTGGATGCTTACTAAATGCTTGTTTAATTACACTCCTTGAAGACCAGCAGGCTCTTATTGATTTCTGCCCCTTCCATGAAGGTTGGCCAGTCAGCACTAGATGTTAACAGTTCTTTGCTCATTTCTGGCCACATCCATCAGGAAGAACTTGGGCCAGGACCAAGACCTGGAAAGAAGAATGGGACTGGGAAGAGCTGGCATTGGTAAAAGTCATCCTTGTGGTCCTGCAGGAACTTCTTGTTTCAATTATCTTGATGAGATTTTCTGCCAAGTTGACCAGATCGACAACATCCTGCCAGCTAGACATTTCCCCAGACTGAACTTTTGAATGAAGAAGAGATTTTCTCCTGTATCTTCTAGGTGCTGACTGCCTGACAGAAACTGACAGACATTTAACATGCCTTCTGAATCTTGAGAAGTACAGATGATAGAGATTTACAGATGCTGATTGGAGGCAGGTTACCCAGAATACTTACAAACTTTTTTATAATAATTTGACAGCCTCAATATTTCATCACACACAGCTGCTTTACACCCTCCCCTTGATGCATACTGCGTACTGCAGATGTCATCCTATTGCTCCCAATCTACTTATCAAGGACTAAATTAAGCCTGCCTATGTCTCTCTGATAATGCAGGCTGGGCATGCAGTTCAAAGATTGCTGGAAAGAAGTCTGCAATCACCTCCACATTATTCATAATAAAACATTAATTCCAAACCAAAAGCACCTTCCACTGAGGATAACAGATGGCATTGGGAATCACATGTTAGAAGAAATACAAACCTGATCATGCCTCATGCTCATGATCTCTCCCCCCACCCTGAATGAACCACGTGTAACTACCCTGTAGGGTATGGGGATGTGTCAGAATTTAATTTGTGAGCAATTGGACCATGTCCACACTATTTCTGCAAACCATATTTTGAACGGAAGAGAAAAGAGCTCACGTACTGTCCATATTGAATAGGATTCTTTAAAAACCACACACATATACACAATGAAATAAGCTATTTTTTTGTCCAGAAAAAGGCTTCAGTCTATCCTTGGTTAATAGGGGCAAGACAAAGATTTGTAATTCTTGGATTGTCACGATTCAACTTTTTAAAAACTAATTTTATTCTGTTTTCAATTATCAAACATTTATTTTTCTCTGCCTCCAACTTCACTCAACCTTAATAAATATAAACAACAACAACAAAAAAATAAAAAATAAACCCCTCAAGACAAACATACATAATCAAACAGGCAAATTCCTTCATTGGTCATGTCTAAATACGTATATCTTACTCTGATGGGCACATTATTTTAGGCACATTATTTTAGAAAATTGCCTAGAACATGGAAAGGCCAAGTGACTTGCCCAGAGCTACGTTGCCAGTGTGTCAGAGGCAGGATTTGAACTCATATCTTCATGGCTTTGAGGTCACCTCTCTACCCATTAACTCAGGTTGCCTCTTAGCAAAAAGCTGATAGGGTAAAAATAACAAACATGACAAGAGCTACACTACTTCTCAGAAGTTTCATAACAGAAGTTACCCCTACAGTTCACTGGGAGATCATAGGAGGGAGACTTTCATATGACCTAGATACTCTATGCCATATGATTATATCATTCTTGGGCTGGTGAGTCCTTCTGTAATTTCTCTTTTATTTTCAGAGCTGGTGTCCCTATATCACTTTCATTCCTTCATCTCTGGCAATTCTCTTACCATGACAGCCACATTAAACAGGTCTTTCTCAGGTAGACTTATAAGGTAGAGACGAAATGTACTATTGTATTAATGATACATCTTTGCATACACAAAGGACTGAAAAAAATATACATTGCAGAGGGGCAGTTAGATGGCACAGTGGATAGGGTGCTGAGCTTGGCATCAGGAAAATTCATGTTCATGAGCTAAATCTAACCTCAGACACATACTACCTGTATGACCCTGGGCAAGTCACTTCACCCTGCTGATCTCAGTTTCCTCATCTGTAAAATAAACTAGAGAAGGAAATGGCAAACCACTCCAGTATCTTTGCCAAGAAAATCCCAAATAGGGTCACAAAGAGTCAGATATGACTGAAAAATGACATTTCTTTCTTTAGAAGGTAAAGCTACTTTAATTTTTTTCCTCATTAAAATACCACATAAGAGCTAAAGGGGGCCTTTGCCTAGTAACTTGGAAATTTTTACTCTTAACCTGGTAACTAACCTGTAACTTTTACTCTTTGGTTATCAAACTTCTGAGAAGTTGCATAGCTCTTTCCATGTTTGTTATTTTTACCATATTTCTTGTTGCTAAGAGGATGGCGATGGGGAGAAAAGGCAAGGCAGCTCTGCTAACAGGGACCAGAACTCCTAGGACTTCCATCACATCAATCAACAGTCTGATTGCTGGGAGCCTCTTGAGGAGTTCAAGCTTGCCTCTGCTTCTGTCCGTGCAGAGGTGAAGAAGGAAGCCTTCTTTCTTTATACCACCAAAGCATTAGGAAGGATGTGAGAACTGGGGCCAGCATCTCGTGTAAACCTGGGAGTAAGCATGAGATGGGGCACAATGCCAGTGTTCTCAGAGGGGATGGCCCAGCTCTCTTTCTGATTGATACCAATTTCCTCAAAACAATCCACAGGACAGCTGAGATATCCTAAGACAGAAGAAAAGCCATGGTCCTCTGCTGCTCTAGTCAAACTTTGAGGTAGATTAAAATAAATATGGGGTTTTGTTGATGTTCAAGATTGTGCACCATGTTATTTACGAATAAAAGTTTTCTTATAGTACTTGGCCATCTTCACTTCACTCTGATTACTGTCTTCTGTTTCTTTAGAAATTGCATTCCTATAGGTAAATGCCAATCTGAGCCAACCCACTGCTTTCCAATGTACCCAGGGCAAGGGACTTTCTGCAGGTGCTCCCTTTAGATTATAAGATCAGTTGTGTAAACCGCCAGGAAAATACACACAGTTGATAATAAAAACTTCAATTAACTGGAACCTAACTGCCTGGAACTCTTAATTGGTTAGAATGCTACCCCCCCACACTGCCTCTTTTCTTTTCCTTTTGTAAAAGAAAGGAATAAATGATGACAAAACAAGCTGAGATTAGGGATTTCATCCAAAAAACAACTTCAAATTTTAGTCACAAGGTTGACTCAAATTCAGCCCAAAATCTTCTGTCTTCTACATCGACATCTATAATCTTAGATAATAATGACTGGTGTCTAAGCAAACATCATCAGAGTTTATATTTCCATAATGCCTTATAATTCTCCATGTGCTTTCCTCACTATGCCCCTATTTGGCAGATAATACACACACACACACACACACACAAACACCCCAACACACACACACATATTTTAACAGATATTACATTTTACAGATGAGGAAACTGAGGCTTATAGAGTTGAAATGACTTGCTTAGGGTTATAAGAAAAGGAAATAGAACAGCTGGATATAGAATCTAGGTCTTCTGGCTCAAACCATATGCTTATATGGAGGTACTATGCTGCCTCTTATCACAAGATTGGGTGGGCTTACCAGAAAAGTAGAGGGGGCTCTTCTGGAGCAGAGGCAGACTATCACAGAGGAGCTATACTGTAACTCAGACACTCCTACTCACTCCCCTCAAAAATAGGTGTTTTCAGATTACCACAGGAGAGATAATAAAGACTTAATTTGAATAACTCCCTTCTGTTGATTATTTCCTATTATCCTGTAGCTAGCTAGTTTTGCATATAATTCTTTGCATGGTTTCTTCCCCATTGGATTTTGAGCTGCTTGAGGGCAGAGCCTGTTTTATTTTATCTTTCTTTGTATCCTTAGTACTTAGCACAGTGCCTGCACATAACAGGCATTTAGTAAATATTTATTGGCTGATATCAATGAACTTATATCTATAAACCTCTGTGCTGCCTTGCCTAGAACAAGCAAATGTTGGGAGGGTCCTTAGGAGACTATATGATCCATAATGCCACTCCCATTTTACAGAGAAAGAAAATGAAGTCCAACATGGTTAATGTGGAAATAGGTTTTGCATGACTTCATATGTATAATGGGTATCACATTTCTTGCCTTCTCAAGGAGTGATGGAGGGGGGTAGATGAGAGGGAGGTGGAAGGAGAAAATCTGGAACTGAAAATAAAAAAAAGAAAAGAAAACGAAGTCTACAGAGATCAAGGTGCTTCCCCAAGGTCAGAGTTAAACCAGCTTCACTAGGTTTTCTTGGATGCTCTTTTACTCCTAACTCCTTCTTTGCCCCATTTCAGAAGTGCTCATTTCAGGTGTATTTATGTCATCTCTGTCTTTGTAGAAATTGAACACTGATTATAGCTACCCCTAACCCCTAGGGAAGAAAGGGTAATTCAAACAAAATAGCACCATGGCAAAGTGCTCCATTTCCACGTGAGCTTCTTGGTTCACAGTATACTAGCCATTTCGGAGATAGTACTCCTGAAGCCAAGATCACCGACTTGATGCCCGCTCTTTTCCAAGAACATAGAATGAGCTTTGAACCTCATCCAGTCATCTTAAAAAGGCACGTATGATATGAGAAACTGTGTGTCTACACACCTATACCTAATAATTCTGCCACAATCCACACCTGGGACACATAGACACCCTCAAACTGTTCAAGATAAATTCATTTGGAGGAAGAGGACATTATGTAAGGAAACCTCAAACCTTGGGACACAAGACTCTCTGTGGCCAGGCTCCAGGACATTTCTACCACCCACAACTAATCCAAATGCACCTCTAGGCATTGGGAAGACTTTGCTGGGGAGGCTACCACCTTGGGGAGGAAGAAAGTTGGGACTGGACTATAGAAGAGCTTAACATAGGTGCAACTTCAGGGGGAGGGAGCACCATCTAGCAGCCTCCTCTTTTAACTAATATAGTGTTTCTTTGAGATTATTGCCTCTCCTTACCCCCCCCCCCCATGCTCCTATGCTGGGTCTGTCAGAGAATAACTACTCCAGATTCAAGGTTCTCTGAAGGTTGGAACTACTAAAAATATAGCTCATGAACTCCTAATTGATGTCTTTACTCCACATTGTGATGGGGTATGGGCGCATCATTCAGTTTCACAAGCTGAGATGTTTGCCCTTTGCTCCAAGAACAATTTGGCTCACATTTGTCTGCAGGCCTCAGAAAACCCTTAAACTTTTAGGTTCCTTATCAACTCCCCTTATCTACGTTTGAAAGCCCTAGCCCTACCTTTTGATCTTATTCAGATGCCTTTCAAACTTTTCCCTTCCAGTTCCTCTCATTATCTGTTCCCATTGTCTATTCAATCTCTCAGATCTTCCAATCAGAATTCTCATCTAGACCCTTTCTCCAGCCCCTTCCTCTGGCCACCCAAAGTTACTTTAGTGTATATAAGATCCACCCTGATCCCCATTCAAATGCTGAGATTTTCTCATGCCCAAAAGGCTGAGACTCTCTCATGCCTTCTCTTTCCTATGGGCATTACTAATGTTCAGATTCCTTAAGAGTCTGGCCTACATGATTTATCTCTAATAAACTTTTTCTCTGGCTGGAAGAAGATTTGGGTTGAATTCATTCAGGTAGGGCCTGCATCGCGATCTTGGGGTTCCAGCACCCCAAACCTCTAGACCTCATCAATTGGACAGCCAGATAGCCATTGGATAGTAAGAAAAGTAGTAGTAAAACATCTCCCCCAGGAAACCTGGGATGTACTCTCCCCAAAATACACATCTTTGGGACCAGTGAAAACTCAGAGAATTCACAAGTGGGGAAGCCCACAAAAAGGGAACACTGTAGCTAAGACAACTTATAACTTCATCACTTCTAGGACTCCAAAATTCATGTCCTCAAGCTTCTTGGGCAAGGCATTCCTGCCAAGCATCCTGGACCTGCTCTTGCCCAGGGCACAAGGCTCTGAGGATTGGCTATAGGCTCTGCCATCTTGAGCTTCAGTCCCAGGTGAAAGTTGGAGTAGGATCTTTAGGACTAAAATTTTGATTCCTTCCTTCAGCTTGACTCTACCCAAGCAATGTAGGCTCCTCTGCTTTTGAATTCTCCATTTCTCCTATTCCCCCATCAGTAAATGGAATCCTCTTGGAAAACCTTTGGACTCATTTGCTTAGAGCTTTCCATGTGTATGAATGAAAAGCATGTATATGCAAATGAGTCATTCAAAGTTTCACTCCCTTAAAAAGCTGCAAATAGACCATCCAGATATGACCAGGGAAAAGCTTAAAAAAGGTGCAAAAAAAAACAAGGGCCTCTAACTTACAGGGATGACACTTCTCCATTCTGCCCCTACACTAATTATTCTTGCTAAATTGGTGCTGAGCTTAGTTGTTTCCACCTGCTGATGACACCCTGGAGCAACACCCCAGTTGCCCTGTCCTAATTATGATTCTGTGTGGACGGTTTAGCACTACTCATTTCAGCTACCATAAAAACAAAAAAAAAACCCCAAAAAACAAAAAACAAACAAACAAACAAAAATTCTGTGGTTTTGTTTGGTCTCTGAGCCACAGTTTCTGCATATATAAAAAGAAGTGGAACTGATATGTTGTACCATATAAGCTTCAAGTGACAAATATTAGGAGGGGCTGTAGGACAGGGACATTGGTGGATCTTTGAAATGGTTGAACAGTTCTGGAAAGTAATTAGGAACCAATGCCAAAAGTCATGTACATACTCTCACTCAGAGATACTGCTACTAAGTGAATACTCCAAAGAGATCAAAGACAGAGGGAAAGGACATATAACACACACACACCCACCCACCCACCCACACATACACAAACACACACACACACACACACATATATGATTTAAAATATATGCTTATGTATGTATATGTAAAAATATATATGTTTACACACATATATGTATATATGTGTATGTATGTATATATACATACGTGCATATACACACAGATCCTATTGCAGCACTTTTTTGTGGGAACAAAGAACTGGTTAAACCACCTGTAGTAGATGAATGTGACAGAATATTATTGTACTATAAGTTGCTGAATATGAAGAATTCAGAGAAACTTGGGGAGACTTGTATGAAGTGATGCCAAGGTGAAATAAACAGAACCTTGAGAACAATTCACCCAATGACCATGATAATGTAAGGGAAAACAATTTTGAAAGACTTAAAATTGTAATCAGTGAAGTGACCAATTTTGACTTTAGAAGATGCTTAAATAAGCCACTTGTCCATTAGCAGAAAAGGCTTTCACTACAGGTGCAACACCAGACATTTTAAAATATGGTCAGTCTTAATTTGCTTTGCTTGAAAATACCTTTCCCCCTCCACTCAAACAATTGCTTCTGAGGTGAGGTGGGGTGGAATTGAATTGGTAGGAAGTAACAGAGATGAAAAAACAAAAGGAAAATGAATCAATCAACAAGCATTTATTAAGTGTCTAAAGGAACTATGCTCAATAATTGGAGATATGACAAAGGTAAACAACTCCTGGGGGAGATAACATGTACCCAAAGCAGACATAAGGTCATCTTAGATGGGAAGGCACAAATAGCTGGGGGAGAGTGGCAATGAGTAAAAGATAGGCACAAGAGTAGGTCTCCTGCTAAAAACAAACAAACAAACATGAAAGAACTCAGATAAACAGAGCAGCTTTTTTAAAAAACTAAATGTTATTCGAATACTTCTTTCTGCCCAAGAGAAATAAATGCTAAGGATGAAGTTCTACAGGCTTGGATGGAAATCCTTCTGCTTATCATTACCCACAAAAAGACTATGTTTTTAAAAACAGAAATTGACTTCCTTCTTGCTCTGTGAATGGAAATCTCATGAGTAGTATAAAATGAGCAAGGACCAGAGATATGCTGGTTTGGTGGTACCATGGACAGAGCATGATATATTACATACATATATACATAATACACATATACAATACATACATATGCATATATACATATGTGTGAGATAGATGAAGTTTCCTCAGTACTAAAACTCATAAATCCCCTTTGTACCCCCAAAGCAGTAAAACTTGATGAATCTGCAAACATTTGCTGTACATTAAACAAGAGGTAACCTGTGCTCCAATTCCTCTAGCAAGGTAAAAATTGTGAAAGACTGCTAGCTTAACCTCCAGGGGCTTCCTGCTTATCTGTCTCTAGGTGGGACTTCTCAATCGGTCATAGAAAGTCTTTCTGAGCCTTTGTCTCTGGGCAGAACTTCTAAACTGTTATCAGAAGTCTTCCCGATCCTTTGTCTCTAGGCAAATATTTCCAAATAAGGATATTATTGTACTAAGATTCTTAGAAAGCAGCGTTTAGATTGTGCACCCTGAAACCCAGCCAATGGGAAGAAGGGTTCAGGAATGGGGAGGGGGTATCACGTTAGGACTATAAAACTTTGCTCCCCACTAACAGACTTTGCACTCCCTGGCTGTCGCTGCTTGAGCAAAAAGGGCTGCGCCCTTTCTCATGAGAAAGAATAAAATAATTCTGATCTCTGACTCAGCCTCCGAACTTTTAATTCTAGAGTGGCCATTGTCCCACACACATAATACATAATAATACATATACAAAGGGCTACACTTGAGGACCTAGAGGGTCACATTGGGCCTAGAGGCTGCAGGTTCCCCACCCCGATCTACCTTATTAACATTTTTTCCATCACTTTAATTAAATAAACAATAAATCAAACCTCAACTTGTAGCATTTGCCAATTTTCCAAGGTGCTCACACTGAAAATTTAATAACTGGCTGTTAGTATGAGTTGGTTCCTGCACACACCTTGAATATGGGGAGTTAGAAAGACTAAAGGAGGTAAGCAAGACAGTACTCAGCCCTTGCCTCAAAGATGCCCAGTCAAACAGCTTGAAATGGAGGAGATATATATCTGGTTATTACTGAAATTTTCCCTTTGAGAAAACTGATACAGATAGGTTTTTTTCTGCCTGTTCTTTCTTCCCTCCTTTGACTTGTCCTAGAGGGTTTATATTAAGTCCGAAGTTTATCTGTTCTTTGAAGTCTGTTTACATTTCTGTTGAATTAATATTGAATGCCTGCTTAGATAAAGTGATCGACCTTAGCTACTTCTGGTTTGCATGCCAAATAGGAGTTTCAGAAGAGAGAGAGACAGTGGCTGGCATATTATGAAAAAAAGATCAGAGTCTATAGGTCATCCTGATTTTTTTTACCCTCTTATTATGGGACAGTAAGAAGGCGACAGACAACAGACTCACTTTATGAATTGGCCAGATCATGCTGGGGGTTTGGAGCTATGTGAGAGAAAATCTTGTTGAATTCATATTTTATAAAGCATAATGTCCCAAAGAGGGACAGTCACGTGGATCTGGTTCTTTACTCTTAGGTGCAACATGAGCTTAAAATATCACTAGATGTCTGGTAAGGATTGGGCTATCCTCATCAAGTCCCAGGGTCTCCCATATTTTTCTACATCAAGGATTCTCAGAGAAAGCCTTCTGAGGGGTAGAGCTGAGGGCGGTGACTAGAGGGTAGTTCTCACCCAGGGGAATGGCTAGAAAAGATGAGGGATTTCCACATTCCCAAGACGTGGGGACAGGTAGAGGATAGAGAATAGGATTTCTACTCTTCTCTTCTGCAGTAGATAAGCAAATGAACTTTTCCACCTTATAGAAACAACCACTCATATATACAGTATTGTACAAATAACAACACTTCCTAAATATTTGTTAAATAAATGAACAAAGGACAGTCCCTTTCATCACTGAGGCCCTATATCGGGGACCAAGTGTCAAATTTTCATGTTGCTAAGGGGAGGTCACATTGGCCATTGATTTTACCTAGGTAATTTGGGGATATTTCTCATATTCATAACTTTGAAATAAAGTCCAGTTTGAAGTCCTGACCTTCCTTTTGCCTGTGCATGGACATTCCAGGAGACACCATGTGGTTAGTGAAAGATATGGAGATTAATTGAAATAACTCATCCCCATAAACAGCACATTTTGTGAGAGCCCATGCATAGCCGTGTAATTACTTTGGTGGCATTGAAGCCTCTGAGAGCCCCTAGGGAGACAGGAGTTCAATTCATCACTGAGTTTCAACAGTGAGTTTAGATTTCCTTGGCTTTCTATCAGCCTAAGCCAAACAACAACATCATTTTTTAAAAAAAGTATTTTGTTGTTTGAATCATCTCTCTCTCTCTCTCTCTCTCTCTCTCTCTCTCTCTCTCTCTCTCTC
>NW_020954575.1:13440850-13470983 GCF_900497805.2 Vombatus ursinus | reverse complement strand
CTCTCTCTCTCTCTCTCTCTCTCTCTCTCTCTCTCTCTCTCTCTCTCCTCTCTTTCCCCTTTTCCTGCTGCCCTGGTATGTAAACCATTATTAAAGATGAGCATATTTATCATTTTGACAGCTCCTGCCTGCTAGATTAGATTGTGTTGTGAAATTTGAGTTCTCCTCGGAGAGCATCAGACTTCATATCTCCTTACTCTTGACTTCTGTGCCAGATACTTTTCAATATTATCCAGCCCTTCACCAGAATAAAGCTGAAGGAAGCCAATCAGGACTGCTCGAGTAAACACTGTCTTTTATGTGTTTGTTTACTAAACTAAAAAAAAACCAGTTTAGTTAAAGAATGACACTCCATCTTCCAAATGACTTCAGTATCATAGATCTGGGCAGTTAGGTGGTGCAATAGTACACAGAACTCTGGACCTAGAATCAAGAAGCATGAGTTCAAATTTGGCCTCAGACACTTATTAGCTGTGTGACTCTGGGCAAGTCACTTAAACCTGTTTGCCTCAGTCTCCTCATCTGCAAAATGAGCTGGAGAAGAAAATGACAAACCATACCAGTATCTTTTCCAAGAAAACCTCAAATGGGGTCACAAAAATTGGACACACCTGAAAAATGACTGAACAACAGCAAAATCACAGATCCAGAGTTAGAAGGCCTACCAGAAGCCACAGTGCAGAGAGGTTAAATGATTTGTCCAAGAAATTCAGCTGTTTAGGGGTAGAATTTAAGTTGAGGCATTCTGAATCCAGAGCCAATGCTCTTTCTTCCACATCACACTGGCCACAGGTACTTTGGGGATAAAAGCAAAGCCTAAAGTTCATTTTCTACTGATACGATTAAAATTTTCCTTGATTAAATTACTAGGTATGCTCTGGGATGTGACACTTTTCCAGCTGTGGGGAGAATCAAATAAATGGTTATGCTAATCTGATACAAATGTATGGAGGAACACACAATAGGACAGTTGCACTGAATAGAAACATTCATGGCATTCAAAACCAGCGTCTAGACTTCACCTCCTCTTGTTTTCACTGGGTGTCTCGTTTGGATGTCTCTGTGTTTTAGGGAAGACGATTATTCCGACTACTGTGGACACGTGCACACAAACAGAAACATCACAAAGATACAGTGCTTTTGGCCCTCAATGAGGTCTTTTCAGCATTCATCATGAATGTCTAATTGCCTTCTACACTAGAAAAATGAAAGCTAAAGTTAGCATTTTGATATTAATAATAGTAGCTGGCATTTTTATAGTTCTTTAAAGTTTGCAAAGCACTTTACATACATCATCTCATTTTATTCTTTGTCATCTAGCGTAAGCTAAAAATATAAATACATTTTCTAGGTAAATCCGACTGATCAGGAATCAGCATATTTTTTATTTCTGTAAATATATACTTTGAAGAGTAGCTCAAGAATAGTGGAAGGAGAGCTGGATTTGGAGTGGCAAGAGCTGGGTTCAAATTCCAGCTCTGTGATTTATTATTCATATGACATTGAGCAAACTGCTTTCTTCTTGTGCCTCACTTTCTCTAAAATGAGAAGGTTACTGCAAAATGACAAAGCTGACAAAAATGCGAACAGATGATGTTCAAGTAGTATGGGAAATTAGGCACATGAATACACAGTTAGGAAAGTTATGAATTGTGAGTGTTGAAAGCACAAAGACAAAAAAATGCCTAATATATATGAGAATATCCATAGCAGCAATTTTATGATTTCAAAAAACTGGAAACAAAGTGAGTGCCCATCAATTGTGAAATGACTAAAAACATGTGATATGTGAATATAATGGAATGTTACTATACAGAAAGGAATGATAAATATGAGAATTAAGAGAGTCTTGGGAGCTTTGTATAAATCATATGATACAGAGTAAGATGAAAAGAGTCGAAAGGATTCTATAGAGAGGGGCTACAACAATGTAAGTGCTCAGCAACTGAAAATCAATATGGGTCTTAGATAATATATAATGATACTTGAGTCCCTATGCCCTTCAGAGAGGTAAGGGCAGAATAAGGTCATCATTGTCAGATATGGTCGGTGTAGCAGGTATTTTTGCTAAGTGTTTTCCTTTATTATAAGGAAGGTTCAATTTGAAGGTGCAGAGGATATTTCAGAAATGACTCTTGTGAGAAAGCCAACCTTGAGGCTTGGAATGGCTGAATTTAAGTGTTACCTTTGATATATAATGGTTCTATGACCCTGGGAAAATCACCTAAACTTTTAATGCTTTAAATGATTCTCTAAACATTTAAATTGTAGAGAAGATACCCACATGCATTGGTAGAGGGAGCCCCTTACCATGAGTTCCCTATACCAAAGAAATCACAAGTCTAGTCCCTTTTGGTTGTTGTGTCCAAATCTTCATGATCAATCCCATTTGGGGTTTTCTTGGCAAAAATACTGGAAATGAGGAAATTAAGGCAAACAGGGTTAAGTGTCTGAGGCCAAATTGTGACGCAGGTCTTCCTGATTCCAGTCCTGGCTCTCCTTCTGCTGCACTACCTATCTGCCCTGATCTAGTCCCTACTCCCTATTAAACTTAAAAATAAAATGAGGGCATTGAACTATACCTCCAACTTTTCTATCAGCTATAAATCCTGTATCTGGGGATTAGAGTTTCAACAACTGTCTCTGAAAGTATGTGGTGCACTAAAGGAATTGAAAAGGCTGAGCCTCGGTCATTCAAAGTACAGAGATTATTAAATGTAGAAGTGGAAGTGAATGAAGAAATATGTATTGGGTTGTTCTACTATGAACTTTCTAAATATGGTGATAAATTCTACATAAAATAATGGGAAAATTCCAATGTTAGCACCAGTTTAAGAATACTGACTTATTAAAATCTAAATTTACCACCAAGAAAGATCATCTGCTTATATGATGTAGAGCAGAAAGGGGCCTTAGCAATCACCTTGTCCAGCCCACTCATTTGACAGAGGAGGAAAGAGAGGCCCAAAGAAGTGACCTCTACATAAGGTCATTTAACTAGTTAACGACTCAGTCCACATCTGACTCTTGATCCAACATTCTTTCCATTCTACCACATAACCACTGGCAGGTAGAATAAAGAGGAACCATGGTTTCTCTTGCTCTTTTGATTCACTTATCTTGAGTCAAGAAGATATTGAAGGGGGGCGGAGCCAAGATGGCAGAGGGAAAGCAGTGACTTGCTTGAGCTCTCCCCCAAACCCCTCCAAATACCTATAAAAAATGGCTCGAAACAAATTCTAAAGCAGCAGAACCCACAAAAAGTCAGAGTGAAACAAATTTGCAGCCAAAGACAGCTTGGATGGTTGATCAGAAGGGTATATCACGCTTGGCGGGGAGAAGAGCGCAGTTCGGTGTGGGTGTGCAGGCCTTAGAGACCCTGAAGCAGGCCTCAGAGGACTGAATCGCAGACAGCTGTGGCAGTTTCCAGACTTCTCAACCCACGAATACCAAAGACAACATAGAAGGTCAGTGAGAAAAATCTGTGACTACGGTGAGAGAAGGAGCTAGGTCTTAGCCTCCCCTGGGGCTGCGGCTATTTCCTGAGCTTCCAGCCCACAGACTGAGGGGGAATCAAGTGGCTGATCAGAGGGGGATTGCAGGGATCTTTTTGCCAGTGCTGGGCAGGAATCTCTTGCTTTACCGGATCAAGGTCACAATTCTGAGGGGCACTCCTGGGGCAAGGAGGAATGCTGGTGTGGTGAAACTTCTTGTGGTGGTGGAGAGAAAACACCTCACCCCTTGTCACAGCACCTTGGAAAAACTGAAAATTTACAGGTCCCTAGAAGTATCTCTGAAAACAGCTGTACAAACCCCCAAAGCTTGGGACAGTATATTCTCCACATTGGAAACAGACTTTACCTTAACAAAGAGTTTAAAACTCAAATAATTGGCCAGGATCATGACTAAGCAGAGCAAAAGGAGTCAGACTATATTATCTTACTTTGGCGACAAAGAAGATCAAAACATACAACCAGAAGAAGACAACGAAACCAAAGCTGCTACATCCAAAGCCTCCAAGAAGAATATGAATCAGTCCCAGGCCTTGGAAGAGCTCAAAAGGGATTTTGAGAAGCAAGTAAGAGAAGTAGAGGAAAAACTGAGAGTTTTGCAGGAAAATCATGAAAATCAAGGCAACAGCTTGCTAAAGGAGACCCAAAAAATACTGAAGAAAATAACACCTTAAAAAATAGCCTAACCCAAATGGCAAAAGAGGTCCAAAAAGCCAATGAGGAGAAGAACGCCCTAAAAAGCAAAATTGGCCAAATGGAAAAGGAAGTCCAAAATATTACTGAAGAAAATACTTCCTTAAAAATTAGAATAGAGCAATTGGAAGCTAGTGACTTTATGAGAAATCAAGACACTGTAAAACAAATCCAAAAGAATGAAAAATTAGAAAACAATGTGAAATATCTCATTGGAAAAACAACTGAACTGGAAAATAGATCCAGGAGAGAGAATTTAAAAATTATTGGACTATCTGAAAGCCACAATCAAAAAAAGAGCCTAGACATCATCTTTCAAGAAATTATCCAAGAAAACTGCCCTGATATTTTAGAACCAGAGGGCAAAATAGAAATTGAAAGAATCCACCGATCACTGCCTAAAAGGGATCCCCAAAGGAAAACTCCTAGGAATATTGTAGCCAAGTTCTAGAGTTTCCAGGTCAAGGAGAAAATATTACAAGCAGCCAGAAAGAAACAATTCAAGTATTGTGGAAACAAAATCAGGATAACACAAGATTTAGCTGCTTCTACATTAAGGGACTGCAGGGCATAGAATATAATATTCCAAAGGGCAAAGGAGATAGGATTACAACCAAGAATCACCTACCCAGCAAAATTAAGTATAATCCTGCAGGGGAAAAATGGTCATTCAGTGAAATAGAGGACTTTCAAGCATTCTTGATGAAAAGACCAGAGCTAAATAGAAAATTTGATTTTCAAATACAAGACTCAAGTAGAACATGAAGAGGTAAACAGGAAACAGAAAACCATAAGAGACTTATTATGGTTGAACCGTTT
The DNA here is from genome assembly GCF_900497805.2 of Vombatus ursinus. NCBI lineage: Eukaryota > Metazoa > Chordata > Mammalia > Diprotodontia > Vombatidae > Vombatus > Vombatus ursinus. Next base: position 13,465,959 of record NW_020954575.1, on the reverse strand, counting down.
ACATTCTTGCATGGAAAGATGATATTTGTAACTCATGAGACCTTTGTCAGTATTAGGGTAGTTGGAGGGGAAAAATTATATGTATGTATGTATGTATATAGCTAGCTAGCTAGCTAGAGAGATAGATAGAGGGCACAGGGTGAGTTGAAAATGAAGGGGTCATATCTGGAGAATAAAATGAAGGGGTGAGAGAGGATTATACTAGGAGAAGGAGAAAGGGAGAGGTAGAATGGGGTAAACTATCTCACAAAAAAAGAAGAAAAGAAAAGGCTCTTACAGTGGAGGGGAAATGGGGGAAGGTGAGAGGGAATGAGTGAATCTTATTCTCATAGGATTTGACTTAAGGAGGGAATAACATACACACTCAATTGGGTATGGAAATCTGTCTTACCCTACAGGAAAATGGGGGGGAAGGGGACAAGAGAGTAGGGGGATGATAGAGAGGAGGGCAGATTGGGAAAGGGGATAATCAGAAGCAAGTACTTCTGAGGAGGGGCAGGGTCAAAAAAAAGAATAGAATAAATGGGGGGGTGGGATAGGATTAAGGGAAATAGAGTTAGTTTTTCACAGCATGTCTACGATGGATGTGTTTTGCATAACTGCACATATATAACCTATATTTAGTTGCTTGCCTTATCAATGAGTGTGGGTGAGGAGGGAGGAAGGGAGAAAATTTGAAACCCAAAGTTTTAAAAACATGTTTAAAAAAAATGTTTTCACATGCAACTGGGAAATAAGAAATACAGGAAATGCGGTACAGAAATCCATCCTGCCCTACAGGAAAATTGAAGGGGAAGGGAATAAGAGAAGGAGGGGGGAAACAGAAGGGTAGGCAGACTAGGGGAAGGGGTATTCAGAATGCATGCCATCTTGGGATGGGGGGAGGGGCAAGATGGGGTGAAAATTTGAAGCTCAAAATCTTGTGGAAGTAAATGTTGAAAACAAAAAAATAAATAAAAATTACCATAAAAAAGAAGATATTGAAGAAAAATGCCAAATGTTAACTATAAGAAAGAGAAAAGCACACCTTTTACAAGAGCAAAATTACAGTGGTGAGATGAGATTGAGCCTGTCCATTTCCAATTTGACATTCAAAGTACAAAGAAGCCTTTCAGAAGAATTTCTACACATGTAGTTTTGATAGCTTTTGATTGTATTCAATCAGCGGTCCGATCTTCTGTAATTTGGGTTCCCCAAGAAATAATGACACCCACTTTTCTTAAGAGGCTCAAAGGTGAAACTGAATCATTGTTCACCAACTATTTCCTCAAGAAGGCAATCAATGTGCCCTAAGAGGAACTCAGGTGTTTGTAGATGTTGATAAGAGTATAAAGAAAGACCATCATATTGAACTATGAGCATTTATCAGGCTGGATGGCCACTCTATAATTCTTCCCTCCCTCCTTCTCCTTTGTGCTAGGTCTGTTTAAGTTGTCTGGTTACCACATACAAGCTTGGGGGCAGATGGGAGAAGATCTTTGTTTCCTTTCACCTTTGGGCACTGTTGGCCACTAATAAAAATTTGTTTAGCTCTCATTCTATGATACTTCCTACTATTCATATATCCTTCCCCATGCCTACCCAATTTCAATCGAGCTTTTCTTTTTAAAATTCTCATGAAATAGACTAAAAATCATGGAATTTTAGACTTGGAGGGGATATTGGAGAAAAATCCAGTCAACTCACCATGTACAGAGAAGGACATGAGATCCAGAGAGGGGAAATGACTTGCCCAAGGTCACACAGGAAGTTGATTATAATAACAGATAACATTTATATTGTGTCTACTATGGTGTCAGGCCCTATGCTAAGAAGTGCTTTACAAATATTATCTCATAAGATCTTCATAACAACCCTAGGAGGTAGGTGCTATTATGATGGCCATTTTATAGATGAAAAAAACTGGGGCAAACAGAGGTTAGGTGACTTGACCAGGATCACACAGCTAGTAAGTGTCTGAGATTGGATTCGAACTCAGGTTTTCCTGGCTTCGGGTCCAGTACCCCATCCATTGCACCATCTAGTGGAGCCAGAACTAGAATCAGTCCTTCTGATTCCTATTTCCCTTAGTCATATGATCATGAGGCCACAGGTTTACAGCTAGAAGAGACTCTCAAGGTCATCTAGTTCAACCCTTTTATTTTAAATGACAAAGTAAGTGACTTGGCCCAATTCAAACAAATCATGTCAAGCTAAGATTTAAACCCAAGTTCTCTAAACCCAGCAGCTTTTCTTCTGTACTAAAGTGCCTTGGATTATGAAAAAAATTAAAGAAAGTTTATTGGTTAGAATCAAAGTTTTGGCTAAAGTTAAAACTTATGACCTGCTGATGGTTGGAATATTAGAAATAGTGCATTGTCCCTTACCTTACTTCTTGCTTTAAGTTTTTTGTTAAACCTAATCCCCAAATACATAGTTTAATTCTGATTATAAATATATCTCTCTAACATCAGAGATTAATGGAAGAGGACAGAAGGAGAACAGTCTCTTGGAGCTTAAAAATATAGGTGTGTCTTGTTTTGTGTGATAATCATTTGCCAAAAAAGTTGCATATTAGAAAAAAATCACAGTGTATTTCAAATGCATTAGGAGGATGCTCTATTTAGAGGAACCCTGTAATAGATCTTTTTGCAGATCTCACTTGTTTGTATTATACATGTACTCACCACCCTCCAATATCCAATTAGTTGCTAAGATTTGTGGATTCTTCTACTCAACATCACTTTCATCTGTCCTCTTCTCCCTACTCATACCACCACCACCCTACTCTACACTCTCATCACTTCTTCCCTGGAATAATAGAATACCTCCTAATTGGTCTCCCTGAATTCAGTGTATCACCTCTCCAACCCATATTGTACAAATCCACCATATTATTTGTAAAGTTCAATATCACCATGTCACTAATCTGCTCAAGAAGATTCAGTGACTCTCTTAACTCTTATGAAAGAAAAAACCCCACAAAACAACAAACTTCTCTTTTGGCATGGTCCATCATGGTCAGGTTCCAGTTTATCTTTGTGGTCTTACTACACATCGCTCTCCTCACAACATATTCTACACTCCAGCCAAACTGGCCTATTCCACAGCTATAAACATCCCACCTTGTACTTTTGTGATTATTGTGAAATCCATGGGAAAAACCTCTCGCTCCTTACCTCAGCCTCTAGGAACACCTAGCAAGGCTCAGGTCAGGTGTCAACTTTTTCCAAGAAGCTCTCTTGATTCTCTCAATTATTAATTCCCACCATCATGCCCTCCAAAAAACCCTCACTGTACTTGTTTTTATATATCTTGGATTTATTTATCTGTGAATGAGTTGTGTCCTTTAGTTGTTCAGTCATTTCAGTTGTGTCTGACTATGTGACCCCATTGTGATTTTCTTGGTAAAGATACTGGAGTAGTTTGCCTTTCCCTTCTGCAGCTCATTTTACAGATGATGACACTGAGGTAAACAGGAGTAAGTGACTGCCCAGGATCAAATAGCTAGGAAGTGTCTGAGGTCAGATTTGAACTTAGGAAGATGAGTCTTCCTGACTCCAGGTCTGGCACTCTATCCACTGTACCATTTAGCTACCTTGTGTCTTTCAGCAGAATATAAGATATTTAAGGACAAAAATGACCTTACTTTTGTACTCATATCTTATGGTCCAGCACAGCACTTGGCACAAAGTAAATACTTAATTGTTGACTGATCAATTGATTGGTTGGTTTTCTTAAACTAGGGTTTGCCTATGGAACACTAGGCTTTGCCTGTTATGTTATGTGCAGTTAACCCCATATTTAGATATCTCATAGGAAAACAAGTACAGTGCTCATTTTCTAATAAACACTGTGATCTTTGAAAAGTGAGGCCACTAGCACATAGTAGTGCTTGATAAATGCTTTTTTATTTGTTCAGGCCCTACCAGTCAATGAAGACTCCTGTTCTTATTATAGATTGAAAATCAGTGTGAGATTCTAGCAGGTCTGAGTTCAGCCAATGTTTTAACCAGGAAGAAGTCTTCATTAATTCTGTAAGTGACAAACTATAATAGAGAAAGCATTAGACTTGGAGCCCTAAGTCCTGAGTTTGTCTCCTGGATCTATCACTAGCTGACTGTGACCTTTGGTATGTCTCTTAATCCCTCAGACCATCAATTCCCTTACCTATAAAATAAGAATAATAATACTTCCATTTTTCCCCTCACAAAGTTGTTGTGAAGATGAAATATGTGTGCAAACTTCTTAAATAAAACCACATTACATAAATGGGCTATTATTGTTCTATCAGAAATTTATTTTCTACTCTTTTTCTTCATATTAGAACCACGGAGGTTGTTATGACAACCACATCTAGTCCAATTGCCTCATTTTGCTGATCTGGAAACTGAGGCCTAGAGAGTTGAGGTAACTTGCTCAGGAGGTTGAGGAGGTCTCATGGACATAGCCATTATTTTCATTGATCATGTGTATTTTTTACAAGGGTTTTATTTTTCTTTCTTCTTAAAATCAGAGAGGTGAGAGAGGTAAAACAGATTTTGTTAATTAAAAAATACTTAATTTTAAAAAATAAGCCATCTCATCCAACTCCCTCATTTTACAGATAAGAAAATAGAGGGCTAAAGAAGTCAAGTGATTGGCTCAGAGTCACACAGGTATTAAGTGGTGGAAGAGTAATTTAAACCCATGTTCTCTGATTCCATAGCCATTGCTCTTTCCATTTTACCACTATCAAAAATGCTGGGAATCCTTGGGCTTAGCCTGGTGTTCCTAGACTATATTTTTGACAATATTTCAAGAACCTGCATTTTCATCCAGGTGGGAATTGTTTCCATCATTGCAGATCATCATCTCAACCCATATCTAATCTACAGGTGGAGAAGCGGCTAAAGTGCCAGACCTAGAGTTAGGAAGATGAGTTCAAATCCAGCCTCAGGCACTTAATAGATATGAGACCCTGGCAAGTCATTTGGCTTCTCTCTGCCTCAGTTTCTTTATTTCCAAAGTGGAGATTAAAATAGCATCTATCTTACAGGGTTGTTGTGAGGATAAAATGAAATATTTAGTAAGCACTTTAAAAACCTTAAAGCATTTATCATCATTGTCATTGTCATCGTCATCGTTGTCATCATCGTCATCATCATCATCATCATCATCATTCTATCAATCTTAGAAAGTTGCCTGAACCTCAAATAAGTGAAGTGATTTGTTCATGTTCACACAGGTTGTGAGTGACAAAGGCTAGGTTGGAATCCAAGTCCATGCCTGTATGTCTAGCACTCTATCTACTCTGTCACGCGACCTCTCTAGACATAGCATAAGCACCATCTTTTGTGTTCTTACTAGATTTTTATTCACTCAAGAGTGATTAAGAAAGGAAAGTCATCATGTTAACACTCCAAGTAAATAAACCTTATAAATAGAACTGCAGTTGTAGTCTTCCTGTTGATATCACCCACAATGCCAACTGTTTTCACTTGCTGATTTATTTTCTGAAATGTATATACTTCAATTACTAAAAAAAAGAAAGAAAGAAAGTGACAATTGACAGAGTAGATACCACAGATACCAAAAGAGTTTGGTAGCATCAGCGGTCAATGCTCACAAAACAAAAATGTCTTAAGTCTTAAATTGTCCTTTCAAGTACCAATATTTTAGAGGAGTATTACATTACTCCAAGAATATGCCTCAAATACTGTGTTAGGTATACAACAAGGAAGAATATTTTCATCTATTACAGGAAACTGTCAAGGAAGAAACATTTCCCTGGTATCATACCCAAGAGAGCATTACAGGAAGCAACATTATCATGTTTTACTGAACTTTTATATACTCTACACAGTATAATGTATATTTTCTCCTTTGACACACTTCAGTAAGAAAAGGAATGATTATTCATCTGAAATTCAAAATGCATTTAAATAATACTGGAAGAGAATTAGAAGATATTTTATTTTATTTTTCATTTTGAACAAAGCCTCAGCAGCATTGCCCCCTGTACTGAAGAATGAACATTCTACAGCTATAAGATAGAGAAAAAAATCTCCCTGATTGGCCTTTTTTCATAGTCATAGAATTCTCATCATTGGAAAGGATCTTAACAGATTATTTAGTCCAAACTATATCTGAACATGGGGCAGCTAAGTGGTGCAGTGGATAGAATGCCAGGCCTGGAGTCAGGAAGACTCATCTTCCTGAGTCCAAATCTGGTCTCAGATACATAAGACTCTCAGACCCTAAGCAAATCACTTAACCCCATTTATCTCAGTTTCCTCATCTGTAAAATGATCTGGAGAAGGAAATGTCTAAATCCAGTATCTTTGCCAAGAAAACCCCAAATGGGGTCATGAAGAGTCAGATGCAACTGAACAAAAACAAATATCTGAACACGACACCCTTGTATAAATAAATCCCCTTTTTCTACAAGGAGTCATCCAGTCTCCATTGAAAAACTTCACTGTTGGGAAACTCATTATCTAAAGCAATTAGAAAGAAACTTAAAGATGAAGTCAAAGTCTCTCATTTTAAAAATGGGGATATTAAGCCCTTAGGAGGTTAAATAACTTTTTAAAGAACAAATAGTTGATACATGTCAAAGTCAGAAGTAGAACTGAGGGGCAGCTAGGTGGTGCAGTGGATAGAGCACCAGCCCTGAAGTCAGAAGGACCTGAGTTCAAATTTGGCCTCAGACCAAACACTTGACACTTACTAGCTGTGTGACCCTGGGCAAGCCACCTAACCCCAATTGCCTAAAAAACAAAAAAACAAAAACAAAAACAAAAAAAAAGAAGTAGAACTGAGTTTTCTCATTTCAATTCTAATTCTTCCCTACCAAACCAAATAGCTTTGCCCTCTTTATGAAGTAGCATACGTAGAGTTCAGGGTATTGAAGGGTAGGGCAGGCTGTATGGACACATATCATAGAGTACAGAATGGAGGGGGAAATATAAGAAAAGCTTATTTTTGAATTTCTGTGAGTTTTTGTTTTCTTGTTAGGATCCAGAAAAGGACCAATCCTGAACTCCCATAAATTCCCATCATAATCATGCATACTCTGTCAAGAGAATATGAAATGAATGGCAAGGCTAAGTATATTTTGTCCGTATTAAATAATGTACATCACATAAAATGACTAAGAGGATACTAGAACTCAGAAATGTACTGGGCAGCTCATCAGTGAATCCAGCTAGAAGTTCAGTGGCCATTCCAAATTATTCATTCATTTAAGGGACCTGGATTTAAAGATGTTCTTTCTGGGCTATAAGCCTGGGGATTTTGGAAATGTCCCCCTCAGGGCTCAAACTATATCTCTAAACTCTGAAATTTTTTTTAGGAAGCAAAGAAACCAGTGTGTCTCCACTTCATTGGGAAAACAATACATTGAAAAGCAGAGATGATTCAGTAAAAGAGTGGCAAGAGAAAGCTAGTAATAATGGCAACAACAGTAACAATAACAACAATAATAATAGCTAGAATTTATATTGTGCTTGAAGGTTTGCAAAGAGCTTTATGTATGCTGTCTCATCTGATCATCCAAATAACCCAATGGGTTAGGTAGTATCATCATCCTCATTTTACATATTAGAAAACTCAAGCTAGGAGAGCCTAAACCTCTTGGCCAGGCTCATAATACCAGTAAATGTCTGAGACAAGGTTGAAACTTAGGTCTTTCTGACTCCAAGTCCAGCGTTTTATTCACTGGTTTCTAAAGAAGTGGTATCCTGGGATGTTAAACTTTCATTGAATATCTATTCAAATTCAATTTAATTCAGTGCAAAACCATTTATTAAGCAGCATCTACATAAAAGGGGGAGGGGATACAAATGCAAAACAGAACTGTCCCTGCTCTTGATGAACCTATATTCTTCTTGGAAGAATACAACATGTACATATATAAAAAAGTCCAAAGTATGCACAAAATTTTTAAAGTAATTTCAAAGGAAAGAGAGTAAGACTACGGAAAGAACAGAAACTCTAAAGTCAGAGGACTTGTGTTCAAATCCTGCCTCTGCCTATTAGTCCTTGTGTGACCTTGTGTGAATCACTCAACTGTGGAGGACCTCAGTTTCTGCACCTACAAAATGAAGAGTTGAACTCAAAGGTCTCTGATGGCTCTAGAGCTATGCTTATACGATCCCAGTAACTGTTGGGATCAAGATAAATGAGGTGGGAGTGTATTCCAGATGGAAGGTGAGCACCAAGACCAAGCAGTACTAATGCAGGATAGTAGTTTGCATATTAGATACATTTTTTTTTGCAGTATTTGTTGGTGGGAAGTCTTACAGATTGAAACACCTGTTTGGAAATGAAGTAACACTCAAGAGCAGGCTTTGTTGCCACATGGTCAAAGTGAAATAGCATTTAATCAGACAGAGAAAAAAGCAATGGGTGTAGCAAGAAGGGAAGGAACAAGCGTTTATTAAGTGTCTACTATCTACCAGGCACTGTGCTAAAGCGCTTTACAAATGTTATCTCCTTTGATGCTCACAACAACCCTTTGAGGTGAGTGCCATTATTGGCATTATTTTTACAGTTGAGGAAACTGAGGTAGATGGAGATTAAGTGCTTGTCCAGGGTCACACAGCTCAGTTGAGGCCAAATTTAACTTCAGGCCTTTCCTTTATGATGCTGGAGAAAAAAGAACAGAAACAAAACAAAACAAAAAAGAAACACTACAGAGAAATTTGATTTTGGCAAGATGATATCAAACTGACAACTTGAAATATAGACTGCATTTAGGGCATAAGCAAACATTTCTCTATGTTATCTAAATGTTGATATAAGAGGGGAATCCAGCTGATAGTCTCTCATCAAAGTAAAGGCCCTCTGGCAACTATAGACTCCTGTATGTCCCATCAATTCACCCATCAGAAGGATGACAATTCTCCCAAGTTCCCTTTACATGGATTTCCAGGTTATTGATCAGGCAGAAGTGGTTTATTCTAGTAATTTCTATTTATATTTAAGTAATATCATATATTTATGTAGTATGTTTGCTTCCAGAATCAACATAAACACAGCCACTTTGTTATTCCTTCATAAAGAAATAAAATGGTAAAAGGAATCACCACTGGCTGTGAAATCAGAGGACCTGGATTTAAAATGTGGCTTTTCCACATACTACTTGTGTGACTATAGTAGTCACATAGTAGGTGCTTAATAAATGCTTATCAATTGATTAACTTTGGGGGAGTCCTTAAACTTCTTTCTGGACCTCAGTGTCATTATCTATAAAATGAGGGTTCTGGATTAGATGATCTTTAAGGCCCCTTGCAGCTGTAGAACTGTGACTTTAAATAGTACATCACCAGTTGTTGATTCATGTTTTGAAAACCAGCCTTCTGGTGCATTGTTGTTGTTGTTCAGTTGTTTCAGAGTTTTTGTGACCCCATTTGGAGTTTTCTTGGCAAAGATACTGGAGTGGTTTGCCTTTTTTTCCTCCAGCTTATTTTACAGATGAGGAAACTGAGGCAAACAGGGTTAAGTGATTTGCCCAGGGTCACAGAGCTAGTAAGCGTCTGAGGCCAGAATTAAACTCAGGAAAATGAGTCTTCCTGACTCCAGTCCTGGTACTCTATCCACTGAGCCGCCTAGCTGTGTGATATAACACACCCATAGTCCCTCAACTCTGCAAAGAAGTTATTGAGGTACATTTTTGCCTTTCTTTTTGTGCATCAATTTGGTCCTTATAATTATAGTTTCCAGTTTTCTTTTTTTTTCCTCTTTTTTTTTGTTCTTTCTGTTTACATTGCTAACATCATTATCTACATTGCTTTCTGGCATCTGCTTAACACAGCACAGTGTCTGGCACATAGTGGACACTTATTAAATGTTTATTGACTGACTGACTGACTGTTTGTATCTATACTTTTTTCCTAGATCTTTAAAGTCATTTATTTCTGATGTATCAAACATGTGATCCAGGTAAGAACAGCCAGCAAGTTTGTTTGCCTGTACTCAGGTAATCTCTTTGGGACTGTCTGAACGTTTGCTTCAGAGGCCTCAAACCAATCACTCACCTCTAAAAGGTGTGTATCATCATATTCCTTCTCCTCTGTGAAATCAGTGCCATTTTACTAACAGATAAATCAGCATACTTAAAAAGACGCTCAGTTCTGCATGTGTGTGCTATTCTGCCTTTTAATCTCTCAGCAACTCTTTCTATTTAATTTTTTTTATCACAGAATTCCACGACAAAGTACATGCAGCAAAGTCTGAATATATTAGTGAAGTTACTTATTTATATTATCAGTGATCACTTACTTTTTCCATTAAACCTTTCCATGCTGGCAACTTGTACTTATTAACTTTCAGGAATATACAATCTATCACCGCATCGTACCATTAGGCCTTTTGGAAATTCATCACAAATCAGTATACAGATGACATTGATGTCTTATTGCTACTCATTTCTCCTGGGTCATTTGTAGCAGCTCATTTTTTATATTCCTGCAAAACTGAAATATGGTTCACCCTAGTATCTATCCTTTCTGCAATCGCAAAAGGAAGGCCTGGCAGCTACCGCATATTATACTCTTGAGGAAACTGCTAGTAATGCTTCGAATTGGTTGAGCAGCATTGAATCAAAAGGGGTTGGCAAATGTCTTCTATTCAGATTTTTTTAAATTCACATTTGGATATGAATAAGGATGAGAGTCCCACAGGATAGGCAGGCATGGATGAATTATAATCTGCATTATTGGAGGGGAATACCTACATCAATTATCATAGGATCATAGATTTAAAGCTAGAAAGGATCTTAGAGGTCATCTAGCTCAACTACTTAATTCTACAGAAGAGGGAAGGGAAGAAAAGCCCAGAGAAGGGAAATGACTGTCCCGAAGTCATATAGGTAATACAGAGAAGAGCTAAGATTTAAATACATGTCCTTTGAATTCAAATTCCATGCTTTTTCCACTGAAGCAACAGTCAATAGATAGAATTTCTATGGTGTCTGGCAAAATACTTTGCAAATATTATCTAATTTAACAGTCACAAGAATTCTAGAGTGTAGGTACTATTATACCCATTTTGTAGATGAGAAAACTGAGGCAGAGGTTAAGCGACTTGGCCATAGTCATATAGCTAGTAAATGTCTGAACCTGTATTTAAATCTAGGTCTTCTGGAATCCAGGGCCAATACTCTTCAACTTACCTGCCCCATCTGTATCAGCTGAAATCACCACTGCTTTAAGTATTAGTACACTGGAATATAGCAAGGATCCGCCATTAAAGCCTTATTTTGATACCTTATCCTGGTATAATACTAATAATACTACTAATAAGAAAGAGTTACATTTACATATTAAGATTTACAAAGTACTTTACAAATATTATATAATTTGATCATCACAACAATCCTGTGAAGTAGATGTGATTATTATTCCTATTTTAAAGATGAGGAAACTGAGGCTAAGTGGTTAAGTAATCCAGGGTCACATAGCTAGTTGGTATCTGAAGCATTAGTCAAATTCAGGTCTTCTTGGCTCTAACTATAGTCAATGATATTGGCAACATTTCAGATTTTGGCCACAAAATATGTCAGTTTGGAAGACAATAGTAAAAAGTGCTTGCAGGGTCAAAACTATAGTTGTAAAATCTCTAAAGATATGCAAGATAATGGATCAATTTCTTTTGTTGCTGTTGAGTTATGCCTGACTTTTTGTGACCCCATTTGGGGCTTTCTTGGCAGAGATACTGGAGTGGATTACCATTTTTTTCTCCTGCCCATTTTACAGATTGAGGAACTGAAAGGTTAAGTGACTCGCCCAGGGTCACACAGCTAGCATCTGAGGCCAGATCTGAACTCACAAAAATGAGTCTTCCAAGGCCCAGTACTTTATCTACTTTGCCACCCAGATGCCCATCAATTAATCTAGTTCTTTCTGAATTTAGTTTTTAAAATAGCCATCACTACATGATAACAAATATGTAAATGGATGGTGAAAAGGAAAGGCAGTTATTTCATCATTTTTAAGTACTAGATTTTTTTTTTGTAACTTCAAGTTTCCTAAAGTCATCAAACTTCCAGAAAGTGGCATCATTTTTACTTCTGTATGAAGGTCTACAACCCTTGACCTAAGAACAGTATCCTACAGTAGTAATCCAAATGTTCAAGCTCATAGTGGTTAGTTTGGGCAGCTTCAGAGCCTTGGTGTAGCAAAACAAAAGAAAAATAAAATAAAATATCCCCCGCTTCAGTTTAAGGATCAATCAAATTTCCCATTTTGAAAACAATTTCATTCAGATATGTGGCTATTTATTATTTTGCCCTTGTGCCTTGAATCCTTCAACTTTTTTTTATTTTTGGTTGTTTTTTTTTGTTTGTTTGTTTTTGCCAGTCTTTTAGTCTCAGGTCCTCAGAGTATACATACACTTGGGTTTCATTTTGCTGCTGGCAGAATAGCCTTGTTGTTAGGTTGATTGCTATGACTGTTGCTGAAGCATTTAACCTAAGATAGAGAGAAACCTGGTAAAATTAAATTGTATTTTCCCCCTCTTTTCTCCAGGGTAGAGGTAGGGCAGAGATGTGTATGAAGCATACCAAAGAGTCTTTACTATCTACTAAAAAGGGTGAGAAAAGAATTGTCAATCAGCAAATTGTGTTGGATTTATTTTAATTAGCAGATAAACAGAAAACAAATCAGAAATGTGACATGGGTTTCCTAGATGGCATTCTTCTTTCTGGGGAATTAATTTATCTTCAGATACATTTTCTAAGCATCACAAGTAGGTTTTGCCTATCTCCTCTTCTAATAACTTCTGGATCTTAATCTCAAAACTCTAATGTATCTCACATGGCACTGGATCCCATCCATTTTGTTAATGTTCTAAGGGAAAATCCTTACCTGCTATGTAATTAACAGAATTATTGAGTCCTGGAATAGAAAGATGACAGCCCAATGATACTTCACCCTTGCCAGACCACATTTAAAATATTCTGCTCAGTTCTAGGCACTGTACTTCAAGAATAACTTCAATAATTGGGGCAACTAGGTGGTGCAGTGGATAGAGCACCGGCCGTGAAGTCAGGAGGACCTGAGTTCAAAACTGGACTCAGATCAAACACTTGACACGTACTAGCTGTGTGACCTTGGGCAAGTCACTTAACCCCAATTGCCTTACCAAAAAAAACCCCCAAAAAACCCAAACCAAAACAAAACAAAAGAATAACTTCAATAAGTTGGAAAAGGAAATCATCTATTCAGAGGAAACCATCACACTCAACGAAATGGGGTGCCATGAGATCATGACACTTCAAGGTTAGTTGGTTAGTTGAAGAAATGAGGAATGGGGAATGTAAATGTCTTCAACATTTTTAAAGGTCTGTCAAATGGGAAAAAAAGGAACTGAACTTGCTCTTCTTGGTCCCAGAGGGCATAACTAAGAGAATAGGCTGAAGTTGCAAGAATCAGATTTAGGTTTAATTAAGGAAAAACTTCCTAACTATTTAGAATTGTGTCAAAGTGAAATAGGTTGCCTTGGGAAATAGTGTTTTCTTTCTCACTAGAAATCTTCAAGCAATCTCTTGCTCTTATTTTTATAATTCTTTTTAAAATTTTGAGTAACATTTTATTTTTCCCCAGTTACATGACAAGAAAATTTTCAGCATTCATTTTTACAAGATTTTGAGTTTTAAATCCTTCTTCCTCCTTCCCTTCCACCCATCTTCTGAAAATGGTAGGCAGTCTGACAGAGTTTATACATGTTCTATCATGTAAAAGTATTTCATTTTAGTCACAGCTGTGAAAGAAGAAAAATATCAAAAGGAAAAAAATTAGAAAGAATACAGTAAGTGGAAAAAAAATGCTTTGATCTGCATCCAGAGTCCATTAGTTCTTTGTCTAGATATGGATAGTATTTTCCTTCATGATTCCTTTGTACTTGTCTTGGATCACTGTGTTGCTGAGAAGAGCTGAGTCATTCATAGTTGATCATCACATAATGTTGCTGATACCGTGTACAATGTTTTCCTGGTTCTGTTCATTTGCATAGTTCATACAAATCTTTCCAGGTTTTTCTGAAATCTGCCTGGTCATCATTTTTTATTGCACAATAGTATTCCATTACGTTGATATACTACAGCTTGTTCAGCCATTCCCCAATTGACGGGCATCCCCTCAATGTCCAATTCTTTGCCACCACAAAAAGAGCTACTATAAATATTTTTGTACATGTGGGTCTTTTTCTCTTTTTTATGATCTCTTTGGGATACAAACCTAGGGTATGCACAGCTTGGTTGCCCTTTGGCCACAGTTCCAAATTGCTCTCCAGAATGACTGGATCAATTCATAACTCCACCAACAATGCACTAGTGTCCCGATTTTCCCACATCCTCTCCAACATTTATCATTTTCCTTTTTTGTCATATTAGCCAATCTGATAGGTATGAGGGGGTACTTCAGAGTTGTTTTAATTTGCATTTCTCTAATCAAAAGCAATTTAGAGCACTTTTTATATATATATATATAGATAGCTTTGATTTCTTCATCTGAAAACTCCCTGTTTTTATCCTTTGACCATTTATCAAGTAGGGAATTATTTGTATTTTTGTAAATTTGACTCAGTTCTGTATATATTTGAGAAATGAGGCCTCTATCAGAAATACTTGCTGTAAAGATTGTTTCCCAGCTTTCTGCTTTCCTTCTGATCTTGATTGCATTTGTTTTCTTTATACAAAAGCCTTTTAATTTAATGTAATCAAAATTATCTATTTTACATTTTGTAGTGCTCTATCTTTTGTTTGGTCATGAATTCTTCACTTCCCCATCAATATAACAGGTAGACTATTCCTTGCTCTTCCGATTTGCTTATAGTGTCACCCTTTATATCTAAATCATGCCAAAGGTCTGTCATATTTAATTTTTCTAATATTCTATTTACCTCTTTAGTTTCTTTCTTGCTTATTTTTTTGGTTGGATTTATCAAATTCTGAGAGGGAACTAAGAGGGATCCCCCACTAGCATAGATTTGCTGTCTATTTCTTCCTGTAACTCACTTAACTTCTCCTTTAAGAATTTGGATGCTATACCACTTGGTGCATATGTTTAGTATTGATATTACTTCATTGTCTATGGTACCTTTTAGCAAGATGTAGTTTCCTTTCTTATCTTTTTAAATTAGGTCTGGTTTTGCTTTTACTTTATTTGAGATCAGGGTTGCTTTTTATTTTTTTTTTTTACTTCAGTTGAAGCATAATAGATTCTGCTCTAGCCCCTTACCTTTACTCTATGTGTGTCTCTCTGCTTCAGATGTGTTTCTTGTAAACAACATATTCTGAATATGGATTCTGGTTTTTGATCCATTCCGCTATCTGCTGCTGTTTTATGGGAGAATTCATCCCATTCATGTTCATGGTTATGATTACTACCTGTGTATTTTCCTCCATCTTATTCTTCCTTCTGTTTGTCCTCTCTCTCTCCTTTTACCCTTTCCCTCCTCACCAGTGTTTTGCTTCTGTCTACCACCTCCCCTGATCTCCTCTTTCTTCTGTCAGCCCCCCGCCCTACATACTTTACTTGATTACTTTCTTTCTATTTCCCTATCAGGTAAGATGTGTTTCTATATTCAACTGAGTGTGTATATGATTCCCTCTGTGAGCCAATACTGATGAGAGTAAGGTTCAAGCAATGCTTGTCACCCACCTTCCCATCTTTCCCTCCACTGTAATAATTTTTTGGCGCCTCTTCATGTGAAATAACTTACTCCATTCTACCTCTCCTTTCCTTCTGCACCCAGTGTACTCCTCTTTCTCATCCCTTAATTTTTTATGTCACTCCCTCAAATTCACCTTATATCCTTATCATCTATGTATATTCCTTTTATCTGTACTGTTAGTGATACAATTCTTAAGAGTTACAAGTATCGTCTTCCCATGTAGTGATGTAAACAGTTTAGCTCTACTGAATCCATTATGTTTTCTTTCCCCTTTTTACCTGTTTATGCTTCTCTTGGGTCGTGATATTGGAGGTCAATTTTTTTTTTTGTTTAGTTCTGGACTTCTTATGAAAGTTTGAAATCTTTCTTTTTCATTGAATGAACATTTTCTTCCCCTTGATGTATTATGCTTAATTTTGCCAGGTATCATTGGTTGTAGTCCTAGCTCCTTTGCCTTCCAGAACATCATGTTCCATGACCTTCAGTTTTTAATGTTGCCGCTGTCAAGTCCTACGTAATACTGATTGTGACTCCTCGATATTTGAATTGTTTCTTTCTGGCTACTTGTAGTATTTTTTCCTTGACCTGATAGTTCTGAAATTTGGCTGTTATGTTCTTGGAATTTTTTGGGGGGATTTCTTTCCTGAGGTAATAGGTGGATTCTTTCAAAACCTATTTTGCCCTCTGGTTCCAGGATATCAGGCAGTTTTCCTTGATAATTTCTTGAAAGATATTATCTAGTTCCTCCTTTTGATTATGGCTTTCAGGGAGTCCATTAATTTTGATATTATCTCTCCTGGATCTATTTTCCAGGTCAATAGTTTTTACCATGAGGTATTTTACATTTTCTTCAATTTTTTCATTCTTTTGAATTTGTTTGATTGATTATCTATGTCTCATAGAGTCATTAGCTTTCATTTCCCCAATTCTCACTTTTAAGGAGTTGTTTTCCTTTTGTATTTTCTTTTCCATTTGGCCAATTGTACTTTCTAAAGAGCTGTTTTCTTCAGCAGATTTTTGTATCTCCTTCGCCATTTGGCCAAGTCTAATTTTTTAAGAAGTTTTCCAAGCTGTTGACTCTTCTTTCCCATAATTCTCTTGTATCACTGCCATTTCTTTTCCCATTTTTTTCTACCTCTCTTATATGATTTTTAAGCTCTTTTTTGAGCTCTTCCATGAGTTCTTTCTGGGCTTGAGACCACTTCCTGTTTTTCTTTGAAATTTTGCCCCTAGGTGTTTTGACATTGTTGTTCTCTTTTTAGTTTGTGTTTTGGTCTTCCCTGTCACCATAATATGGTCAGATTTCTATGGTCAGATTCTTCTTTTGTTGTTATTGATTTTTGCTCATCTTTTTTTGAGGTCATTTTTCTTTCTTTTAAATCTGCACCATGGGTGGAAGGGGCACTGTCTCAGGCTTTTTGTATTAGTGGCTGCAGGCCCTGGCTATTTACCTGGTGCTACACTGATGTTGCCCTGAGGCCCATGGGCAACCCTCAAATCTAGTGTTGTGCTGAGGGGTGGAGTGGGTGGTGACTGGTGCTACTGGAAGCTGTCTGGGGTCTGGCAGCTTACCTGGTGCTGAGCTGGGGTCCTAGTGGTAGTTTCTGGCATGTGCTAAGGTCCAGTGGGGTATTTCTGTGTTTCCCCGGGGCTACACTGAAGCACATGAAGGTCTGGCCCCTGGAGGTTGCCTGTTTGCCCAGGGCTATGCTGAAGCATGTGGTGGTTCTTGGAGCTGGAGTCTGCCAGTTCCCCTGGTTATGCTAAAGCATGTGGAGGGTCCTGGTGTTGGCATTTGCCTGCTCCACCACACTAGGGCTTAGGATCTCACACTGGTTTGCTGAGGAGGGGCTTGCTGGTGGCATGCTGGGATGCCTCCTGTCCTGGAATGTGTTCCTTTCCCACCTGAGACAGACCCTTCTTGCTGATCTTCCAAATCTCTTGGGCTAAAAGATTGTTTCACCCTGTCTTTTTGCTTGTTCCACCAGTCTAGAACTTGCCCTGGGGCACTATTTTATGGTTGTTTGGAGGTGAATATGAGAGAGTTACAGCGATTTACTCCAAGCAATCTCCTAATAGTCCCGTGTTGAGTAAACTATAGGGGAGACATTTGTTCAAGTACCAATTGGATTAGATGGCCACCAAGCCTTCCCTTCAACTCTGAATCTGTGATTCCATGGTTCTGTGACTTACGATCAAAATCATTCTAGGATTTCTACCAAATTGGCCAATGTCAACAAACTTTTCTATGCTCAGCCATAAAGCTTTGCAACATCAGTGGATCTGCAAACCAGTTCAGTAGAAGAGAACCTATGTCACTACCTGCTGTGTTAAAAAAGGACAATCCTCCCCAAATTACTTCTGCTTCCAAGTCCCTATCGTGGGGTAGAACAAGGAAAGAGAAGGGCAGAAAGAGGAAGTAAAACCAAGAGGGGGTCAGAAAGAAAGAAAAAGGTTGGGAAAGGGAGATAAAAGCAGAGAAATTGAGAGAGTAGGAAATGGGAGAGACAAAGAAGTAGTAAGAGTCAGAGCAAAGGAGAGATAGGGAAATGGAAAATGGGGAAGAGAGAGGAGGGAAACAGAAAAGACTGAGGAAGATGTAAAAAGAGAAAATGTCAGCACTGGGAAGTGTTTAGATGCATAAAACTAGGGGTGTCCAGGACCAGTGAGTGACTAGACAAATCCAAGAAGGTAGAGTAAGTATGGCAGGGTAGGTGGAGATGGCCCACATAAGCTTAATGGATAGAGTGCTCAACTTGAAGTCAGAAAGATTTAGGTTCAAATGGCACATTCGAAACTTACTAGTTGTTTAAGTGTGGGAAAACCATTCACCTCTCTGAGTCTCAGTTTCCTCATCTGTAAAATGGTAATGATCACTCAATTTGTCCAGCATTTATTAAGCATATGCTATATCCCTGATACTGGGTGATGAACAAAAAGAGCTTCCATAAACACGTTTTCTTCCCTCTTTTTAAGATAAGTAGCATAGTCCAAGAATGAATCAAAAAAGCTATGTGCAAATTCTGGTTGCATTATTTATCGCTCTATGACATCAGGCAAATCATTTAATTTCTCTGTAATACTGAAAATTTTAAAATGCTAATAAATGTCTGTTCTTCTCCTCCTCCACCTACTTCTCCTTTTCCTCCTCCCTACCTTTTTCCTTTTCTCTTCCTACTCCTCCCATGGATAGTAGAATAAAATGTGAATAGGTAGAAGGAATGTCAATGGTTTGAGCCAAAACATAAAATAGACTCTTGATGAGCAAGTGCTTAAAGAGATCCAGAAATGAGTGATGAGTTATCAAATACCGACTTATCATGCTAGATTCTGCTTATATTGTCTTTTCATAGACTGTATACTTACCACATTGGTCTACTATCTACAACCCTTCCCAACTACCCCTTCACCAACATTCTAAGCCATTCTGGCTCTTAACCTTTGCTTACACTATTCCCTATATCTGCAATACCCATTCTTCTCTTTCTTACCCATGTTTTAAAACTTAACCTGAATGCCATCTCTTTCAGGAAATTTTTTCTGGGCTAACCCCTCCAGTTGTTGACAACTATCTTTATTAGACCCCACATTGTATTTTATATGGGCTTTTCTGATGTGTGATGTTGCGCATTATTTATAATCTGAGTCTAGGCTAAACTAGCTCCATGGGGACAAGATAACTTATCTAAAGTATCTCTTCTAGATTAACATGGTGCTTTGAACACAATAGATGTTAATATCTGTTGAATGAATAATTGTGTGTTAATTCAATGATTTATTATTTATAAAGCCCTTTATACACATCATATCATATGAAGTAGACAATGAAGTATTATTATCTCTATTTTATAGATGAGAAAACTGAGATCCAGAGAAGTTAAATAATTTGCCTAAGGTCACACAGCCAGCAAGATACACAACTAGACCAAATAAATCCAAGGCTACTGACTTTCAGACTAATGCCTTTTCCCATATTCCCTACTGTCTCCAGTCTGGTGACAGATATCAGATTGATAGATGTCTGGGAATAAATTAGGGATCCTTGAATTCAGGAATTTAAAAATGAGGAGATAAAATTTTCTCCTATCCATTTAAATTCCTTCATTTGGCACTAAGTACTTCTCCAAATGTTTAATTATGTAGTTAACCAAAGAGTTCTCACTCAAGAGAAGAAAAACAAACTCACACAAGGTCTATATGTCACAAGGAGATTCATGACATAATATTTTTTATGCCCAGCTCAGGACAGGAGGAGGATAATGCAGGTCTTCAGTCTATATCCAGATTGGTATGAGGGCATCATAATTCCCTATATTGAGCTCATGTGGCAACTACAGTGATGCATTCTTAGCTTTTCTTTCTTGCATAGGAAAAGTTGCATCTCTGATATGTATTAGAGATGCTTCTTCCTTTCAAGGGTTCCAGGATGCTGATTAATAAGCCAAGGTGTTAGTTGCCTTCTCCTACTTCAGTATCTATGACTTGGAATCTTTGAGCTCAGTAATTCATTGAGAGGGAAGAGAATATGAAACTGGAATGTTTTCTGATTTATACAAAGTTTCCTAATGAGGGGGACAGGGAGGGTTTCATCTAAGATGCCAGGTGCAACAGAGCCATCTGGTTCCAGGTGGGTACTTCATCTGTTTGGTGCTTATGAAAGAGAGAGAGAGAAACAGATTATTTGAGGGGTAAATTTGTTAAAAGCAAAAAGAAAGGAAGAAAGAAAGAAAGAGAAAGGAAGGAAGGAAGGAAGAAAGAAAGGGACAAACAACATTTAGAGGATACATGCCAATTATCCTGCATGTGCCAGGAGAATGGCCTTGGGTTGCTCTCCCAAGTGAAGGATCAAATCTCAAAACCTTTTTCCCTATCAAAGATTTTACCTGTGAAAGGCTAACTCAGATTCTGTAGGAGAGGTGAATAAAATTTAAAAACAAACAAAAAAGTGCACCTAAACTGGAGATCAAGGCTTTATTTATCAATACAATGGAGCTATTTGTAATGTATATATGTGTATAGACATGTATACATTCCACAGCCATCAACATTAACTCATTTACACATTCATTAGAGTGAGAAAGGTCAGAGTTTGCAGTTAGTAACTTCTAAAACAAACAAAACCATGTCTTTACATGCGTAATAAAAAGGGGGATGGATATGTGATGAGAGAGGTTAGACATTATGGTAATGGAAAACATTATAGAAGCTAAAGTTTTGTTGGCCCTTCTATAAGGAGTCATCAATATCAAGCATAAAACACACTTTCATAACATTTTAAACCCTTTAAAGCACTTTCTTCACCAATGACCCTGTGTGGCAGACAGCACTAATATATCATCATCATCATCATCATCTTCATCATCAACATCATCATCATCATTATCACTTTACATATGCTGAAGTTGGGATTCAGAGATGCTAAGGGATCTTGCCAAGATATCATAGCTTATAAATAGTAGAGCTAGGATTTGGACCAATTTCTCCCTTGATTCCAAGTCCTTTGCTCCTTCCACTAGGCATACAAGTAATTCCAGGAATGTTTGACAGTGATCGAAAGATCTTGGATTTGGGAGACAGAACTCTAATCCAGAGGAAGACTGGTAGGAGTGAGCCATAACCATGGTCCTAAAATAACTAGAGTACTGGGGTTAGGATCAGGCATAGAGCAATAAGATAGGGGACTACTTACTCGGACTGTGCTGCAAGGTAAAGGATTGGTCACAAGGCCAAGAAAAGAAGTCCACCAGTAGAGCCATTAGATAATTGTGGCACAGAACCAATAGCAGGGACAGCTTGATTTTGAGCTCTACATCCATGGGTCCTTATATTTCCTTTGCCTAGAGAAGAAATTGGTCCCTGAACCCTAGATGGGGCCAAGTGGTTTTACCTGTGGGGATTAAATGTCAGTAGGGATAAGTGAAGCATGTCAGTAGAGAAAGAGATAAAGAGTCTGAAAGGAGCTGAGGAAGGGGAAATGGAGGTGTTGAGATAGAGAGGATGAGAAGTGGGAGAGAGAAAGAGAAAGGTATTCCTTCCTAACTTATGGTAGAAAAGAAGCAAATTAGAAACAATTGGGTACATCGATACTAAGACTAACAACCAGGTATTTCCATGGGAGGCCTGCTTAATGTCTGTGCATTGATTTTCTTGGAGATGTCAGAAATAAACACTGCAGAGAAGCTACCAAGACATTACTCAGTAATTACTTCCAAAAATCTAAGCCCGTGAGCTCTGCAAGATTCATCAACACTGCAAACTGATCACCTTTACACTGTGTTTATTTCCCATCCTAATTTAGGATATTGCATCTTGATCTTTTATCTTCACCTTATATTTTAACCACTTAAGGCTCATTCAGACTTAAACATGAGCCCCTTCTAATCAACTATCCTCTGTGAAAAAACAAGGTTTACTTTAGCTTCATTTCCTCCTACAATCAAGGTCCTTTCTGATTTGATTTGTGTTCTACATCACAGCTAATCAGAACAAAACAATGCACTAACTGGAGAAAATCCATAATCTGCAATTCTTAGGTGTAGTGGTGAGTAAGAAAGGGGAAGTGGAAGAATTCTACTACTTCAAGTAAACCCACAGAGTGTGCCCTTTAAGATGCTATTCTATCATCCAATGCCCTCTTGTTGGATGTCACAGTTGCTTTTTGTCAACCTTTAATACTCATCCAATCAAAGTCATATCTTATGATTGACAACAGTATATGGTGGATAGCCTACTGCTCTGGAGTCTGGAAGACCCTGATCAAAATCCACCTTAGATGGTTAGTTGCTGTATAACCCTGGACAATTCCTTTAACCTCTCTGGGACTCAGTTTCCTCATTTGTAAAATGGAGGGGTTTGGACTCAATGGCCTTTAAAGTCTCTTCCATCTTGAAGTCTATCTTCCCTGGGAAGATTTTATGAAAATAAATATGGATTTCTTGTATAAACCCTCAAGGGAAAAAGACTCATAATTATCAGTGATAGATGATGATCACTGATCAAAACAAGTGCCCTGTTACTTTATTTCCTTTCATTTTTAACATCTGGAGTCATAAAATCTGACTAAAAATACTTGCTGTAAATTGCATTTAATCCTATTCATCTTTTTAAGCCCAATTCAATTCTTATCATTTGAATAAAGTAGTTCCCAATGACCCCAACATGAATTGATCTCTCCCTTTTTTGACCTCCTGTAGCAATTAGCTTCTGGATCATTCATCCAGCTGTCCATTATACATTGCCTTGTGACATCTCTCCTATTAGAGTCATGAACTATGATTTAAATCTCATATTGTTATTTAACTTTTCACATGTTTATGTCTTCTCTCTCTAATTAGATGGTGGAAATAATTCCTATGTGTAAAATTTTAGCCCCATTTTGACAGCTATCAACTGCAAAAACACAATAAAAGTAGGATTACTGAAAAAGGGATCCTCTTGCAGTTTTTTTTTAATTTCTCACAGTGCCTAGACTTATACTTCTTGATTTGATTTGAAATACGTTAGTGTAGCAGAGCCAGAATATCCAAAGGCAGCTGTATACTTTTCTAATTAACTACTATAAGCCATTACACAATCTCAGAATTGTAAGGGACCTCAGAGACTATCTAGTTGAACCCAAACCTAAATAGAAGCTGTTTCTATAATAATAACTGATGAGTAATCATTCAGTTTTTACATAAACAATTGTTGTTCAGTTATTTCACGAGGGTCTGGCTCTTCATGACCCCATTTGGGGTTTTTTTGGCAAAGATACTGGAGTGGTTTGCCATTTCCTTCTCCAGCTCATTTTTCAGATGAGGAAACTGAGGCAAAGAGGGTTGAGTGACTTGCCCAAGGTCATACAGCTAGTGAGTATCTGAGGCCAAATTTGAACTCAGGTCTTCCTGACTCCAGACCTGGCTCTCTATCCATTGTGCCACCTGATTGCCCCATAAATATTAATAGCTAGCATTATATGGTACTTTAAAGTTTGCAGACTTCACAAATACTATTTGAGTTTATCCTTATAAAAACCATGGGAAGTAGATGCTGTAATATTTCCCATTTTGCTGATGAGAAAACTGAGCCAGAGAAGTTAAATGACTTGCCCAGGGTCACATAGCTAATAAAAGTCAGAGGCTAGATTTAAACCCAGGTCTTCCTGACTCTATGACTCTATGCACTGTACAAACTAGCAGCCATCTCTAGCAAAGGGGAACTCACTACCTCTCAAGACAGCCCTTCCAGTGTTGCATAGCTCCATTAGATATGAAGTTTTTCCTTACATCAAGCCTAAATTTGTTTTTCACTTCCTTAATCTCAACTGTTCTAGGACCAAGTCTAATCCCTTGGAAGATGACAGTTTTTGGAGGTAAGAGTTCTTCAAATGCTTGGAAATAGCTATTATTTCCTCTCTAACTGTACTCTTCTCCATTCCAACTTTTACTGATGGGGCAGGCAAACCAGACTAATTGAAACAACAATTACTTCTGAGGGAGATATGGGGATAGCATGTGCCAAGAGAGTCAAACCACTGCCAACATTTTAAATAGCATTTCCCTAAGATCTCATGGGATATAGCCCAGCATGCAGTGCCCAAGAGTCCCAACAATAATGTTCCCAGGCCATTTGCTGTGATACCAGCCCAGCCCTCGAAGTCATCATCCAAGAGAGCCACCCCCACATTTTTGCCATCAACACCAATTACCAACCAATTGACACAGATAGAAGCAGGAAGTGCCCTGTATGGAACAGTACTCCTCAGAACATCTCTGCTTCTAGCCTGGGACCCTGCAGCAGTCATAACTCCTGTGGACACAAGACCAAACAATGACTTTTGCAGTTTCAGTAGCACCCTCCCTTTTATCATCCTCAGCAGCCACAGCTAGCAAAGACCCTGAAAAGAAAATTTTTATCATCAAAGTCCTTGGTCTTGTCACATGGTTCAAATATCATAAATGAATATGGTTTATCACTCAAGATGACATTAAAAAATATATCACTATCAGTTTCGTCCTTGCACTTTAAGGACTACTGGGCCTGTTCATCTGACAGGCTGCTATAACAACCCATGTGGGCCATCTCCAGCCGTCTTGATCTATGTATTTGCCACTGGATCCAGATGTCTCTGGATGAGAGAGTGAGGCTGGTGACCTTGCACGGTCCTCCCTCACTTAAATCCAGTTCATGGAATCATCTTCCTGATGTCGTGGTCCTCTTCGAGAATGAAGGACACGCAACAACAACAACAAAACAACACACACACACACACACACACACACACACACATATATAATATGTGTGTGTGTTTTATATATATATATATTTTTTTCTCGTCATATTAGAATATAATCTCTTTGAAGGCAAGAACCATCTTGCTTTTCTATTTGTATCTCTAGTGATTTGAAAATAGCAAGTCCTAAATGTCAATCATTCCTTCCTTCTTTCCTTCCTTCCTTCCTTCCTTCCTTCCTTCCTTCCTTCCTTCCTTC
>NW_020954575.1:13433694-13440840 GCF_900497805.2 Vombatus ursinus | reverse complement strand
TTCCTTCCTTCCTTCCTTCCTTCCTTCCTTCCTTCCTTCCTTCCTTCCTTCCTTCCTTCCTTCCTTCCTTCCTTCCTTCCTTCCCTCCTTCCTTCGTTCCTTCCACAGTCTCAAGATCCCATATACCTTGAACTGATCCTCATGAAGCACAGATTTGAGGTTTTTCAAATTCTTGGTCTCCGTCTTCTATAGGATCTCTAGATTACTGATGTCCTTCTCAAGTGAGGAGCCTAGAACTGAGCACAAAACTCCTGATGTGATCTAATTAGGACAGACTGTATACAGCAGGACTATTGCCTCCTTATATAATATTCTATGGTGATAGTTGAAAATGGGAGTTAATGATAATGACTCACATTTATATAGTGCATTAAAGTTTATAAATGGCTTTCTTCCCTAGAACCAAGGCATTGCTCTTCTCTGAGAAAAATCTGCTTCCCTTATTTCCCTAGTTTATCACAATTCTGGAAACTTGGGAAATGTGCAACATTTGGAAATTTGTCTAGTGATAGATTCTGGCAACAGCTGCAGCAGTACCACTAATTTTGCCTACAGTAGCAAGACATCCCAGGTTCTGAAAATTTGAACTGGCTCCAAGTTAAACCATTAACTAACTGTCAGTCAAATAAGAATTCTATTGGTTTATATATGCACATACACACACATATATGTAGGTTTTATATGTGTATGTGTATGTATATATATATATATAAAATGACTTTCCCTATATATATATACACACACATATACATGCATATATATGAATATACATGATATATGTATAAACATGTATATTGCACATATTTATATGTATAAAATATATAAATACATATATAATATGTATTATTTATGCATACATGTATACATAAATATACTACCTATAGAAATAATATACATTATATAGATACACACATATAATATACATTATTTCCATATACATATATAAAATACATCATGTATAAATAATGGGTATTGTTTATACACATACACATACATACACACATACACACACACATAAACACATATCCCTTCTAAAGGAATGAAGTGGGAACCAAATTTAGGCTTGATGTAAGGAAAAACTTCTTATCTTTTAGAGCTATTCAACACTGAAAAGGGCTGTGTTGGGAGGTAGTGAGTTTATTCTTTACTAGAGATGGAAGCTAGGTGGTATAGTGGATAGAATACTGGTCCTGGAGTGAGGAAGACCTGGGCTCAAATCTAACCTCTGACATTTACTAGCTGTGTGATCCTGGGCAAGTCACTTAACTTCTCTGGTTCAGTTTCCTTATCTGCAAAATGGGGATAATTATAGCACCTATTTCCCAGGATTGTTGTGAAGATAGACTCAAATAATATTTGTGAAGTCTGAAAACCTTAAAACACCATATAAATACTAGATATTATATAAATAACTATACACATACATACAGATGGTGAAAACAATCTTAGACATAAAAGTATAACTCCACTTAAAAGTCAAGGGCACATCCAAACACAAAAAGACGATTACAAAGGCAGAGAAGCGCTGGTCATGAAATTATCACGATCATTTTTTTCTAGTAATTTGTAACTTTGGCATCTACCAAGCCAAAATCAACCAATCAACCCAAAAGACAAACAAACCAAAAATAAAAAAAAATAAAAAAAGAAAGATCAAACCCTTCAACATAAAAAACTAGGTCTTTAAAGGAAGTATTTTTACTTCAAGTACAGTATTTGAGATATGTCTTGAGGATGCTGGGGTGGTATTTGCTGAAGGTTATCATCCCATTTGCCATTCTTTTTATAAGAACATAAATTTGAAAAAGTCTATTTTAATAATGCCCTTAGTAATAGAAAGTGCATTGTCTCAAAATCAAAAGAACCAAGTTCTAATTCCAGCTCCATGATTTCTTAGATATGTGACTATAAACAAGTCACAATTTAATCTGTTTCCTAAGCTGTAAAAGGATAATAGGACATTTCCTGCCTATACCGTAAGATTATTAAGAGAAAAGTAAATTGTAAAATTCCATACAAATCTGAGTTATTAGGTGGCCTAGGGGCTGGATCCATGATTTCATCAATGATAAAGAGCTCCCAGATGAGGAAATTTCTTCCACCAATGCATGTCAGCCTTTTCTTTGCAGCTTGGTTAAATGAGCTCCCAACCCAGGGTAATTCAGACACAGGTGAGACTTGAATTCAGCAAAAGACCAGCTCTCAATTCACAACACAACACTGTCTCATCTTTTATTCTAATAATTATATGTGAACGATCTGTGATTTTGTCATCTTGAGGAACTCTATCCTCCACCTCCCCCCACCAAGTTGTCAAACCACATAGAGACTTTGTAGATAAGTCCCAAGTTTCAGAGATGAAAATTTGAATCCAACTCTGCTCTAAGCCTACCTTTAGGGGTACACTGAAGCCAGCTTTTGCCATATTTTCAGTTTCAGCTTTAACACACTGGAAATTGGCAAACATTGCAACGCAGCGTTGATTTTATTGTGTGGTTGATTGTCTAAACTTAAAATGATGGATAAAATATTAATAATTCAAATTAAACTTTAAAGTGTTATAAATTTTTGGAGAGCTGGATGTTAAACATTTGCCAGCATATTTCTGACTAGTACTCTATCCACAATAACATACTACCCCTGTATGAGTAAAATATATTATTAAGTATATTATATGTATATATCTATATACCTGAGATCAAATCCGGCCTCGGATACTTACTAGCTATGCGACCCTGGGCAAGTTGCTTAACCCCATTTGCCACAGTTTCATCATCTATAAAATGAGCTAAAGAAGGAAATAGCAAACCATTCTAGTATCTTTTTCAAAAAAGCCCCAAATGGGGTCATGGAGAGTCAGATATTACTGAAACAACTCAACAACACATTTATATGTATAGTACCTTATATATACACGTATGTAATGTATATACACACATCTAATGCATATTAATGTGGATCTATGTATCTGTCTATCTACCTATCACCTCCAGTTCAAAACTTTTACTTGCACTTTATTATTCTCAGATAAAGTATAAATATCTTGGCCTAAAATTTAAGGCAGTCCACAATCTGGCTTCAACCAACCTCTGCAACCTTATAGAATTTTACACTTGTTTCTATTCTACCCGCCAGCCAAAAAATACCACTTGCTATTCTACCAACTAGATATTTCATCTCTCACCTCCATGCATCCAAATAGACCTTTTTTCTAGACCCTCACTACATTCTCTCCTTATTTCCACTTTCCAAAATCTTTCCTATCCTGGCAGACTTAGCTCACTTTCTCCTGAAGATTTCCCTGATGATATGCTTTCTCCTTCTTCCCTCCCCACCCCCCCCACTGGTGCTGTCTCCTTTAAAAAAAATTCTAGAGCTCTCCATGTGATCTCCCTATGACCTCTTTGTATTCCCTGACTTATCTTATATTTATCTGTGTTCATGCTGTATTCCCTGAGTAGAATGTAAGCCCCAGGAGGGCAGGGGCTGGTTTATTTTTGCTTTTCTATCATCTTCTCTTAGTACAATGATTTGAACTCAATAACATCAACATTTGTTGAACTGAAATGAATAACAACATGTATGCAAATTATTTTTTAAAACTGCCCAATGTTTAGTATGAACCAGGGGTAATGGTAGTGCTAGAAATTTGGAGTCAGAAAACTGCAATATTGGCTTTGCTATTTTACTATGTGACCTTAGTCAGGTCATTTAATTTTTTCACAATGCCTCAGTTTTCTCATCTATAAAAGGAGGAAGTTAAACTAGCTAATCAGGACTCCAGTGTGGGGTCTGAATAGAGTGAATTGAGTGCTAGGCTTGGAATAGGTAAGACACATTCAAATATAGTTTTTGACATTTAAAAGAAATGAGACCATGGAACAAGGTTTACCCATCTTTGAGTCTCAGTTTTGTCTCTAAAAAAGGGTTAATAATATCTACCTCTCAGAATTTTATTGTGAGGCTTAAATTAGATATGTGTATATACACCCATCCACAAACATACACATATATGCACATGTATACGTACACACATATACATATACATGTGTGCATGCATACACATACATACATAATGCATACATACATAAATGCTTTGTAAGCCTTAAAGGGATATAGTTATTTTTAGCCCAATGATTCTATAAATAAGGGTATACAGTCTTCACGATGTTTTGACAGATTTGAAATGGATTCAAAACAGCATAAATAGCCTAATTTAATTGCCCACAGGTGGAAATTGAGGCTTAGTCTAATGATATAAGCAACGGAACTACAGATATAGAGAAGGAGGGATTACAGCATTTTCTGGGTTGGATAAGTAGTTTGAGCTATGAGGTGTTAGCTAAGGCCTTTTCCATTTTTCCAGTGTCAGAAAGAATCACTTTAGATATTTCTCCATACCTCTTAATAATGGGTCCCTGGTTCTAATCGCAAGCAAAAATGAAAGAGATGGCTCACAAGTTGTGGCTCCCAATTGTTCACAATTTATTGCCCCTTCCTTACTGTGGCTTTTTGGAGTCATCTTAATAAAGTCAGAGTGATTTAGTCTGGGGAAGAGAAGACTCAGGGTTTACGCAATCAGTCATCTTTCAGGGTTTGAAGGCCTTTCATGCAGAAGATGGTCCCAGAGAGGATCAGAGCAGAACCAATAGGTGGGAGTGGCAGAGAAGTAGATTTTAGTAATACAAGGGGAAAAAGCTTCCTAAAAATTTGAGCTGTCTAGAAATATAATGGGCTACTTTCTGAGCAATAATAATTTATGTAGTGTTTTACAAAGCACATTTATATATAGTTTGCATACACTTTCATATACTTTCCTTATAGCAACACCATGAAGCTGGTAGTATAAGTGTTGTGCTTCCCATTTTATTGAAGAAACTGAGGCTCAAAGAGGTTAATTGACTTGCCAAAGGTCACATAGCTAGTAAGTGGCACAGCTAGACTTCGAACCTAGGTCTTTTGACTCCAATTACAGCGGCGTGTCCACTGCACCATGGTAGTAAGGTGAAATAGGGACTAGGTGACCATTAGCTGGGAATGATGTAACAAGGATTCATGCCTAAGGTCCAGGTTCAACTAGGTGATCTATAACACCTCTTTAAACTCTTGAGAGTCTATGCTTTTATACTTGGTCCAGAAGACCTAAGGATCAGTCATGGGAGGGCAGGTAAATAGATTCCTTAATATAAAATAGAGGAGAAAACTGATTGGTACTAGAGAAAGGAAGTACATCTTTAAAAGAAAAAACAAAAGGCCTGTATAATACTGGTGACATAGTTGGTCTTGATTACCATCTAATTATTGAAACCCAGTGAATAAACCTTTTTTATTCTTCTGATTTGAGGTTGAATTTCAATCTGAGCTCATGCTGAGAAAAGCTCTTAATTCATCATCAGAGCAATGTGCCATGTTAAAGATTTTGAAACAAAAAAAGCTGTAACAAGGCAAGCTCGAGTGGTTTCATGAGCCAGGTGTATTTAAAGCAACTTTGAGAATGATGTTAATATGTTAAAAAAAAAACCCAAAATACATAGTTACTGTGATTATTGTCAACAACACACTGGCACGCAGCAGATTTCAGACTTGCAAAATGTAGGGTCTCTCTTTAAAGCACGCACACACACACACACACACACACACACACACACACACAAAACCCACTTAATTTTGTCTTGTACAGTTATTTCTAAACCTTTTTTTTTGTTAAATACACATTTCTTAGAGGGTATGGAGGACAACAGTCTGATTGTCTCCAAACTCACCATAGTGATAAGCCCATACCATCTGTCCTGGGCTTCTCCTCTTTTCCATTTCTTTCTAAAGATAAAGCAATCATGTTTCTCAGCTCTTCCTGAGAAGGGGTTGTTTCCTTTTTTGTTTTGTATCCCTGGGACTTGGCACATAGTAGATGCTTAACATTGATTGATTAATTATATTTCCCTTTCTTAGGAAAGTTCTTGCCTGCCCCAATGATATCCTGAAAGACCATTCTGGGAAAATATCACAGAGAGGCAATATCTCATTAAGAATAGCTATTAAAATCTGTACTTCCTCAGAGCGTCTTGCAATGATTATTTTCAATGCATTAGGTTTTACAAAACTGAACTGAAAAAAGTTACCACCACAGTTTAGTTATTGGCTCCAGTTTTTAAATTCTGTCATTGCCAATCCGTTTATTCTCACACCACCTGGATTTCATTTCCCACCTTTTGGAAATGTAAACAGAAGCATCAGACAATCCGACAACTCTGCTGATGGCTGACAGCACACATGGTGTCAGATACAAATATTTATGTTTCCAATAGCCCAAATATTTGAAAATGGATTTGGATAAAAAGAAAAGTGCCTTACAGGATTCAGGAACCATATAAACATCTTTGGAGAGAGCTAGAAAGTGTGGATAATTTACAAATCAATTATCTCAAGAGAAAAATAAAACATTCAATTCCCAGGAATTATAAATACCCCATCTAGAAGGGATATTTAGTCCAAATCAAAACATTTTTAAACTTGGTGCATTTTTCCCTTTCCCATATACCACTGAATCAATTCACATGTACACATAGATTAAAACATGTCTTCAAAGTGTGGGCCAGGAATGGTAGCACATGCCTGTACCTCTGCTACTGGGGAGGCTAAGAGTGGTGGATTGCTTTAGTTAAGTAGTTCTGAGCTCCAGTAGAGTTAAAGCTGATCAGATGTTCCCAGTAACTCGAATACCAATATAGTGAGTCACTGGGAATAGAAGAGGGAGAAGGGAGAAGCCAGATTGTTTAAGGAAGGGTGAACCCACAGACTGGTAATGGATTAGGTCAAAATTCCCAGGCCAATCAGCAGTGATGTCAGGCTACACATGGTCACTGGACTTACAGACTGGGCTGAAAGAAACTAGGGACAGCTGCTTTTAAAAAAAATTGTGTATACATGTGTATGTTGCTACATGTCTTTGGACATTTAAAAAAAAAGTATGTACAAATAAAGCTCTCTAGGTTCAACTGATCCTTTCTGGAAGTTTGGGAATGAGATATGTGATATTTGCAGGGCCCTTTCCTGGCATAGTTCATGAATACCTAGGACAACATACAAACTCTGAAGGGGTATACAGTACAAATCATAAACTTAAACATGGGAGAAGGCATATTTTAG